>NC_137424.1:26070528-26653028 GCF_964374335.1 Astatotilapia calliptera
GACACAGATCCCTGGCACAGGCTGGTTAGTTATTTAATGGTTTTAACTTAGTTTATTTTATCTAAAACTTCAGTGCACGGTCGCAGGGATCCGCTGACACAGATCGCTGTCACAGGCTGGTTAGTTATTTAAATGGTTTCAGGTTAGTTTATTTGATCTAAGACTTCAGTGCATGGTCGCAAAGATCAGCTGACACAGATCCCTGACACACGCTGGTTAGTTATTTAATGGTTTCAACTTAGTTTATTTTCTCTAAAACTTCAGTGCACGGTTGCAGGGATCAGCTGACACAGATCGCTGGCACAGGCTGGTTGGTTATTTAGTGGTTTCAGCTTAGTTTATTTGATCTAAAACTTCAGTGCACGGTCGCAGTGATCAGCTGACACAGATCGCTGGCACAGGCTGGTTAGTTATTTAGTGGTTTCAGCTTAGTTTATTTGATCTAAAACTTCAGTGCACGGTCGCAGGGATCAGCTGACACAGATCTCTGGCACAGCCTGGTTGGTTATTTAATGGTTTCAGCTTAGTTTATTTGATCTAAAACTTCAGTGCACGGTTGCAGGGATCAGCTGACACAGATCGCTCGCACAGGCTGGTTAGTTATTTAATGGTTTCAGCTTAGTTTATTTTATCTAAAACTTCAGTGCATGGTCGCAAAGATCAGCTGACACAGATCCCTGGCACAGGCTGGTTAGTTATTTAGTGGTTTCAGCTTACTTTATTTTATCTAAAACTTCAGTACACGTTCGCAGGGATCAGCTGACACAGATCTCTGGCACAGCCTGGTTGGTTATTTAATGTTTTCAGCTTAGTTTATTTGATCTAAAACTTCAGTGCACGGCTGCAGGGATCAGCTGACACAGATCGCTCGCACAGGCTGGTTGGTTATTTAATGGTTTCACGTTAGTTTATTTGATCTAAGACTTCAGTGCACGGTCGCAGGGATCCGCTGACACAGATCGCTGGTTAGTTATTTAATGGTTTCAGCTTAGTTTATTTTATCTAAAACTTCAGTGCACGGTCGCAGGGATCAGCTGACACAGATCGCTGGCACAGGCTGGTTAGTTATTTAATGGTTTCAACTTAGTTTATTTTATCTAAAACTTCAGTGCACGGTCGCAGTGATCAGCTGACACAGATCGCTGGTTAGTTATTTAATGGTTTCAGCTTTGTTTATTTGATCTAAAACTTCAGTCCACGTTCGCAGGGATCAGCTGACACAGATCGCTGGCACAGGCTGGTTAGTTATTTAATGGTTTTAACTTAGTTTATTTGATCTAAAACTTCAGTGCACGATTGCAGGGATCAGCTGACACAGATCGCTGGTACAGGCTGGTTAGTTATTTAATGGTTTCAGCCAAGTTTATCTAAAACTTCAGTGCACGGTTGCAGGGATCAGCTGACACAGATCCCTTGCACAGGCTGGTTAGTTATTTAATGGTTTCAACTTAGTTTATTAGATCTAAAACTTCAGTCCACGTTCGCAGGGATCAGCTGACACAGATCCCTGGCACAGCCTGGTTGGTTATTTAATGGTTTCAGCTTAGTTTATTTGATCTAAAACTTCAGTGCACGGTTGCAGGGATCAGCTGACACAGATCCCTGGCACAGGCTGGTTAGTTATTTAATGGTTTCAGCTTAGTTTATTTTATCTAAAACTTCAGTGCGCGGTAGCAGGGATCAGCTGACACAGATCGCTGGCACAGGCTGGTTAGTTATTTAATGGTTTCAGCTTAGTTTATTTTGATCTAAGACTTCAGTCCACGTTCGCAGGGATCAGCTGAAACAGATCGCTGGCACAGGCTGGTCAGTTATTTAATGGTTTCAACTTAGTTTTTTTGATCTAAAACTTCAGTGCACGGTCGCAGGGATCAGCTGAAACAGATCGCTGGCACAGGCTGGTTAGTTATTTAATGGTTTCAGCTTAGTTTATCTAAAACTTCAGTGCACGGTTGCAGGGATCAGCTGACACAGATCGCTGGCACAGGCTGGTTAGTTATTTAATGGTTTCAACTTAGTTTATTTGATCTAAAACTTCAGTGCACGGTTGCAGGGATCAGCTGACACAGATCGCTGGCACAGGCTGGTTAGTTATTTAATGGTTTCAACTTAGTTTATTTGATCTAAAACTTCAGTGCACGGTTGCAGGGATCCTCTGACACAGATCGCTGGCACAGGCTGGTTAGTTATTTAATGGTTTCGGTTTGGTTTATCTAAAACTTCAGTGCACGGTTGCAGGGATCAGCTGACACAGATCGCTGGTACAGGCTTGTTAGTTATTTAATGGTTTCAGCCAAGTTTATCTAAAACTTCAGTGCACGGTTGCAGGGATCAGATGACAAAGATAGCTGGCACAGGCTGGTTAGTTATTTAATGGTTTCAGCTTAGTTTATCTAAAACTTCAGTGCACGGTTGCAGGGATAAGCTGACACAGATCGCTGGCACAGGCTGGTTAGTTATTTAATGGTTTAGGTTTGGTTTATTTAATCTAAAACTTCAGTGCACGGTCGCAGAGATCAGCTAACACAGATTCCTGACACACGCTGGTTAGTTATTTAATGGTTTCAACTTAGTTAATTTTATCTAAAACTTCAGTGCACGGTTGCAGGGATCAGCTGACACAGATCGCTGGTTAGTTATTTAGTGGTTTCAGCCAAGTTTATTTGATCTAAGACTTCAGTGCACGTTCGCAGGGATCAGCTGACACAGATCGCTGGCACAGGCTGGTTAGTTATTTAATGGTTTCAGCTTAGTTTATTTTCTCTAAAACGTCAGTGCACGGTTGCAGGGATCAGCTGACACAGATCGCTGGCACAGGCTGGTTAGTTATTTAATGGTTTCAACTTAGTTTATTTGATCTAAGACTTCAGTGCACGGTTGCAGGGATCAGCTGACACAGATCGCTGACACAGGCTGGTTAGTTATTTCGTGGTTTCAGCTTAGTTTATTTTGATCTAAGACTTCAGTGCACGTTCGCAAAGATCAGCTGAAACAAATCCCTGGCACAGGCTGGTTAGTTATTTAATGGTTTCAGCTTAGTTTATCTAAAACTTCAGTGCACGGTTGCAGGGATCAGCTGACACAGATCCCTGGCACAGGCTGGTTAGTTATTTAATGGTTTCAACTTAGTTAATTTTCTCTAAAACTTCAGTGCACGGTTGCAGGGATCAGCTAACACAGATTCCTGACACACGCTGGTTAGTTATTTAATGGTTTCAACTTAGTTAATTTTATCTAAAACTTCAGTGCACGGTTGCAGGGATCAGCTGACACAGATCGCTGGCACAGGCTGGTTAGTTATTTAATGGTTTCAACTTAGTTTATCTAAAACTTCAGTGCACGGTTGCAGGGATCAGCTAACACAGATTCCTGACACACGCTGGTTAGTTATTTAATGGTTTCAGCTTAGTTTATTTGATCTAAGACTTCAGTGCACGGTTGCAGGGATCAGCTGACACAGATCGCTGGCACAGGCTGGTTAGTTATTTAATGGTTTCAACTTAGTTTATTTTATCTAAAACTTCAGTGCACGGTCGCAGTGATCAGCTGACACAGATCGCTGGTTAGTTATTTAATGGTTTCAGCTTTGTTTATTTGATCTAAAACTTCAGTCCACGTTCGCAGGGATCAGCTGACACAGATCTCTGGCACAGGCTGGTTGGTTATTTAATGGTTTCAGCTTAGTTTATTTGATCTAAAACTTCAGTGCACGGTTGCAGGGATCAGCTGACACAGATCGATGGCACAGGCTGGTTAGTTATTTAATGGTTTCAGCTTAGTTTATTTGATCTAAGACGTAAGTGCACGGTTGCAGGGATCAGCTGACACAGATCGCTGACACAGGCTGGTTAGTTATTTAATGGTTTTAACTTAGTTTATTTGATCTAAAACTTCAGTGCACGATTGCAGGGATCAGCTGACACAGATCCCTTGCACAGGCTGGCTAGTTATTTAATGGTTTCAGCTTAGTTTATCTAAAACTTCAGTGCACGGTTGCAGGGATCAGCTGACACAGATCCCTGGCACAGGCTGGTTAGTTATTTAATGGTTTTAACTTAGTTTATTTGATCTAAAACTTCAGTGCATGATTGCAGGGATCAGCTGAAACAGATCGCTGGTACAGGCTGGTTAGTTATTTAATGGTTTCAGCCAAGTTTATCTAAAACTTCAGTGCACGGTTGCAGGGATCAGCTGACACAGATCCCTTGCACAGGCTGGTTAGTTATTTAATGTTTTCAACTTAGTTTATTTTATCTAAAACTTCATTGCACGGTCGCAGGGATCCGCTGACACAGATCGCTGGCACAGGCTGGTTAGTTATTTAATGGTTTCAGCTTAGTTTATTTGATCTAAAACTTCAGTGCACGGTTGCAGGGATCAGCTGACACAGATCGCTGGCACAGGCTGGTTAGTTATTTAATGGTTTCAGCTTAGTTTATTTTATCTAAAACTTCAGTGCACGGTTACAGGGATCAGCTGACACAGATCGCTGGCACAGGCTGGTTAGTTATTTAATGGTTTCAACTTAGTTTATTTGATCTAAAACTTCAGTGCACGGTTGCAGGGATCCTCTGACACAGATCGCTGGCACAGGCTGCTTAGTTATTTAATGGTTTCAGCTTAGTTTATCTAAAACTTCAGTGCACGGTTGCAGGGATCCGCTAACACAGATTCCTGACACACGGTGGTTAGTTATTTAATGGTTTCAACTTAGTTAATTTTATCTAAAACTTCAGTGCACGGTTGCAGTGATCAGCTGACACAGATCGCTGGTTAGTTATTTAATGGTTTCAACTTAGTTTATTTGATCTACAACTTCAGTCCACGTTCGCAGGGATCAGCTGACACAGATCTCTGGCACAGGCTGGTTAGTTATTTAATGGTTTCAGCTTACTTTATTTTCTCTAAAACTTCAGTGCACGGTTGCAGGGATCAGCTGACACAGATCGCTGGCACAGGCTGGTTAGTTATTTAATGGTTTCAGCTTAGTTTATTTGATCTAAAACTTCAGTGCACGGTTGCAGGGATCAGCTGACACAGATCGCTCGCACAGGCTGGTTGGTTATTTAATGGTTTCAGGTTAGTTTATTTGATCTAAGACTTCAGTGCACGTTCGCAAAGATCAGCTGAAACAGATCGCTGGCACAGGCTGGTTAGTTATTTAATTGTTTCAGCTTAGTTTATCTAAAACTTCAGTGCACGGTTGCAGGGATCAGCTGACACAGATCGTTGGCACAGGCTGGTTAGTTATTTAATGGTTTCGGTTTGGTTTATTTTATCTAAAACTTCAGTGCACGGTTGCAGGGATCAGCTGACACAGATCGCTGGCACAGGCTGGTTAGTTATTTAATGGTTTCAGCTTAGTTTATTTGATCTAAGACGTAAGTGCTTTGTGGGGATAGGTTAATTGGAAAATCCAAATTGTCACTAGGTGTGAATGTGAGTATGAATGGTTGTCTGTCCTTGTGTGTTAGCCCTGTGACAGACTGGCGACCTGTCCAGGGTGTACCCCGCCTCTCGCCCTACGACAGCTGGGATTGGCTCCAGCGCCCCCTGCGACCCTGAAAAGGAAAAGCGGTAGCGAATGGACGTAAGTGCACGGTTGCAGGGATCAGCTGACACAGATCGCTGGCACAGGCTGGTTAGTTATTTAATGGTTTCAACTTAGTGTGACCCGTGGTAGGTACCTATTTAAAATAGGACAGAGCCGTAGGCGCACAGTCAGTTTAAAAGAGTTTAATTTTTTTAATACAAAATAAAAGAAACAGTGTAACAGCGGCACCTCAAACCAATTAAAAACGTTACCTTATTAGAGACGATAAAACTGTGCGATTGCCCGTGAGACGGGACAAGCGCTGCGGGGAACCGTTTAAAAACAAATCAACATAGCACACAGGTTAAACATGGACGGCAACTCACACATGACCCCAAATGGGTAAAACACTATAGAAAAAAAGTCAAATCTTCAGTGCCGTCTTCACTCGGGCCCACCGCTGTGCATGCAAAAGCGGGGAGACAAAAAAAGGATTTGTTTTCCCTGCAGCGCCTTCACCGTCTGCGACAATATATATATATATATATATATATATATATATATATATATATATATAAAAATAAAGGGGTTAAAATACTAAAAGGATCAGTATCTGTGGTGCCTACTGATTCAGAAAAAGTAAAACCAAAAACCAAAACCATCGACAGCCGCAGCAGTCAGTCTGTCGGCGTACACCAGTTTAAAACAAATTAAAACACACTCATGTGTCGGGTCCTTTGCCCGCAGCCAGAAATCCACCTGGCAAAGCAGCAGCTCGGTACTCTGTGAATAAAAGACAGGAGATCACTAGCTGGACAATAAAACACAGGAATATTCCTCCACTGAATTGGTTTTGTTACCTGTCCACAAGTTCGTGTCACACCCTAATAAATGTGGGTCAGTGGCGATGAAGTCCACTATACCGTTCTCACGGGAGCAATGTTTCCCACCTACAAGGGTGCAAATAACTGTAAACCTCTGCCAACAGCCAGAGCTCAAGTGGTACATTTTTGTGTAACCTACCGTTCTAACAGAAGTTTAGGGGAAGGACGCGTATCAGACTTTCATAATTAAGAAACACCAACTTGCCCAACTCGGACCAAGCACTCGCAGCTTCAGGTTTGCAAAGGAATACCCAATTGCCCACACCTGCGCTTATGAAAGGAGCGAAGGCCAGCTCCGCCCACCAGGGGCGGTCCCAAATCTCCAGGTCTCACCTGTCACATTCTCCCCCCTGGTTTTTGCATTGGCGACCCGACAATGGAACCTTAAAGCCACGGTCTATAAAAAGCTGTAACTGAATGTACACTAGGTGGCCTGGCTTCAGCTGATTGGGGCAGATGGTGTGGATTGGAATGGTGGCCAGCTGTTGAGCGTGTCGTTCTTCTAACTGTACCACTTTCAGCTAATTGAGTGGGGACACTACACTGTGGAGTCAGGGTACCAGGATTAGTCCTTCTGGACTGCGGCCTCATTACTATAGCCAGGTCCTCTGGGAGTTGTTGGGGACAAGGTGCAGAATCAGTTTGTACACTTTGGGGGTCACCTCTTGGGGACTCCCTTCGTTGCCACACATAAAAGTCTCCCTCATTCTCAGACGGGGGTAACCGGTCAGGTGAACTTCTAGGGTTAGCAGTTTGCTGGAGCTCTGCCCTTATTTTCTCACAGATATCAGCAGGGATCGGCTTGATAAATTGTCTATTAACCTGTCTTTTCTGTTCTGGATCATTGAGTGGGGCCACTGTATACACAGGACCAGCATCAGCAGGGGCACGGACAATACAATACGGTGTAACGCCCCAAAAATCTTGGATTTTATTCCGTCCCCGAATGCTATGATCTCTCAAATACACTAACTGATGCAATGGCAAGGGGTCAGAAGCTGGGGCAGGTTGACGATCTGCACGCAGCGTCGCTGCTGCTTTGGTGCGGTTACTCACACCTTTATAAGCTACATCTAGACGTTTCTGATGCTCTTGGACCCAAGTGTGTACCGGGCCGTGGGTGGGTTCCTCCACTCTGCCTAACAGGAAGTCAACTGGGAGCTGGGGCTCTTGGCCAAACATAAGAAAATAGGGTGACTCACCCGTAGTTTGATGGATTGTGGTATTGTAAGAAAAGGTGAGCTGCTGTAAATACATGGGCCAATGACGCTTTTGCTCAGGGGGCAGAGTTCTCAACAGATCATGCAGAGTCCGATTAAAACGCTCACACTGGCCATTACCTTGTGGGTGGTAAGGAGTGGTGCGAGTCTTTTCCACACCATATAACTGGCATAGCTGCTGAACTAATGCTCCTTCAAAACTCCTCCCCTGATCGGAGTGGATCCTAGAGGGAACACCAAAGCGATAAAACCACTCATAAACCAAAACACTGGCCACAGTAGTTGCCTTTTGATCCTTAGTAGAAATGGCCTGAGTGAACTTTGAAAACACATCGGTAAGAATCAATACATTTTCACGGCCATCAACGGAGGGTTCAAGGCATGTGAAATCAATTGCCAGAATCTGATTGGGCCTCGCAGCCATGAGGTGACCCATGGTTGTTTTAGGTTTGGGATAAACTGCTTTAGCCTGCGCACAACGTTCACATTGCTGACAGTAATCCTGAACCTCCTTAGACATACCTGGCCAATAACACCTCTTGCGTATCAAGTCTGCAGTCCTGTCAGTTCCCTGATGACCATGGTCATTATGCAAGCCATGTAAAACCTCATTCTTGAGACTCTGAGGGACCACTAATTGGCACACTGGTTCCCCCCCATCTGGCTGAAAGATCTGCCGATAAAGGACGCCCTCCTTTTCTACCAGTTTCCTCCACTGGCGCAACATTTCCAGCACTGCTGCTGGCAAATCTCTTCTCTCCTGGCGAGTAGGGCCAGTTCCTCTGCGCCAAAACTTCAAAAAACCACTAATCGTGGGGTCCTCCCTCTGCAAAGTAGCAAGGTCTGCAAGTGAATGAGAGGGTAAAACCGAAATCATAGATTGGATTACTTGCTGGGGTGGTAAAACTGTTTGCACTAAAGAGTCTGGAAGGGAAGTACCAGGAAGCAGTGTTTCTAAAGACACAGTTTGATCGGATGGCTGACACTGTCGAGACAAAGCATCTGCATTGCCATTTGTACGACCCGGACGATACTTAATTGAAAAATCAAAAGAAGAGAGCTGAGCCGCCCAGCGCTGTTCCAAAGCTCCAAGCTTTGCTGTAGTCAGATGGCTCAAGGGGTTGTTGTCTGTATAGACAACACACCTGTTACCCAGCAAATATTCTCTGAATTTTTCAGTCATAGCCCATTTCAAGGCTAGGAATTCAAGTTTCATGGAGCTGTAATTGGACATGTTACGTTCCGTGGGCTTTAGCCCTCGACTAGCATAAGCTATAGGACGCACCTTGCCATCAGCTTGCTGTTGTGAAAGCACTGCCCCCAGACCCCAGTGGCTGGCATCAACCTCCAAGATAAAAGGTTGTGAAAAATTAGCATAAGCCAATACGGGGGAATGCACCAACCGAGCTTTCAACTCTTGAAAGCTATTTTCACACTGCTCGGTCCAAACTTCCTGCAATGCACGCTTGGAGGGGCGTTTGTGCTTAGTCCCAGCCAGTTCGGCCACCAGCTGGTGGAGCGGAGCAGCTAGGGATGCAAAACCTGGAACAAAGCGGCGATAGTAACTAGCAAACCCTAAGAATGATCTCAATTCAGCAACAGAGCTAGGAGTTTGCCAATTAGACACCGCAGATATTTTGTCTGGGTCCGTGGCTACCCTGTCCTTGGAGATCACATGCCCAAGGTACTTTACCTCTGTCTGCAGAAAACAGCATTTTTCCAACTTGGCCTTCAAGTTTTGTACCCGCAAGGTCTCCAGTACTGCTCCTAGGCGCTGAATATGCTCATCTACTGTGGTAGAGAAGACAATCACGTCATCCAAGTACAACAACAAAGACTGGTGATTCTGGGAACCAAACATTCGCTCCATCAATCTCTGAAAGGTGCTTGGTGCATTACAGAGGCCAAACGGCATGCGGTTGAACTCAAATAACCCAAAAGGAGTACAGAAAGCAGTTTTCTTTTTGTCTGGCTCAGCAACAGGGACCTGATTGTAGCCACTAGCCAAGTCCAAGGTAGAGAACCAACATGCACCTGACAACACATCCAAGGACTCCTCAATTCGGGGCAAGGGAAAAGCATCCTTCCTAGTCCTTGAGTTCAGCAGACGGTAATCCACACAAAGCCTAATACTAGAGTCCTTCTTTCGTACTACCACGATTGGGGATGCAAAAGGGCTACAACTTTCTCTGATCACCTGACTCTCCAACAGGTGTTGAATATGGGCCTTAACGCTCTCATACTCTGAAGGTGGAATCCGTCGATACCGCTGGCGGACCGGAGTCTCATCTAAAAGTGGGATCTCATGAGTCATTAAATTGGTACACCCTAAGTCACCATCATGTGAAGAAAAAACAGATTGGTAGTCACGCAAAAGGGCCCTTACCCTGTCCTGATCCTGTACAGTGAGGGCTGAGAGATCAATTGCATTAATTGCAGTTTTCAGAGGGTTGGATTCCACACTCTGGGTTGCCATGGTAACACGTTTTTCCTCTCCCAAATCTTCCAAGAGCCTGGTCGAGCCATCCGATTGGCTGACAATTTCAACTTGGCACAAGGTGCCAAGCTGACTGCGAGGTGGCAAAATGGCCTCAGTTAATCCCACATTGATAACTGGGATAAATGCAGTGCCACTGACCACCTGGACCAAAGCTGGAGAAGAAAGGAGACCATGAGGCAAACCGGCATCTAATGGTTCGAAAAACGCTGTTCCAGTGTGCGCTGAAGGGACTTTCCGACATGTAGTTGGTACAAACTTCATTGTGCCTGCGGGGATGCAAATTTTTCTCCTACCCTTAACTCTCACTGGGCCACTAACTTGTGCTTCAGGCTGTAGCTGCGCTGTATGGCAACGCTGCAAAGCCTGCTGCCAAGGATCCTCCTGCACTAAAGGAAGGTCAAAAAGAGCAGAGCCATGTTCCAAAAACAGCTCCCTATAACACTCACGGATCACATTCATGCCGAGTACTCCACATATTTCTGAGTTGGGGCTGGGCTCCAAAGGATCTCTAACAACTAACACACCACGTTTCGGTATTTGCCTCCCTAACACTTGGCAATCAAGCTCCAGGTAGCCAACATAGGGAATATCTAGCCCATTAGCTGCCCGTAGCCGCAGCCAATGGCATGCTTTCAGTTTCTCTGGACCCCAGTTCTTAAAATGTTTGGCAAAAAAACTCTCCGTGATGGTAGTGACCATGGATCCAGTGTCTAATAAACAGGAGACATCTACCCCTCCCATATTAATGGTAACCTTTGGACAGGAGCCTACCAACTTGGGTGGGGGACCAGACATTTGAGCATTACAACTGTTGGAGCCAGTTATGTCCCCATCTGATATGTGGCTCAGCATAACAGAGGGTGCTAGTTTTCCGCCTGCATGGAAAACGTACCCTGCCCAGATGAGCTCCTGCTAGGGGCTGTAGATTCAAAGGCTACTACCCTCTTATTATCACAGTCTTTAGCAAAATGGCCAGGCTTCTGACACCATCTGCAAATAACCTGCCTTCCTCTCTGCGTGAACCTAGACTTACTTGATGTATGGGCAACTCTCAACTCATGTGTAAGCTGATCAATCTGGGCCTGCTGCCGTTTTAACATTTCCTTAACCTCTGCTAATTCTGACCCAATAGTATCCCTTGGCCCCTTTGTTTGTCCTGTATGCTGAATGCTGTAGACTGCTGGGACAGAATAAGTCCTGAACCGGCCGGGTTCTACTCCTACTCTGCCTTCCCGCTCCCACCTGAGGCCTTCATCTCTTAAAGTATGGAGGTCATAATCTGGATGTTCGCGAACAATCCTTTTAAGCTCGCGGCTCAAATTTCCATCCCGGACACCCTCTACAAACTGATCAGAAAGCAGTCTAGCAGCCTCAGGAATTCGCCTCTCTGGACAACTTTGGATCATTTTGTCCATGAGAGAAAACAATGCATGTGAGAATTCCCTCAGTGACTCTCCTTCTTGCTGCCTTCTTGCATAAAAAGCTTCCTTAACAGCAATAAAGGACATGGGGCAACCATACTGGCTAAGGAGAATCTCAAAAATGCGGTCTGGATCTTCTCTTACTTGCTGGGACCTATATTTTATTTCCTCACGAGCATCACCAGTCAAATGATCATAGATATAATGGGCTCTATCAACAGGGGCAAGTCTACGAGTGCGCATCACAGATTTTATTTCCTCCACCCAACTTTGGACACTAATTTCCCCAGTTCCACTAAACAGGGGGCACGACCTCTCTCTAGGGATATAAACCAGCCTCTCTTGGAGAGAGCCCTCCATAGGGGTAGAGTCATGAGGTCTACAGGGGCTAGAAATGCCTGATTGGGACTCCATAATAAAAAATAAAAACCCTCAACAGTAAGTGCCTACTGTGTTTAAATGCAGATTACACTTTGTTACCACCAGGATTTACCAGCTGCTGCTTTGCCTAAAAAAAATAAATACAAATATAAAACAGTTTAAAACACACACCCATAAAAATACAAATTTTACACAAACCAACTGACTAATCGCTGTGCACACCTAGAGGCTCGTCCTGTCCGACAACGCCAGTTTGTGACCCGTGGTAGGTACCTATTTAAAATAGGACAGAGCCGTAGGCGCACAGTCAGTTTAAAAGAGTTTAATTTTTTTAATACAAAATAAAAGAAACAGTGTAACAGCGGCACCTCAAACCAATTAAAAACGTTACCTTATTAGAGACGATAAAACTGTGCGATTGCCCGTGAGACGGGACAAGCGCTGCGGGGAACCGTTTAAAAACAAATCAACATAGCACACAGGTTAAACATGGACGGCAACTCACACATGACCCCAAATGGGTAAAACACTATAGAAAAAAAGTCAAATCTTCAGTGCCGTCTTCACTCGGGCCCACCGCTGTGCATGCAAAAGCGGGGAGACAAAAAAAGGATTTGTTTTCCCTGCAGCGCCTTCACCGTCTGCGACAATATATATATATATAAATAAAGGGGTTAAAATACTAAAAGGATCAGTATCTGTGGTGCCTACTGATACAGAAAAAGTAAAACCAAAAACCAAAACCATCGACAGCCGCAGCAGTCAGTCTGTCGGCGTACACCAGTTTAAAACAAATTAAAACACACTGATGTGTCGGGTCCTTTGCCCGCAGCCAGAAATCCACCTGGCAAAGCAGCAGCTCGGTACTCTGTGAATAAAAGACAGGAGATCACTAGCTGGACAATAAAACACAGGAATATTCCTCCACTGAATTGGTTTTGTTACCTGTCCACAAGTTCGTGTCACACCCTAATAAATGTGGGTCAGTGGCGATGAAGTCCACTATACCGTTCTCACGGGAGCAATGTTTCCCACCTACAAGGGTGCAAATAACTGTAAACCTCTGCCAACAGCCAGAGCTCAAGTGGTACATTTTTGTGTAACCTACCGTTCTAACAGAAGTTTAGGGGAAGGACGCGTATCAGACTTTCATAATTAAGAAACACCAACTTGCCCAACTCGGACCAAGCACTCGCAGCTTCAGGTTTGCAAAGGAATACCCAATTGTCCACACCTGCGCTTATGAAAGGAGCGAAGGCCAGCTCCGCCCACCAGGGGCGGTCCCAAATCTCCAGGTCTCACCTGTCACATTAGTTTATTTTATCTAAAACTTCAGTGCACGGTCGCAGGGATCCGCTGACACAGATCGCTGGCACAGGCTGGTTAGTTATTTAATGGTTTCAGCTTAGTTTATTAGATCTAAAACTTCAGTCCACGTTCGCAGGGATCAGCTGACACAGATCCCTGGCACAGCCTGGTTGGTTATTTAATGGTTTCAGCTTAGTTTATTTGATCTAAAACTTCAGTGCACGGTTGCAGGGATCAGCTAACACAGATCGCTGGCACAGGCTGGTTAGTTATTTTGTGGTTTCAGCTTAGTTTATTTTGATCTAAGACTTCAGTCCACGTTCGCAGGGACCAGCTGAAACAGATCGCTGGCACAGGCTGGTCAGTTATTTAATGGTTTCAACTTAGTTTTTTTGATCTAAAACTTCAGTGCATGGTCGCAGGGATCAGCTGAAACAGATCGCTGGCACAGGCTGGTTAGTTATTTAATGGTTTCAGCTTAGTTTATCTAAAACTTCAGTGCACGGTTGCAGGGATCAGCTGACACAGATCGCTGGCACAGGCTGGTTAGTTATTTAATGGTTTCAACTTAGTTTATTTGATCTAAAACTTCAGTGCACGGTTGCAGGGATCAGCTGACACAGATCGCTGGCACAGGCTGGTTAGTTATTTAATGGTTTCAACTTAGTTTATTTTGATCTAAAACTTCAGTGCACGGTTGCAGGGATCCTCTGACACAGATCGCTGGCACAGGCTGGTTAGTTATTTAATGGTTTCAACTTAGTTTATTTTGATCTAAAACTTCAGTGCACGGTTGCAGGGATCCTCTGACACAGATCGCTGGCACAGGCTGGTTAGTTATTTAATGGTTTCAACTTAGTTTATTTGATCTAAAACTTCAGTGCACGGTTGCAGGGATCCTCTGACACAGATCGCTGGCACAGGCTGGTTAGTTATTTAATGGTTTCGGTTTGGTTTATTTTATCTAAAACGTCAGTGCACGGTTGCAGGGATCAGCTGACACAGATCGCTGGCACAGGCTGGTTAGTTATTTAATGGTTTCAGCTTAGTTTATTTGATCTAAGACGTAAGTGCACGGTTGCAGGGATCAGCTGACACAGATCGCTGACACAGGCTGGTTAGTTATTTCGTGGTTTCAGCTTAGTTTATTTTGATCTAATACTTCAGTGCACGTTCGCAAAGATCAGCTGAAACAAATCCCTGGCACAGGCTGGTTAGTTATTTAATGGTTTCAACTTAGTTTATTTTCTCTAAAACTTCAGTCCACGTTCGCAGGGATCAGCTGACACAGATCGCTGGCACAGGCTGGTTAATTATTTAATGGTTTCAGCTTAGTTTCTCTAAAACTTCAGTGCACGGTTGCAGGGATCAGCTAACACAGATTCCTGACACAGATCGCTGGTTAGTTATTTAATGGTTTCAACTTAGTTAATTTTATCTAAAACTTCAGTGCACGGTTGCAGGGATCAGCTGACACAGATCACTGGCACAGGCTGGTTAGTTATTTAATGGTTTCAACTTAGTTTATCTAAAACTTCAGTGCACGGTCGCAGGGATCAGCTAACACAGATCGCTGGTTAGTTATTTAATGGTTTCAGCTTAGTTTATTTGATCTAAGACTTCAGTGCACGGTTGCAGGGATCAGCTGACACAGATCGCTGGCACAGGCTGGTTAGTTATTTAATGGTTTCAACTTAGTTTATTTTATCTAAAACTTCAGTGCACGGTCGCAGTGATCAGCTGACACAGATCGCTGGTTAGTTATTTAATGGTTTCAGCTTTGTTTATTTGATCTAAAACTTCAGTCCACGTTCGCAGGGATCAGCTGACACAGATCTCTGGCACAGGCTGGTTGGTTATTTAATGGTTTCAGCTTAGTTTATTTGATCTAAAACTTCAGTGCACGGTTGCAGGGATCAGCTGACACAGATCGCTGGCACAGGCTGGTTAGTTATTTAATGGTTTCAGCTTAGTTTATTTGATCTAAGACGTAAGTGCACGGTTGCAGGGATCAGCTGACACAGATCGCTGGTACAGGCTGGTTAGTTATTTAATGGTTTCAGCCAAGTTTATCTCAAACTTCAGTGCACGGTTGCAGGGATCAGCTGACACAGATCCCTTGCACAGGCTGGTTAGTTATTTAATGTTTTCAACTTAGTTTATTTTATCTAAAACTTCAGTGCACGGTCGCAGGGATCCGCTGACACAGATCGCTGGCACAGGCTGGTTAGTTATTTAATGGTTTCAGCTTAGTTTATTTGATCTAAAACTTCAGTGCACGGTTGCAGGGATCAGCTGACACAGATCCCTGGCACAGGCTGGTTAGTTATTTAATGGTTTCAGCTTAGTTTATTTTATCTAAAACTTCAGTGCACGGTTGCAGGGATCAGCTGACACAGATCGCTGGCACAGGCTGGTTAGTTATTTAATGGTTTCAACTTAGTTTATTTGATCTAAAACTTCAGTGCACGGTTGCAGGGATCCTCTGACACAGATCGCTGGCACAGGCTGGTTAGTTATTTAATGGTTTCAGCTTAGTTTATCTAAAACTTCAGTGCACGGTTGCAGGGATCCGCTGACACAGATCGCTGGTACAGGCTGGTTAGTTATTTAATGGTTTCAGCTTAGTTTATCTAAAACTTCAGTGCACGGTTGCAGGGATCCGCTGACACAGATCGCTGGTACAGGCTGGTTAGTTATTTAATAGTTTCGGTTTGGTTTATTTTATCTAAAACTTCAGTGCACGGTTGCAGGGATCAGCTGACACAGATCGCTGGCACAGGCTGGTTAGTTATTTAATGGTTTCAGCTTAGTTTATCTAAAACTTCAGTGCACGGTTGCAGGGATCAGCTGACACAGATCGCTGGTACAGGCTGGTTAGTTATTTAATGGTTTCAGCCACGTTTATCTAAAACTTCAGTGCACGGTTGCAGGGATCTGCTGACACAGATCGCTGGTTAGTTATTTAGTGGTTTCAGCTTAGTTTATTTGATCTAAGACTTCAGTGCACGTTCGCAGGGATCAGCTGACACAGATCGCTGGCACAGGCTGGTTAGTTATTTAATGGTTTCAGCTTAGTTTATTTTATCTAAAACTTCAGTGCACGGTTGCAGGGATCAGCTGACACAGATCGCTGGCACAGGCTGGTTAGTTATTTAATGGTTTCAGCTTAGTTTATTTGATCTAAGACTTCAGTGCACGGTTGCAGGGATCAGCTGACACAGATCCCTGGCACAGGCTGGTTAGTTATTTAATGGTTTCAACTTAGTTTATTTTCTCTAAAACTTCAGTCCACGTTCGCAGGGATCAGCTGACACAGATCGCTGGCACAGGCTGGTTAGTTATTTAATGGTTTCAGCTTAGTTTATCTAAAACTTCAGTGCACGGTTGCAGGGATCAGCTGACACAGATCCCTTGCACAGGCTGGTTAGTTATTTAATGTTTTCAACTTAGTTTATTTGATCTAAAACTTCAGTGCACGGTCGCAGGGATCCGCTGACACAGATCGCTGGCACAGGCTGGTTAGTTATTTAATGGTTTCAGCTTAGTTTATTTGATCTAAAACTTCAGTGCACGGTTGCAGGGATCAGCTGACACAGATCCCTGGCACAGGCTGGTTAGTTATTTAATGGTTTCAGCTTAGTTTATTTTATCTAAAACTTCAGTGCACGGTTGCAGGGATCAGCTGACACAGATCGCTGGCACAGGCTGGTTAGTTATTTAATGGTTTCAACTTAGTTTATTTGATCTAAAACTTCAGTGCACGGTTGCAGGGATCCTCTGACACAGATCGCTGGCACAGGCTGGTTAGTTATTTAATGGTTTCGGTTTGGTTTATTTTATCTAAAACTTCAGTGCACGGTTGCAGGGATCAGCTGACACAGATCGCTGGCACAGGCTGGTTAGTTATTTAATGGTTTCAGCTTAGTTTATCTAAAACTTCAGTGCACGGTTGCAGGGATCAGCTGACACAGATCGCTGGTACAGGCTGGTTAGTTATTTAATGGTTTCAGCCAAGTTTATCTAAAACTTCAGTGCACGGTTGCAGGGATCAGCTGACACAGATCGCTGGTTAGTTATTTAGTGGTTTCAGCTTAGTTTATTTGATCTAAGACTTCAGTGCACGGTTGCAGGGATCAGCTGACACAGATCGCTGGCACAGGCTGGTTAGTTATTTAATGGTTTCAGCTTAGTTTATTTGATCTAAGACTTCAGTGCACGGTTGCAGGGATCAGCTGACACAGATCGCTGACACAGGCTGGTTAGTTATTTCGTGGTTTCAGCTTAGTTTATTTTGATCTAAGACTTCAGTGCACGGTCGCAGGGATCCGCTGACACAGATCGCTGGCACAGGCTGGTTAGTTATTTAATGGTTTCAACTTAGTTTATTTTCTCTAAAACTTCAGTCCACGTTCGCAGGGATCAGCTGACACAGATCGCTGGCACAGGCTGGTTAGTTATTTAATGGTTTCAGCTTAGTTTATCTAAAACTTCAGTGCACGGTTGCAGGGATCAGCTGACACAGATCCCTGGCACAGGCTGGTTAGTTATTTAATGGTTTTAACTTAGTTTATTTGATCTAAAACTTCAGTGCATGATTGCAGGGATCAGCTGAAACAGATCGCTGGTACAGGCTGGTTAGTTATTTAATGGTTTCAGCCAAGTTTATCTAAAACTTCAGTGCACGGTTGCAGGGATCAGCTGACACAGATCCCTTGCACAGGCTGGTTAGTTATTTAATGTTTTCAACTTAGTTTATTTTATCTAAAACTTCAGTGCACGGTCGCAGGGATCCGCTGACACAGATCGCTGGCACAGGCTGGTTAGTTATTTAATGGTTTCAGCTTAGTTTATTTGATCTAAAACTTCAGTGCACGGTTGCAGGGATCAGCTGACACAGATCCCTGGCACAGGCTGGTTAGTTATTTAATGGTTTCAGCTTAGTTTATTTTATCTAAAACTTCAGTGCACGGTTGCAGGGATCAGCTGACACAGATCGCTGGCACAGGCTGGTTAGTTATTTAATGGTTTCAACTTAGTTTATTTGATCTAAAACTTCAGTGCACGGTTGCAGGGATCCTCTGACACAGATCGCTGGCACAGGCTGGTTAGTTATTTAATGGTTTCGGTTTGGTTTATTTTATCTAAAACTTCAGTGCACGGTTGCAGGGATCAGCTGACACAGATCGCTGGCACAGGCTGGTTAGTTATTTAATGGTTTCAGCTTAGTTTATCTAAAACTTCAGTGCACGGTTGCAGGGATCAGCTGACACAGATCGCTGGTACAGGCTGGTTAGTTATTTAATGGTTTCAGCCAAGTTTATCTAAAACTTCAGTGCACGGTTGCAGGGATCAGCTGACACAGATCGCTGGTTAGTTATTTAGTGGTTTCAGCTTAGTTTATTTGATCTAAGACTTCAGTGCACGGTTGCAGGGATCAGCTGACACAGATCGCTGGCACAGGCTGGTTAGTTATTTAATGGTTTCAGCTTAGTTTATTTGATCTAAGACTTCAGTGCACGGTTGCAGGGATCAGCTGACACAGATCGCTGACACAGGCTGGTTAGTTATTTCGTGGTTTCAGCTTAGTTTATTTTGATCTAAGACTTCAGTGCACGGTCGCAGGGATCAGCTGACACAGATCGCTGGCACAGGCTGGTTAGTTATTTAATGGTTTCAGCTTAGTTTATTTGATCTAAGACTTCAGTGCACGGTTGCAGGGATCAGCTGACACAGATCGCTGACACAGGCTGGTTAGTTATTTCGTGGTTTCAGCTTAGTTTATTTTGATCTAAGACTTCAGTGCACGGTCGCAGGGATCCGCTGACACAGATCGCTGGCACAGGCTGGTTAGTTATTTAATGGTTTCAACTTAGTTTATTTTCTCTAAAACTTCAGTCCACGTTCGCAGGGATCAGCTGACACAGATCGCTGGCACAGGCTGGTTAGTTATTTAATGGTTTCAGCTTAGTTTATCTAAAACTTCAGTGCACGGTTGCAGGGATCAGCTGACACAGATCCCTGGCACAGGCTGGTTAGTTATTTAATGGTTTTAACTTAGTTTATTTGATCTAAAACTTCAGTGCATGATTGCAGGGATCAGCTGAAACAGATCGCTGGTACAGGCTGGTTAGTTATTTAATGGTTTCGGTTTGGTTTATTTTATCTAAAACTTCAGTGCACGGTTGCAGGGATCAGCTGAAACAGATCGCTGGTACAGGCTGGTTAGTTATTTAATGGTTTCAGCTTAGTTTATTTTATCTAAAACTTCAGTGCACGGTTGCAGGGATCAGCTGACACAGATCGCTGGCACAGGCTGGTTAGTTATTTTGTGGTTTCAGCTTAGTTTATTTTGATCTAAGACTTCAGTCCACGTTCGCAGGGATCAGCTGAAACAGATCGCTGGCACAGGCTGGTTAGTTATTTAATGGTTTCAACTTAGTTTATTTGATCTAAAACTTCAGTGCACGGTCGCAGTGATTAGCTGACACAGATCGCTGGTTAGTTATTTAATGGTTTCAGCTTAGTTTATTTGATCTAAAACTTCAGTGCACGGTTGCAGGGATCAGCTGACACAGATCGCTGGCACAGGCTGGTTAGTTATTTAATGGTTTCAGCTTAGTTTATTTGATCTAAGACGTAAGTGCACGGTTGCAGGGATCAGCTGACACAGATCGCTGGCACAGGCTGGTTAGTTATTTAAATGGTTTCAACTTAGTTTATCATAAAAAACTTCAGTGCACGGTTGCAGGGATCAGCTGACACAGATCGTTGGCACAGGCTGGTTAGTTATTTAATGGTTTCAACTTAGTTTATCTAAAACTTCAGTGCACGGTTGCAGGAATCAGCTGACACAGATCGCTGGCACAGGCTGGTTAGTTATTTAATGGTTTCGGTTTGGTTTCTTTTATCTAAAACTTCAGTGCACGGTTGCAGGGATCAGCTGACACAGATCGCTGGCACAGGCTGGCTAGTTATTTAATGGTTTCAGCTTAGTTTATCTAAAACTTCAGTGCACGGTTGCAGGGATCAGCTGACACAGATCGCTGGTACAGGCTGGTTAGTTATTTAATGGTTTCAGCCAAGTTTATCTAAAACTTCAGTGCACGGTTGCAGGGATCAGCTGACACAGATCGCTGGCACAGGCTGGTTAGTTATTTAATGGTTTCGGTTTGGTTTATTTTATCTAAAACTTCAGTGCACGGTTGCAGGGATCAGCTGACACAGATCGCTGGCACAGGCTGGTTAGTTATTTAATGGTTTCAGCTTAGTTTATCTAAAACTTCAGTGCACGGTTGCAGGGATCAGCTGACACAGATCCCTGGCACAGGCTGGCTAGTTATTTAATGGTTTCAGCTTAGTTTATCTAAAACTTCAGTGCACGGTTGCAGGAATCAGCTGACACAGATCGCTGGCACAGGCTGGTTAGTTATTTTGTGGTTTCAGCTTAGTTTATTTTGATCTAAGACTTCAGTCCACGTTCGCAGGGATCAGCTGAAACAGATCGCTGGCACAGGCTGGTTAGTTATTTAATGGTTTCAACTTAGTTTATTTGATCTAAAACTTCAGTGCACGGTCGCAGTGATTAGCTGACACAGATCGCTGGTTAGTTATTTAATGGTTTCAGCTTAGTTTATTTGATCTAAAACTTCAGTGCACGGTTGCAGGGATCAGCTGACACAGATCGCTGGCACAGGCTGGTTAGTTATTTAATGGTTTCAACTTAGTTTATCATAAAAAACTTCAGTGCACGGTTGCAGGAATCAGCTGAAACAGATCGCTGGCACAGGCTGGTTAGTTATTTAATGGATTCAGCTTAGTTTATCTAAAACTTCAGTGCACGGTTGCAGGGATCAGCTGACACAGATCGTTGGCACAGGCTGGTTAGTTATTTAATGGTTTCAACTTAGTTTATCTAAAACTTCAGTGCACGGTTGCAGGAATCAGCTGACACAGATCGCTGGCACAGGCTGGTTAGTTATTTAATGGTTTCGGTTTGGTTTCTTTTATCTAAAACTTCAGTGCACGGTTGCAGGGATCAGCTGACACAGATCGCTGGCACAGGCTGGCTAGTTATTTAATGGTTTCAGCTTAGTTTATCTAAAACTTCAGTGCACGGTTGCAGGGATCAGCTGACACAGATCCCTGGCACAGGCTGGCTAGTTATTTAATGGTTTCAGCTTAGTTTATCTAAAACTTCAGTGCACGGTTGCAGGAATCAGCTGACACAGATCGCTGGCACAGGCTGGTTAGTTATTTAATGGTTTCGGTTTGGTTTATTTTATCTAAAACTTCAGTGCACGGTTGCAGGGATCAGCTGACACAGATCGCTGGCACAGGCTGGTTAGTTATTTAATGGTTTCAGCTTAGTTTATCTAAAACTTCAGTGCACGGTTGCAGGGATCAGCTGACACAGATCGCTGACACAGGCTGGTTAGTTATTTCGTGGTTTCAGCTTAGTTTATTTTGATCTAAGACTTCAGTGCACGGTCGCAGGGATCAGCTGACACAGATCGCTGGCACAGGCTGGTTAGTTATTTAATGGTTTCAGCTTAGTTTATTTGATCTAAGACTTCAGTGCACGGTTGCAGGGATCAGCTGACACAGATCGCTGACACAGGCTGGTTAGTTATTTCGTGGTTTCAGCTTAGTTTATTTTGATCTAAGACTTCAGTGCACGGTCGCAGGGATCCGCTGACACAGATCGCTGGCACAGGCTGGTTAGTTATTTAATGGTTTCAACTTAGTTTATTTTCTCTAAAACTTCAGTCCACGTTCGCAGGGATCAGCTGACACAGATCGCTGGCACAGGCTGGTTAGTTATTTAATGGTTTCAGCTTAGTTTATCTAAAACTTCAGTGCACGGTTGCAGGGATCAGCTGACACAGATCCCTGGCACAGGCTGGTTAGTTATTTAATGGTTTTAACTTAGTTTATTTGATCTAAAACTTCAGTGCATGATTGCAGGGATCAGCTGAAACAGATCGCTGGTACAGGCTGGTTAGTTATTTAATGGTTTCGGTTTGGTTTATTTTATCTAAAACTTCAGTGCACGGTTGCAGGGATCAGCTGAAACAGATCGCTGGTACAGGCTGGTTAGTTATTTAATGGTTTCAGCTTAGTTTATTTTATCTAAAACTTCAGTGCACGGTTGCAGGGATCAGCTGACACAGATCGCTGGCACAGGCTGGTTAGTTATTTTGTGGTTTCAGCTTAGTTTATTTTGATCTAAGACTTCAGTCCACGTTCGCAGGGATCAGCTGAAACAGATCGCTGGCACAGGCTGGTTAGTTATTTAATGGTTTCAACTTAGTTTATTTGATCTAAAACTTCAGTGCACGGTCGCAGTGATTAGCTGACACAGATCGCTGGTTAGTTATTTAATGGTTTCAGCTTAGTTTATTTGATCTAAAACTTCAGTGCACGGTTGCAGGGATCAGCTGACACAGATCGCTGGCACAGGCTGGTTAGTTATTTAATGGTTTCAGCTTAGTTTATCATAAAAAACTTCAGTGCACGGTTGCAGGGATCAGCTGACACAGATCGTTGGCACAGGCTGGTTAGTTATTTAATGGTTTCAACTTAGTTTATCTAAAACTTCAGTGCACGGTTGCAGGAATCAGCTGACACAGATCGCTGGCACAGGCTGGTTAGTTATTTAATGGTTTCGGTTTGGTTTCTTTTATCTAAAACTTCAGTGCACGGTTGCAGGGATCAGCTGACACAGATCGCTGGCACAGGCTGGCTAGTTATTTAATGGTTTCAGCTTAGTTTATCTAAAACTTCAGTGCACGGTTGCAGGGATCAGCTGACACAGATCGCTGGTACAGGCTGGTTAGTTATTTAATGGTTTCAGCCAAGTTTATCTAAAACTTCAGTGCACGGTTGCAGGAATCAGCTGACACAGATCGCTGGCACAGGCTGGTTAGTTATTTAATGGTTTCGGTTTGGTTTATTTTATCTAAAACTTCAGTGCACGGTTGCAGGGATCAGCTGACACAGATCGCTGGCACAGGCTGGTTAGTTATTTAATGGTTTCAGCTTAGTTTATCTAAAACTTCAGTGCACGGTTGCAGGGATCAGCTGACACAGATCCCTGGCACAGGCTGGCTAGTTATTTAATGGTTTCAGCTTAGTTTATCTAAAACTTCAGTGCACGGTTGCAGGAATCAGCTGACACAGATCGCTGGCACAGGCTGGTTAGTTATTTTGTGGTTTCAGCTTAGTTTATTTTGATCTAAGACTTCAGTCCACGTTCGCAGGGATCAGCTGAAACAGATCGCTGGCACAGGCTGGTTAGTTATTTAATGGTTTCAACTTAGTTTATTTGATCTAAAACTTCAGTGCACGGTCGCAGTGATTAGCTGACACAGATCGCTGGTTAGTTATTTAATGGTTTCAGCTTAGTTTATTTGATCTAAAACTTCAGTGCACGGTTGCAGGGATCAGCTGACACAGATCGCTGGCACAGGCTGGTTAGTTATTTAATGGTTTCAACTTAGTTTATCATAAAAAACTTCAGTGCACGGTTGCAGGAATCAGCTGAAACAGATCGCTGGCACAGGCTGGTTAGTTATTTAATGGATTCAGCTTAGTTTATCTAAAACTTCAGTGCACGGTTGCAGGGATCAGCTGACACAGATCGTTGGCACAGGCTGGTTAGTTATTTAATGGTTTCAACTTAGTTTATCTAAAACTTCAGTGCACGGTTGCAGGAATCAGCTGACACAGATCGCTGGCACAGGCTGGTTAGTTATTTAATGGTTTCGGTTTGGTTTCTTTTATCTAAAACTTCAGTGCACGGTTGCAGGGATCAGCTGACACAGATCGCTGGCACAGGCTGGCTAGTTATTTAATGGTTTCAGCTTAGTTTATCTAAAACTTCAGTGCACGGTTGCAGGGATCAGCTGACACAGATCCCTGGCACAGGCTGGCTAGTTATTTAATGGTTTCAGCTTAGTTTATCTAAAACTTCAGTGCACGGTTGCAGGAATCAGCTGACACAGATCGCTGGCACAGGCTGGTTAGTTATTTAATGGTTTCGGTTTGGTTTATTTTATCTAAAACTTCAGTGCACGGTTGCAGGGATCAGCTGACACAGATCGCTGGCACAGGCTGGTTAGTTATTTAATGGTTTCAGCTTAGTTTATCTAAAACTTCAGTGCACGGTTGCAGGGATCAGCTGAAACAGATCGCTGGCACAGGCTGGTTAGTTATTTAATGGTTTCGGTTTGGTTTATTTTACCTAAAACTTCAGTGCACGGTTGCAGGGATCAGCTGACACAGATCGCTGGCACAGGCTGGTTAGTTATTTAATGGTTTCAGCTTAGTTTATCTAAAACTTCAGTGCACGGTTGCAGGGATCAGCTGAAACAGATCGCTGGTACAGGCTGGTTAGTTATTTAATGGTTTCAGCCAAGTTTATCTAAAACTTCAGTGCGCGGTTGCAGGGATCAGCTGACACAGATCCCTTGCACAGGCTGGTTAGTTATTTAATGGTTTCAACTTAGTGTATTTGATCTAAAACTTCAGTGCACGGTTGCAGGGATCAGCTGACACAGATCCCTGACACACGCTGGTTAGTTATTTAATGGTTTCAACTTAGTTTATTTTCTCTAAAACTTCAGTGCACGGTTGCAGGGATCAGCTGACACAGATCGCTGGTTAGTTATTTAATGGTTTCAACTTAGTTTATTTTCTCTAAAACTTCAGTCCACGTTCGCAGGGATCAGCTGACACAGATCTCTGGCACAGGCTGGTTGGTTATTTAATGGTTTCAGCTTAGTTTATTTGATCTAAAACTTCAGTGCACGGTTGCAGGGATCAGCTGACACAGATCGCTCGCACAGGCTGGTTAGTTATTTAATGGTTTCAGCTTAGTTTATTTGATCTAAGACGTCAGTGCATGGTCGCAAAGATCAGCTGACACAGATCCCTGGCACAGGCTGGTTAGTTATTTAATTGTTTCAGCTTACTTTATTTTCTGTAAAACTTCAGTGCACGTTCGCAAAGATCAGCTGACACAGATCGCTGGCACAGACTGGTTAGTTATTGAATGGTTTCAGCTTAGTTTATTTGATCTAAAACTTCAGTGCACGGTTGCAGGGATCAGCTGACACAGATCCCTGACACACGCTGGTTAGTTATTTAATGGTTTCAACTTAGTTTATTTTCTCTACAACTTCAGTCCACGTTCGCAGGGATCAGCTGACACAGATCTCTGGCACAGGCTGGTTGGTTATTTAATGGTTTCAGCTTAGTTTATCTAAAACTTCAGTGCACAGTTGCAGGGATCAGCTGAAACAGATCGCTGGTACAGGCTGGTTAGTTATTTAATGGTTTCAGCCAAGTTTATCTAAAACTTCAGTGCGCGGTTGCAGGGATCAGCTGACACAGATCCCTTGCACAAGCTGGTTAGTTATTTAATGGTTTCAACTTAGTGTATTTGATCTAAAACTTCAGTGCACGGTTGCAGGGATCAGCTGACACAGATCCCTGACACAGGCTGGTTAGTTATTTAATGGTTTCAACTTAGTTTATCTAAAACTTCAGTGCACGGTTGCAGGAATCAGCTGACACAGATCGCTGGCACAGGCTGGTTAGTTATTTAATGGTTTCGGTTTGGTTTATTTTATCTAAAACTTCAGTGCACGGTTGCAGGGATCAGCTGACACAGATCGCTGGCACAGGCTGGCTAGTTATTTAATGGTTTCAGCTTAGTTTATCTAAAACTTCAGTGCACGGTTGCAGGGATCAGATGAAACAGATCGCTGGCACAGGCTGGCTAGTTATTTAATGGTTTCAGCTTAGTTTATCTAAAACTTCAGTGCACGGTTGCAGGAATCAGCTGACACAGATCGCTGGCACAGGCTGGTTAGTTATTTAATGGTTTCAGCTTAGTTTATCTAAAACTTCAGTGCACGGTTGCAGGGATCAGCTGAAACAGATCGCTGGCACAGGCTGGCTAGTTATTTAATGGTTTCAGCTTAGTTTATCTAAAACTTCAGTGCACGGTTGCAGGGATCAGCTGACACAGATCCCTGGCACAGGCTGGTTAGTTATTTAATGGTTTCGGTTTGGTTTATTTTATCTAAAACTTCAGTGCACGGTTGCAGGGATCAGCTGACACAGATCGCTGGCACAGGCTGGTTAGTTATTTAATGGTTTCAGCTTAGTTTATCTAAAACTTCAGTGCACGGTTGCAGGGATCAGCTGAAACAGATCGCTGGTACAGGCTGGTTAGTTATTTAATGGTTTCAGCCAAGTTTATCTAAAACTTCAGTGCACGATTGCAGGGATCAGCTGACACAGATCGCTGGCACAGGCTGGTTAGTTGTTTAGTGGTTTCAGCTTAGTTTATTTGATCTAAAACTTCAGTGCACGTTTGCAGGGATCAGCTGACACAGATCGCTGGCACAGGCTGGCTAGTTATTTAATGGTTTCAGCTTAGTTTATCTAAAACTTAAGTGCACGGTTGCAGGGATCAGCTGACACAGATCCCTGGCACAGGCTGGTTAGTTATTTAATGGTTTCAACTTAGTTTATTTTATCTTAAACTTCAGTGCACGATTGCAGGGATCCGCTGACACAGATCGCTGGTACAGGCTGGTTAGTTATTTAATGGTTTCAGCCAAGTTTATCTAAAACTTCAGTGCGCGGTTGCAGGGATCAGCTGACACAGATCCCTTGCACAGGCTGGTTAGTTATTTAATGGTTTCAACTTAGTTTATTTTATCTAAAACTTCAGTGCACGGTCGCAGGGATCCGCTGACACAGATCGCTGGCACAGGCTGGTTAGTTATTTAATGGTTTCAGCTTAGTTTATTTGATCTAAAACTTCAGTGCACGCTTGCAGGGATCAGCTGACACAGATCGCTGTCACAGGCTGGTTAGTTATTTAAATGGTTTCAGGTTAGTTTATTTGATCTAAGACTTCAGTGCATGGTCGCAAAGATCAGCTGACACAGATCCCTGGCACAGGCTGGTTAGTTATTTAATGGTTTCAACTTAGTTTATTTTCTCTAAAACTTCAGTGCACGGTTGCAGGGATCAGCTAACACAGATCCCTGACACACGCTGGTTAGTTATTTAATGGTTTCAACTTAGTTTATTTTCTCTAAAACTTCAGTGCACGGTTGCAGGGATCAGCTGACACAGATCGCTGGCACAGGCTGGTTAGTTATTTAGTGGTTTCAGCTTTGTTTATTTGATCTACAACTTCAGTCCACGTTCGCAGGGATCAGCTGACACAGATCTCTGGCACAGCCTGATTGGTTATTTAATGGTTTCAGCTTAGTTTATTTGATCTAAAACTTCAGTGCACGGTTGCAGGGATCAGCTGACACAGATCGCTCGCACAGGCTGGTTAGTTATTTAATGGTTTCAGGTTAGTTTATTTGATCTAAGACTTCAGTGCATGGTCGCAGGGATCAGCTGACACAGATCCCTGGCACAGGCTGGTTAGTTATTTAATTGTTTCAGCTTACTTTATTTTCTGTAAAACTTCAGTGCACAGTTGCAGGGATCAGCTAACACAGATCCCTGACACACGCTGGTTAGTTATTTAATGGTTTCAACTTAGTTTATTTTCTCTAAAAATTCAGTGCACGGTTGCAGGGATCAGTTGACAAAGATTCCTGGCACAGGCTGGTTAGTTATTTAATGGTTTCAACTTAGTTTATTTTCTCTAAAACTTCAGTGCACGGTTGCAGGGATCAGCTGACACAGATCGCTGGCACAGGCTGGTTAGTTGTTTAGTGGTTTCAGCTTAGTTTATTTGATCTAAAACTTCAGTGCACGGTTGCAGGGATCAGCTGACACAGATCGCTCGCACAGGCTGGTTGGTTATTTAATGGTTTCAGGTTAGTTTATTTGATCTAAGACTTCAGTGCACGGTTGCAAAGATCAGCTGAAACAGATCGCTGGCACAGATCCCTTGCACAGGCTGGTTAGTTATTTAATGGTTTCAACTTAGTTTATTTTATCTAAAACTTCAGTGCACGGTCGCAGTGATCAGCTGACACAGATCGCTGGTTAGTTATTTAATGGTTTCAGCTTTGTTTATTTGATCTAAAACTTCAGTCCACCTTCGCAGGGATCAGCTGACACAGATCTCTGGTACAGGCTGGTTAATTATTTAATGGTTTCAGCCAAGTTTATCTAAAACTTCAGTGCACGGTTGCAGGGATCAGCTGAAACAGATCGCTGGTACAGGCTGGTTAATTATTTAATGGTTTCAGCCAAGTTTATCTAAAACTTCAGTGCACGGTTGCAGGGATCAGCTGACACAGATCGCTGGCACAGGCTGGCTAGTTATTTAATGGTTTCAGCTTAGTTTATCTAAAACTTCAGTGCACGGTTGCAGGAATCAGCTGACACAGATCGCTGGCACAGGCTGGTTAGTTATTTAATGGTTTCGGTTTGGTTTATTTTATCTAAAACTTCAGTGCACGGTTGCAGGGATCAGCTGACACAGATCGCTGGCACAGGCTGGTTAGTTATTTAATGGTTTCAGCTTAGTTTATCTAAAACTTCAGTGCACGGTTGCAGGGATCAGCTGAAACAGATCGCTGGTACAGGCTGGTTAGTTATTTAATGGTTTCAGCCAAGTTTATCTAAAACTTCAGTGCACGGTTGCAGGGATCAGCTGACACAGATCGCTGGCACAGGCTGGCTAGTTATTTAATGGTTTCAGCTTAGTTTATCTAAAACTTCAGTGCACGGTTGCAGTAATCAGCTGACACAGATCCCTGGCACAGGCTGGCTAGTTATTTAATGGTTTCAGCTTAGTTTATCTAAAACTTCAGTGCACGGTTGCAGGAATCAGCTGACACAGATCGCTGGCACAGGCTGGTTAGTTATTTAATGGTTTCGGTTTGGTTTATTTTATCTAAAACTTCAGTGCATGGTTGCAGGGATCAGCTGACACAGATCCCTGGCACAGGCTGGTTAGTTATTTAATGGTTTTAACTTAGTTTATTTGATCTAAAACTTCAGTGCACGATTGCAGGGATCAGCTGAAACAGATCGCTGGTACAGGCTAGTTAGTTATTTAATGGTTTCAGCCAAGTTTATCTAAAACTTCAGTGCGCGGTTGCAGGGATCAGCTGACACAGATCGCTGGCACACGCTGGTTAGTTATTTAATGGTTTCAACTTAGTTTATTTTATCTTAAACTTCAGTGCACGGTCGCAGGGATCCGCTGACACAGATCGCTGGCACAGGCTGGTTAGTTATTTAATGGTTTCAACTTAGTTTATTTTATCTTAAACTTCAGTGCACGGTCGCAGGGATCAGCTGACACAGATCGCTGGCACAGGCTGGTTAGTTATTTAATGGTTTCAACTTAGTTTATTTGATCTAAAACTTCAGTGCACGCTTGCAGGGATCAGCTGACACAGATCGCTGTCACAGGCTGGTTAGTTATTTAAATGGTTTCAGGTTAGTTTATTTGATCTAAGACTTCAGTGCATGGTCGCAAAGATCAGCTGACACAGATCCCTGGCACAGGCTGGTTAGTTATTTAATGGTTTCAACTTAGTTTATTTTCTCTAAAACTTCAGTGCACGGTTGCAGGGATCAGCTAACACAGATCCCTGACACACGCTGGTTAGTTATTTAATGGCTTCAACTTAGTTTATTTTCTCTAAAACTTCAGTGCACGGTTGCAGGGATCAGCTGACCCAGATCGCTGGCACAGGCTGGTTAGTTATTTAATGGTTTCAGCTTAGTTTATTTGATCTAAGACTTCAGTGCACGGTTGCAGGGATCAGCTGACACAGATCGCTGGCACAGGCTGGTTAGTTATTTAATGGTTTCAACTTAGTTTATTTTATCTAAAACTTCAGTGCATGGTCGCAGTGATCAGCTGACACAGATCGCTGGTTAGTTATTTAATGGTTTCAGCTTTGTTTATTTGATCTAAAACTTCAGTCCACGTTCGCAGGGATCAGCTGACACAGATCTTTGGCACAGGCTGGTTGGTTATTTAATGGTTTCAGCTTAGTTTATTTGATCTAAAACTTCAGTGCACGGTTGCAGGGATCAGCTGACACAGATCTCTGGCACAGGCTGGTTGGTTATTTAATGGTTTCAGCTTAGTTTATTTGATCTAAGACGTAAGTGCACGGTTGCAGGGATCAGCTGACACAGATCGCTGGCACAGGCTGGTTAGTTATTTTGTGGTTTCAGCTTAGTTTATTTGATCTAAAACTTCAGTGCACGGTTGCAGGGATCAGCTGACACAGATCGCTGTCACAGGCTGGTTAGTTATTTAAATGGTTTCAACTTAGTTTATCATAAAAAACTTCAGTGCACGGTTGCAGGAATCAGCTGAATCAGATCGCTGGCACAGGCTGGCTAGTTATTTAATGGTTTCAGCTTAGTTTATCTAAAACTTCAGTGCACGGTTGCAGGGATCAGCTGACACAGATCCCTGGAACAGGCTGGCTAGTTATTTAATGGTTTCAGCTTAGTTTATCTAAAACTTCAGTGCACGGTTGCAGGAATCAGCTGACACAGATCGCTGGCACAGGCTGGTTAGTTATTTAATGGTTTCGGTTTGGTTTATTTTATCTAAAACTTCAGTGCACGGTTGCAGGGATCAGCTGACACAGATCGCTGGCACAGGCTGGTTAGTTATTTAATGGTTTCAGCTTAGTTTATCTAAAACTTCAGTGCACGGTTGCAGGGATCAGCTGAAACAGATCGCTGGTACAGGCTGGTTAGTTATTTAATGGTTTCAGCCAAGTTTATCTAAAACTTCAGTGCACGGTTGCAGGGATCAGCTGACACAGATCGCTGGCACAGGCTGGCTAGTTATTTAATGGTTTCAGCTTAGTTTATCTAAAACTTCAGTGCACGGTTGCAGGAATCAGCTGACACAGATCCCTGGCACAGGCTGGCTAGTTATTTAATGGTTTCAGCTTAGTTTATCTAAAACTTCAGTGCACGGTTGCAGGGATCAGCTGACACAGATCCCTGGCACAGGCTGGTTAGTTATTTAATGGTTTTAACTTAGTTTATTTGATCTAAAACTTCAGTGCACGATTGCAGGGATCAGCTGAAACAGATCGCTGGTACAGGCTAGTTAGTTATTTAATGGTTTCAGCCAAGTTTATCTAAAACTTCAGTGCGCGGTTGCAGGGATCAGCTGACACAGATCGCTGGCACAGGCTGGTTAGTTATTTAATGGTTTCAACTTAGTTTATTTTATCTTAAACTTCAGTGCACGGTCGCAGGGATCCGCTGACACAGATCGCTGGCACAGGCTGGTTAGTTATTTAATGGTTTCAACTTAGTTTATTTTATCTTAAACTTCAGTGCACGGTCGCAGGGATCAGCTGACACAGATCGCTGGCACAGGCTGGTTAGTTATTTAATGGTTTCAACTTAGTTTATTTGATCTAAAACTTCAGTGCACGGTTGCAGGGATCAGCTGACACAGATCGCTGTCACAGGCTGGTTAGTTATTTAAATGGTTTCAGGTTAGTTTATTTGATCTAAGACTTCAGTGCATGGTCGCAAAGATCAGCTGACACAGATCCCTGGCACAGGCTGGTTAGTTATTTAATGGTTTCAACTTAGTTTATTTTCTCTAAAACTTCAGTGCACGGTTGCAGGGATCAGCTAACACAGATCCCTGACACACGCTGGTTAGTTATTTAATGGCTTCAACTTAGTTTATTTTCTCTAAAACTTCAGTGCACGGTTGCAGGGATCAGCTGACACAGATCGCTGTCACAGGCTGGTTAGTTATTTAAATGGTTTCAACTTAGTTTATCATAAAAAACTTCAGTGCACGGTTGCAGGAATCAGCTGAAACAGATCGCTGGCACAGGCTGGTTAGTTATTTAATGGTTTCAGCCAATTTTATCTAAAACTTCAGTGCACGGTTGCAGGAATCAGCTGACACAGATCGCTGGCACAGGCTGGTTAGTTATTTAATGGTTTCGGTTTGGTTTATTTTATCTAAAACTTCAGTGCACGGTTGCAGGGATCAGCTGACACAGATCCCTGGCACAGGCTGGTTAGTTATTTAATGGTTTCAGCTTAGTTTATCTAAAACTTCAGTGCACGGTTGCAGGGATCAGCTGAAACAGATCGCTGGTACAGGCTGGTTAGTTATTTAATGGTTTCAGCCAAGTTTATCTAAAACTTCAGTGCACGGTTGCAGGGATCAGCTGACACAGATCCCTGGCACAGGCTGGCTAGTTATTTAATGGTTTCAGCTTAGTTTATCTAAAACTTCAGTGCACGGTTGCAGGAATCAGCTGACACAGATCCCTGGCACAGGCTGGCTAGTTATTTAATGGTTTCAGCTTAGTTTATCTAAAACTTCAGTGCACGGTTGCAGGGATCAGCTGACACAGATCCCTGGCACAGGCTGGCTAGTTATTTAATGGTTTCAGCTTAGTTTATCTAAAACTTCAGTGCACGGTTGCAGAAATCAGCTGACACAGATCGCTGGCACAGGCTGGTTAGTTATTTAATGGTTTCAGCTTAGTTTATCTAAAACTTCAGTGCACGGTTGCAGGGATCAGATGAAACAGATCGCTGGCACAGGCTGGCTAGTTATTTAATGGTTTCAACTTAGTTTATTTTCTCTAAAAATTCAGTGCACGGTTGCAGGGATCAGTTGACAAAGATTCCTGGCACAGGCTGGTTAGTTATTTAATGGTTTCAACTTAGTTTATTTTCTCTAAAACTTCAGTGCACGATTGCAGGGATCAGCTGAAACAGATCGCTGGCACAGGCTGGTTAGTTATTTAATGGTTTCAGCCAAGTTTATCTAAAACTGCAGTGCACGATTGCAGGGATCAGCTGACACAGATCGCTGGCACAGGCTGGTTAGTTGTTTAGTGGTTTCAGCTTAGTTTATTTGATCTAAAACTTCAGTGCACGTTTGCAGGGATCAGCTGACACAGATCGCTCGCACAGGCTGGTTGGTTATTTAATGGTTTCAGCTTAGTTTATCTAAAACTTCAGTGCACGGTTGCAGGGATCAGCTGACACAGATCCCTGGCACAGGCTGGCTAGTTATTTAATGGTTTCAGCTTAGTTTATCTAAAACTTCAGTGCACGGTTGCAGGAATCAGCTGACACAGATCGCTGGCACAGGCTGGTTAGTTATTTAATGGTTTCGGTTTGGTTTATTTTATCTAAAACTTCAGTGCACGGTTGCAGGGATCAGCTGACACAGATCGCTGGCACAGGCTGGCTAGTTATTTAATGGTTTCAGCTTAGTTTATCTAAAACTTCAGTGCACGGTTGCAGGAATCAGCTGACACAGATCCCTGGCACAGGCTGGCTAGTTATTTAATGGTTTCAGCTTAGTTTATCTAAAACTTCAGTGCACGGTTGCAGGAATCAGCTGACACAGATCGCTGGCACAGGCTGGTTAGTTATTTAATGGTTTCGGTTTGGTTTATTTTATCTAAAACTTCAGTGCACGGTTGCAGGGATCAGCTGACACAGATCCCTGGCACAGGCTGGTTAGTTATTTAATGGTTTTAACTTAGTTTATTTGATCTAAAACTTCAGTGCGCGATTGCAGGGATCAGCTGAAACAGATCGCTGGTACAGGCTGGTTAGTTATTTAATGGTTTCAGCCAAGTTTATCTAAAACTTCAGTGCACGGTTGCAGGAATCAGCTGACACAGATCGCTGGCACAGGCTGGTTAGTTATTTAATGGTTTCGGTTTGGTTTATTTTATCTAAAACTTCAGTGCACGGTTGCAGGGATCAGCTGACACAGATCGCTGGCACAGGCTGGTTAGTTATTCAATGGTTTCAGCTTAGTTTATCTAAAACTTCAGTGCACGGTTGCAGGAATCAGCTGACACAGATCCCTGGCACAGGCTGGCTAGTTATTTAATGGTTTCAGCTTAGTTTATCTAAAACTTCAGTGCACGGTTGCAGGAATCAGCTGACACAGATCGCTGGCACAGGCTGGTTAGTTATTTAATGGTTTCGGTTTGGTTTATTTTATCTAAAACTTCAGTGCACGGTTGCAGGGATCAGCTGACACAGATCCCTGGCACAGGCTGGTTAGTTATTTAATGGTTTTAACTTAGTTTATTTGATCTAAAACTTCAGTGCGCGATTGCAGGGATCAGCTGAAACAGATCGCTGGTACAGGCTGGTTAGTTATTTAATGGTTTCAGCCAAGTTTATCTAAAACTTCAGTGCGCGGTTGCAGGGATCAGCTGACACAGATCCCTTGCACAGGCTGGTTAGTTATTTAATGGTTTCAACTTAGTTTATTTTATCTAAAACTTCAGTGCACGGTCGCAGGGATCCGCTGACACAGATCGCTGGCACAGGCTGGTTAGTTATTGAATGGTTTCAGCTTAGTTTATTTGATCTAAAACTTCAGTGCACGGTTGCAGGGATCAGCTGACACAGATCGCTGTCACAGGCTGGTTAGTTATTTAATGGTTTCAGCTTAGTTTATCTAAAACTTCAGTGCACGGTTGCAGGGATCAGCTGACACAGATCGCTGGCACAGGCTGGTTAGTTATTTAATGGTTTCAGTTTAGTTTATCTAAAACTTCAGTGCACGGTTGCAGGGATCAGCTGAAACAGATCGCTGGTACAGGCTGGTTAGTTATTTAATGGTTTCAGCCAAGTTTATCTAAAACTTCAGTGCATGGTTGCAGGGATCAGCTGACACAGATCGCTGGTTAGTTATTTAATGGTTTCAGCTTAGTTTATTTTATCTAAAACTTCAGTGCACGGTCGCAGGGATCAGCTGACACAGATCGCTGGTTAGTTATTTAATGGTTTCAGCTTAGTTTATTTTATCTAAAACTTCAGTGCACGGTCGCAGGGATCAGCTGACACAGATCGCTGGTTAGTTATTTAATGGTTTCAGCTTAGTTTATTTGATCTAAAACTTCAGTCCACGTTCGCAGGGATCAGCTGACCCAGATCGCTGGCACAGGCTGGTTAGTTATTTAATGGTTTCAGCTTAGTTTATTTGATCTAAGACTTCAGTGCACGGTTGCAGGGATCAGCTGACACAGATCGCTGGCACAGGCTGGTTAGTTATTTAATGGTTTCAACTTAGTTTATTTTCTCTAAAAATTCAGTGCACGGTTGCAGGGATCAGCTGACACATATCGCTGGCACAGGCTGGTTAGTTATTTAATGGTTTCAACTTAGTTTATTTTCTCTAAAACTTCAGTGCACGATTGCAGGGATCAGCTGAAACAGATCGCTGTACAGGCTGGTTAGTTATTTAATGGTTTCAGCCAAGTTTATCTAAAACTGCAGTGCACGATTGCAGGGATCAGCTGACACAGATCGCTGGCACAGGCTGGTTAGTTGTTTAGTGGTTTCAGCTTAGTTTATTTGATCTAAAACTTCAGTGCACGTTTGCAGGGATCAGCTGACACAGATCGCTCGCACAGGCTGGTTGGTTATTTAATGGTTTCAGGTTAGTTTATTTGATCTAAGACTTCAGTGCACGTTCGCAAAGATCAGCTGAAACAGATCGCTGGCACAGGCTGGCTAGTTATTTAATGGTTTCAGCTTAGTTTATCTAAAACTTAAGTGCACGGTTGCAGGGATCAGCTGACACAGATCCCTGGCACAGGCTGGTTAGTTATTTAATGGTTTCAACTTAGTTTATTTTATCTTAAACTTCAGTGCACGGTCGCAGGGATCCGCTGACACAGATCGCTGGCACAGGCTGGTTAGTTATTAAATGGTTTTAACTTAGTTTATTTGATCTAAAACTTCAGTGCACGATTGCAGGGATAAGCTGAAACAGATCGCTGGTACAGGCTGGTTAGTTATTTAATGGTTTCAGCCAAGTTTATCTAAAACTTCAGTGCGCGGTTGCAGGGATCAGCTGACACAGATCCCTTGCACAGGCTGGTTAGTTATTTAATGGTTTCAACTTAGTTTATTTGATCTAAGACTTCAGTGCATGGTCGCAAAGATCAGCTGACACAGATCCCTGGCACAGGCTGGTTAGTTATTTAATGGTTTCAACTTAGTTTATTTTCTCTAAAACTTCAGTGCACGGTTGCAGGGATCAGCTAACACAGATCCCTGACACACGCTGGTTAGTTATTTAATGGTTTCAACTTAGTTTATTTTCTCTAAAACTTCAGTGCACGGTTGCAGGGATCAGCTGACACAGATCGCTGGCACAGGCTGGTTAGTTATTTAGTGGTTTCAGCTTAGTTTATTTGATCTAAAACTTCAGTGCACGGTCGCAGTGATCAGCTGACACAGATCGCTGGTTAGTTATTTAATGGTTTCAGCTTTGTTTATTTGATCTACAACTTCAGTCCACGTTCGCAGGGATCAGCTGACACAGATCTCTGGCACAGCCTGATTGGTTATTTAATGGTTTCAGCTTAGTTTATTTGATCTAAAACTTGAGTGCACGGTTGCAGGGATCAGCTGACACAGATCGCTCGCACAGGCTGGTTAGTTATTTAATGGTTTCAGGTTAGTTTATTTGATCTAAGACTTCAGTGCATGGTCGCAGGGATCAGCTGACACAGATCCCTGGCACAGGCTGGTTAGTTATTTAATTGTTTCAGCTTACTTTATTTTCTGTAAAACTTCAGTGCACAGTTGCAGGGATCAGCTAACACAGATCCCTGACACACGCTGGTTAGTTATTTAATGGTTTCAACTTAGTTTATTTTCTCTAAAAATTCAGTGCACGGTTGCAGGGATCAGTTGACAAAGATTCCTGGCACAGGCTGGTTAGTTATTTAATGGTTTCAACTTAGTTTATTTTCTCTAAAACTTCAGTGCACGGTTGCAGGGATCAGCTGACACAGATCGCTGGCACAGGCTGGTTAGTTGTTTAGTGGTTTCAGCTTAGTTTATTTGATCTAAAACTTCAGTGCACGGTCGCAGGGATCCGCTGACACAGATCGCTGGTTAGTTATTTAATGGTTTCAGCTTAGTTTATTTTATCTAAAACTTCAGTGCACGGTCGCAGGGATCAGCTGACACAGATCGCTGGTTAGTTATTTAATGGTTTCAGCTTAGTTTATTTGATCTAAAACTTCAGTCCACGTTCGCAGGGATCAGCTGACCCAGATCGCTGGCACAGGCTGGTTAGTTATTTAATGGTTTCAGCTTAGTTTATTTGATCTAAGACTTCAGTGCACGGTTGCAGGGATCAGCTGACACAGATCGCTGGCACAGGCTGGTTAGTTATTTAATGGTTTCAACTTAGTTTATTTTATCTAAAACTTCAGTGCACGGTCGCAGTGATCAGCTGACACAGATCGCTGGTTAGTTATTTAATGGTTTCAGCTTTGTTTATTTGATCTAAAACTTCAGTCCACGTTCGCAGGGATCAGCTGACACAGATCTCTGGCACAGGCTGGTTGGTTATTTAATGGTTTCAGCTTAGTTTATTTGATCTAAAACTTCAGTGCACGGTTGCAGGGATCAGCTGACACAGATCTCTGGCACAGGCTGGTTGGTTATTTAATGGTTTCAGCTTAGTTTATTTGATCTAAAACTTCAGTGCACGGTTGCAGGGATCAGCTGACACAGATCGCTGTCACAGGCTGGTTAGTTATTTAAATGGTTTCAACTTAGTTTATCATAAAAAACTTCAGTGCACGGTTGCAGGAATCAGCTGAAACAGATCGCTGGCACAGGCTGGCTAGTTATTTAATGGTTTCAACTTAGTTTATCTAAAACTTCAGTGCACGGTTGCAGGGATCAGCTGACACAGATCCCTGGCACAGGCTGGCTAGTTATTTAATGGTTTCAGCTTAGTTTATCTAAAACTTCAGTGCACGGTTGCAGGAATCAGCTGACACAGATCGCTGGCACAGGCTGGTTAGTTATTTAATGGTTTCGGTTTGGTTTATTTTATCTAAAACTTCAGTGCACGGTTGCAGGGATCAGCTGACACAGATCGCTGGCACAGGCTGGTTAGTTATTTAATGGTTTCAGCTTAGTTTATCTAAAACTTCAGTGCACGGTTGCAGGAATCAGCTGACACAGATCCCTGGCACAGGCTGGCTAGTTATTTAATGGTTTCAGCTTAGTTTATCTAAAACTTCAGTGCACGGTTGCAGGAATCAGCTGACACAGATCGCTGGCACAGGCTGGTTAGTTATTTAATGGTTTCGGTTTGGTTTATTTTATCTAAAACTTCAGTGCACGGTTGCAGGGATCAGCTGAAACAGATCGCTGGTACAGGCTGGTTAGTTATTTAATGGTTTCAGCCAAGTTTATCTAAAACTTCAGTGCGCGGTTGCAGGGATCAGCTGACACAGATCCCTTGCACAGGCTGGTTAGTTATTTAATGGTTTCAACTTAGTTTATTTTATCTAAAACTTCAGTGCACGGTCGCAGGGATCCGCTGACACAGATCGCTGGCACAGGCTGGTTAGTTATTGAATGGTTTCAGCTTAGTTTATTTGATCTAAAACTTCAGTGCACGGTTGCAGGGATCAGCTGACACAGATCGCTGTCACAGGCTGGTTAGTTATTTAATGGTTTCAGCTTAGTTTATCTAAAACTTCAGTGCACGGTTGCAGGGATCAGCTGACACAGATCGCTGGCACAGGCTGGTTAGTTATTTAATGGTTTCAGTTTAGTTTATCTAAAACTTCAGTGCACGGTTGCAGGGATCAGCTGAAACAGATCGCTGGTACAGGCTGGTTAGTTATTTAATGGTTTCAGCCAAGTTTATCTAAAACTTCAGTGCACGGTTGCAGGGATCAGCTGACACAGATCGCTGGTTAGTTATTTAATGGTTTCAACTTAGTTTATTTTCTCTAAAACTTCAGTGCACGGTTGCAGGGATCAGCTGACACAGATCGCTGGTTAGTTATTTAATGGTTTCAGCTTAGTTTATTTGATCTAAAACTTCAGTCCAAGTTCGCAGGGATCAGCTGACCCAGATCGCTGGCACAGGCTGGTTAGTTATTTAATGGTTTCAGCTTAGTTTATTTGATCTAAGACTTCAGTGCACGGTTGCAGGGATCAGCTGACACAGATCCCTGGCACAGGCTGGCTAGTTATTTAATGGTTTCAGCTTAGTTTATCTAAAACTTCAGTGCACGGTTGCAGGAATCAGCTGACACAGATCGCTGGCACAGGCTGGTTAGTTATTTAATGGTTTCGGTTTGGTTTATTTTATCTAAAACTTCAGTGCACGGTTGCAGGGATCAGCTGAAACAGATCGCTGGTACAGGCTGGTTAGTTATTTAATGGTTTCAGCCAAGTTTATCTAAAACTTCAGTGCGCGGTTGCAGGGATCAGCTGACACAGATCCCTTGCACAGGCTGGTTAGTTATTTAATGGTTTCAACTTAGTTTATTTTATCTAAAACTTCAGTGCACGGTCGCAGGGATCCGCTGACACAGATCGCTGGCACAGGCTGGTTAGTTATTGAATGGTTTCAGCTTAGTTTATTTGATCTAAAACTTCAGTGCACGGTTGCAGGGATCAGCTGACACAGATCGCTGTCACAGGCTGGTTAGTTATTTAATGGTTTCAGTTTAGTTTATCTAAAACTTCAGTGCACGGTTGCAGGGATCAGCTGACACAGATCGCTGGTTAGTTATTTAATGGTTTCAGCTTAGTTTATTTTATCTAAAACTTCAGTGCACGGTTGCAGGGATCAGCTGACACAGATCGCTGGTTAGTTATTTAATGGTTTCAGCTTAGTTTATTTTATCTAAAACTTCAGTGCACGGTCGCAGGGATCAGCTGACACAGATCGCTGGTTAGTTATTTAATGGTTTCAGCTTAGTTTATTTGATCTAAAACTTCAGTCCAAGTTCGCAGGGATCAGCTGACCCAGATCGCTGGCACAGGCTGGTTAGTTATTTAATGGTTTCAGCTTAGTTTATTTGATCTAAGACTTCAGTGCACGGTTGCAGGGATCAGCTGACACAGATCGCTGGCACAGGCTGGTTAGTTATTTAATGGTTTCAACTTAGTTTATTTTCTCTAAAAATTCAGTGCACGGTTGCAGGGATCAGTTGACAAAGATTCCTGGCACAGGCTGGTTAGTTATTTAATGGTTTCAACTTAGTTTATTTTCTCTAAAACTTCAGTGCACGATTGCAGGGATCAGCTGAAACAGATCGCTGTACAGGCTGGTTAGTTATTTAATGGTTTCAGCCAAGTTTATCTAAAACTGCAGTGCACGATTGCAGGGATCAGCTGACACAGATCGCTGGCACAGGCTGGTTAGTTGTTTAGTGGTTTCAGCTTAGTTTATTTGATCTAAAACTTCAGTGCACGTTTGCAGGGATCAGCTGACACAGATCGCTCGCACAGGCTGGTTGGTTATTTAATGGTTTCAGGTTAGTTTATTTGATCTAAGACTTCAGTGCACGTTCGCAAAGATCAGCTGAAACAGATCGCTGGCACAGGCTGGCTAGTTATTTAATGGTTTCAGCTTAGTTTATCTAAAACTTAAGTGCACGGTTGCAGGGATCAGCTGACACAGATCCCTGGCACAGGCTGGTTAGTTATTTAATGGTTTCAACTTAGTTTATTTTATCTTAAACTTCAGTGCACGGTCGCAGGGATCCGCTGACACAGATCGCTGGCACAGGCTGGTTAGTTATTAAATGGTTTTAACTTAGTTTATTTGATCTAAAACTTCAGTGCACGATTGCAGGGATAAGCTGAAACAGATCGCTGGTACAGGCTGGTTAGTTATTTAATGGTTTCAGCCAAGTTTATCTAAAACTTCAGTGCGCGGTTGCAGGGATCAGCTGACACAGATCCCTTGCACAGGCTGGTTAGTTATTTAATGGTTTCAACTTAGTTTATTTTATCTAAAACTTCAGTGCACGGTCGCAGGGATCCGCTGACACAGATCGCTGGCACAGGCTGGTTAGTTATTTAATGGTTTCAGCTTAGTTTATTTGATCTAAAACTTCAGTGCACGCTTGCAGGGATCAGCTGACACAGATCGCTGTCACAGGCTGGTTAGTTATTTAAATGGTTTCAGGTTAGTTTATTTGATCTAAGACTTCAGTGCATGGTCGCAAAGATCAGCTGACACAGATCCCTGGCACAGGCTGGTTAGTTATTTAATGGTTTCAACTTAGTTTATTTTCTCTAAAACTTCAGTGCACGGTTGCAGGGATCAGCTAACACAGATCCCTGACACACGCTGGTTAGTTATTTAATGGTTTCAACTTAGTTTATTTTCTCTAAAACTTCAGTGCACGGTTGCAGGGATCAGCTGACACAGATCGCTGGCACAGGCTGGTTAGTTATTTAGTGGTTTCAGCTTAGTTTATTTGATCTAAAACTTCAGTGCACGGTCGCAGTGATCAGCTGACACAGATCGCTGGTTAGTTATTTAATGGTTTCAGCTTTGTTTATTTGATCTACAACTTCAGTCCACGTTCGCAGGGATCAGCTGACACAGATCTCTGGCACAGCCTGATTGGTTATTTAATGGTTTCAGCTTAGTTTATTTGATCTAAAACTTGAGTGCACGGTTGCAGGGATCAGCTGACACAGATCGCTCGCACAGGCTGGTTAGTTATTTAATGGTTTCAGGTTAGTTTATTTGATCTAAGACTTCAGTGCATGGTCGCAGGGATCAGCTGACACAGATCCCTGGCACAGGCTGGTTAGTTATTTAATTGTTTCAGCTTACTTTATTTTCTGTAAAACTTCAGTGCACAGTTGCAGGGATCAGCTAACACAGATCCCTGACACACGCTGGTTAGTTATTTAATGGTTTCAACTTAGTTTATTTTCTCTAAAAATTCAGTGCACGGTTGCAGGGATCAGTTGACAAAGATTCCTGGCACAGGCTGGTTAGTTATTTAATGGTTTCAACTTAGTTTATTTTCTCTAAAACTTCAGTGCACGGTTGCAGGGATCAGCTGACACAGATCGCTGGCACAGGCTGGTTAGTTGTTTAGTGGTTTCAGCTTAGTTTATTTGATCTAAAACTTCAGTGCACGGTTGCAGGGATCAGCTGACACAGATCGCTCGCACAGGCTGGTTGGTTATTTAATGGTTTCAGGTTAGTTTATTTGATCTAAGACTTCAGTGCACGTTCGCAAAGATCAGCTGAAACAGATCGCTGGCACAGATCCCTTGCACAGGCTGGTTAGTTATTTAATGGTTTCAACTTAGTTTATTTTATCTAAAACTTCAGTGCACGGTCGCAGTGATCAGCTGACACAGATCGCTGGTTAGTTATTTAATGGTTTCAGCTTTGTTTATTTGATCTAAAACTTCAGTCCACCTTCGCAGGGATCAGCTGACACAGATCTCTGGCACAGGCTGGTTGGTTATTTAATGGTTTCAGCTTAGTTTATTTGATCTAAGACGTAAGTGCACGGTTGCAGGGATCAGCTGACACAGATCGCTGGCACAGGCTGGTTAGTTATTTTGTGGTTTCAGCTTAGTTTATTTGATCTAAAACTTCAGTGCACGGTTGCAGGGATCAGCTGACACAGATCGCTGTCACAGGCTGGTTAGTTATTTAAATGGTTTCAACTTAGTTTATCATAAAAAACTTCAGTGCACGGTTGCAGGAATCAGCTGAATCAGATCGCTGGCACAGGCTGGCTAGTTATTTAATGGTTTCAGCTTAGTTTATCTAAAACTTCAGTGCACGGTTGCAGGGATCAGCTGACACAGATCCCTGGAACAGGCTGGCTAGTTATTTAATGGTTTCAGCTTAGTTTATCTAAAACTTCAGTGCACGGTTGCAGGAATCAGCTGACACAGATCGCTGGCACAGGCTGGTTAGTTATTTAATGGTTTCGGTTTGGTTTATTTTATCTAAAACTTCAGTGCACGGTTGCAGGGATCAGCTGACACAGATCGCTGGCACAGGCTGGTTAGTTATTTAATGGTTTCAGCCAAGTTTATCTAAAACTTCAGTGCACGGTTGCAGGGATCAGATGAAACAGATTGCTGGTACAGGCTGGTTAATTATTTAATGGTTTCAGCCAAGTTTATCTAAAACTTCAGTGCACGGTTGCAGGGATCAGCTGACACAGATCGCTGGCACAGGCTGGCTAGTTATTTAATGGTTTCAGCTTAGTTTATCTAAAACTTCAGTGCACGGTTGCAGGAATCAGCTGACACAGATCGCTGGCACAGGCTGGTTAGTTATTTAATGGTTTCGGTTTGGTTTATTTTATCTAAAACTTCAGTGCGCGGTTGCAGGGATCAGCTGACACAGATCGCTGGCACAGGCTGGTTAGTTATTTAATGGTTTCAGCTTAGTTTATCTAAAACTTCAGTGCACGGTTGCAGGGATCAGCTGAAACAGATCGCTGGTACAGGCTGGTTAGTTATTTAATGGTTTCAGCCAAGTTTATCTAAAACTTCAGTGCACGGTTGCAGGGATCAGCTGACACAGATCGCTGGCACAGGCTGGCTAGTTATTTAATGGTTTCAGCTTAGTTTATCTAAAACTTCAGTGCACGGTTGCAGTAATCAGCTGACACAGATCCCTGGCACAGGCTGGCTAGTTATTTAATGGTTTCAGCTTAGTTTATCTAAAACTTCAGTGCACGGTTGCAGTAATCAGCTGACACAGATCCCTGGCACAGGCTGGCTAGTTATTTAATGGTTTCAGCTTAGTTTATCTAAAACTTCAGTGCACGGTTGCAGGAATCAGCTGACACAGATCGCTGGCACAGGCTGGTTAGTTATTTAATGGTTTCGGTTTGGTTTATTTTATCTAAAACTTCAGTGCACGGTTGCAGGGATCAGCTGACACAGATCCCTGGCACAGGCTGGTTAGTTATTTAATGGTTTTAACTTAGTTTATTTGATCTAAAACTTCAGTGCACGATTGCAGGGATCAGCTGAAACAGATCGCTGGTACAGGCTAGTTAGTTATTTAATGGTTTCAGCCAAGTTTATCTAAAACTTCAGTGCGCGGTTGCAGGGATCAGCTGACACAGATCGCTGGCACAGGCTGGTTAGTTATTTAATGGTTTCAACTTAGTTTATTTTATCTTAAACTTCAGTGCACGGTCGCAGGGATCCGCTGACACAGATCGCTGGCACAGGCTGGTTAGTTATTTAATGGTTTCAACTTAGTTTATTTTATCTTAAACTTCAGTGCACGGTCGCAGGGATCAGCTGACACAGATCGCTGGCACAGGCTGGTTAGTTATTTAATGGTTTCAACTTAGTTTATTTGATCTAAAACTTCAGTGCACGCTTGCAGGGATCAGCTGACACAGATCGCTGTCACAGGCTGGTTAGTTATTTAAATGGTTTCAGGTTAGTTTATTTGATCTAAGACTTCAGTGCATGGTCGCAAAGATCAGCTGACACAGATCCCTGGCACAGGCTGGTTAGTTATTTAATGGTTTCAACTTAGTTTATTTTCTCTAAAACTTCAGTGCACGGTTGCAGGGATCAGCTAACACAGATCCCTGACACACGCTGGTTAGTTATTTAATGGCTTCAACTTAGTTTATTTTCTCTAAAACTTCAGTGCACGGTTGCAGGGATCAGCTGACCCAGATCGCTGGCACAGGCTGGTTAGTTATTTAATGGTTTCAGCTTAGTTTATTTGATCTAAGACTTCAGTGCACGGTTGCAGGGATCAGCTGACACAGATCGCTGGCACAGGCTGGTTAGTTATTTAATGGTTTCAACTTAGTTTATTTTATCTAAAACTTCAGTGCACGGTCGCAGTGATCAGCTGACACAGATCGCTGGTTAGTTATTTAATGGTTTCAGCTTTGTTTATTTGATCTAAAACTTCAGTCCACGTTCGCAGGGATCAGCTGACACAGATCTTTGGCACAGGCTGGTTGGTTATTTAATGGTTTCAGCTTAGTTTATTTGATCTAAAACTTCAGTGCACGGTTGCAGGGATCAGCTGACACAGATCTCTGGCACAGGCTGGTTGGTTATTTAATGGTTTCAGCTTAGTTTATTTGATCTAAGACGTAAGTGCACGGTTGCAGGGATCAGCTGACACAGATCGCTGGCACAGGCTGGTTAGTTATTTTGTGGTTTCAGCTTAGTTTATTTGATCTAAAACTTCAGTGCACGGTTGCAGGGATCAGCTGACACAGATCGCTGTCACAGGCTGGTTAGTTATTTAAATGGTTTCAACTTAGTTTATCATAAAAAACTTCAGTGCACGGTTGCAGGAATCAGCTGAATCAGATCGCTGGCACAGGCTGGCTAGTTATTTAATGGTTTCAGCTTAGTTTATCTAAAACTTCAGTGCACGGTTGCAGGGATCAGCTGACACAGATCCCTGGAACAGGCTGGCTAGTTATTTAATGGTTTCAGCTTAGTTTATCTAAAACTTCAGTGCACGGTTGCAGGAATCAGCTGACACAGATCGCTGGCACAGGCTGGTTAGTTATTTAATGGTTTCGGTTTGGTTTATTTTATCTAAAACTTCAGTGCACGGTTGCAGGGATCAGCTGACACAGATCGCTGGCACAGGCTGGTTAGTTATTTAATGGTTTCAGCTTAGTTTATCTAAAACTTCAGTGCACGGTTGCAGGGATCAGCTGAAACAGATCGCTGGTACAGGCTGGTTAGTTATTTAATGGTTTCAGCCAAGTTTATCTAAAACTTCAGTGCACGGTTGCAGGGATCAGCTGACACAGATCGCTGGCACAGGCTGGCTAGTTATTTAATGGTTTCAGCTTAGTTTATCTAAAACTTCAGTGCACGGTTGCAGGAATCAGCTGACACAGATCCCTGGCACAGGCTGGCTAGTTATTTAATGGTTTCAGCTTAGTTTATCTAAAACTTCAGTGCACGGTTGCAGGGATCAGCTGACACAGATCCCTGGCACAGGCTGGTTAGTTATTTAATGGTTTTAACTTAGTTTATTTGATCTAAAACTTCAGTGCACGATTGCAGGGATCAGCTGAAACAGATCGCTGGTACAGGCTAGTTAGTTATTTAATGGTTTCAGCCAAGTTTATCTAAAACTTCAGTGCGCGGTTGCAGGGATCAGCTGACACAGATCGCTGGCACAGGCTGGTTAGTTATTTAATGGTTTCAACTTAGTTTATTTTATCTTAAACTTCAGTGCACGGTCGCAGGGATCCGCTGACACAGATCGCTGGCACAGGCTGGTTAGTTATTTAATGGTTTCAACTTAGTTTATTTTATCTTAAACTTCAGTGCACGGTCGCAGGGATCAGCTGACACAGATCGCTGGCACAGGCTGGTTAGTTATTTAATGGTTTCAACTTAGTTTATTTGATCTAAAACTTCAGTGCACGGTTGCAGGGATCAGCTGACACAGATCGCTGTCACAGGCTGGTTAGTTATTTAAATGGTTTCAGGTTAGTTTATTTGATCTAAGACTTCAGTGCATGGTCGCAAAGATCAGCTGACACAGATCCCTGGCACAGGCTGGTTAGTTATTTAATGGTTTCAACTTAGTTTATTTTCTCTAAAACTTCAGTGCACGGTTGCAGGGATCAGCTAACACAGATCCCTGACACACGCTGGTTAGTTATTTAATGGCTTCAACTTAGTTTATTTTCTCTAAAACTTCAGTGCACGGTTGCAGGGATCAGCTGACACAGATCGCTGTCACAGGCTGGTTAGTTATTTAAATGGTTTCAACTTAGTTTATCATAAAAAACTTCAGTGCACGGTTGCAGGAATCAGCTGAAACAGATCGCTGGCACAGGCTGGTTAGTTATTTAATGGTTTCAGCCAATTTTATCTAAAACTTCAGTGCACGGTTGCAGGAATCAGCTGACACAGATCGCTGGCACAGGCTGGTTAGTTATTTAATGGTTTCGGTTTGGTTTATTTTATCTAAAACTTCAGTGCACGGTTGCAGGGATCAGCTGACACAGATCCCTGGCACAGGCTGGTTAGTTATTTAATGGTTTCAGCTTAGTTTATCTAAAACGTCAGTGCACGGTTGCAGGGATCAGCTGAAACAGATCGCTGGTACAGGCTGGTTAGTTATTTAATGGTTTCAGCCAAGTTTATCTAAAACTTCAGTGCACGGTTGCAGGGATCAGCTGACACAGATCCCTGGCACAGGCTGGCTAGTTATTTAATGGTTTCAGCTTAGTTTATCTAAAACTTCAGTGCACGGTTGCAGGAATCAGCTGACACAGATCCCTGGCACAGGCTGGCTAGTTATTTAATGGTTTCAGCTTAGTTTATCTAAAACTTCAGTGCACGGTTGCAGGGATAGGCTGACACAGATCCCTGGCACAGGCTGGCTAGTTATTTAATGGTTTCAGCTTAGTTTATCTAAAACTTCAGTGCACGGTTGCAGGAATCAGCTGACACAGATCGCTGGCACAGGCTGGTTAGTTATTTAATGGTTTCAGCTTAGTTTATCTAAAACTTCAGTGCACGGTTGCAGGGATCAGATGAAACAGATCGCTGGCACAGGCTGGCTAGTTATTTAATGGTTTCAACTTAGTTTATTTTCTCTAAAAATTCAGTGCACGGTTGCAGGGATCAGTTGACAAAGATTCCTGGCACAGGCTGGTTAGTTATTTAATGGTTTCAACTTAGTTTATTTTCTCTAAAACTTCAGTGCACGATTGCAGGGATCAGCTGAAACAGATTGCTGGCACAGGCTGGTTAGTTATTTAATGGTTTCAGCCAAGTTTATCTAAAACTGCAGTGCACGATTGCAGGGATCAGCTGACACAGATCGCTGGCACAGGCTGGTTAGTTGTTTAGTGGTTTCAGCTTAGTTTATTTGATCTAAAACTTCAGTGCACGTTTGCAGGGATCAGCTGACACAGATCGCTCGCACAGGCTGGTTGGTTATTTAATGGTTTCAGCTTAGTTTATCTAAAACTTCAGTGCACGGTTGCAGGGATCAGCTGACACAGATCCCTGGCACAGGCTGGCTAGTTATTTAATGGTTTCAGCTTAGTTTATCTAAAACTTCAGTGCACGGTTGCAGGAATCAGCTGACACAGATCGCTGGCACAGGCTGGTTAGTTATTTAATGGTTTCGGTTTGGTTTATTTTATCTAAAACTTCAGTGCACGGTTGCAGGGATCAGCTGACACAGATCGCTGGCACAGGCTGGTTAGTTATTCAATGGTTTCAGCTTAGTTTATCTAAAACTTCAGTGCACGGTTGCAGGAATCAGCTGACACAGATCGCTGGCACAGGCTGGTTAGTTATTTAATGGTTTCGGTTTGGTTTATTTTATCTAAAACTTCAGTGCACGGTTGCAGGGATCAGCTGACACAGATCCCTGGCACAGGCTGGTTAGTTATTTAATGGTTTTAACTTAGTTTATTTGATCTAAAACTTCAGTGCGCGATTGCAGGGATCAGCTGAAACAGATCGCTGGTACAGGCTGGTTAGTTATTTAATGGTTTCAGCCAAGTTTATCTAAAACTTCAGTGCGCGGTTGCAGGGATCAGCTGACACAGATCCCTTGCACAGGCTGGTTAGTTATTTAATGGTTTCAACTTAGTTTATTTTATCTAAAACTTCAGTGCACGGTCGCAGGGATCCGCTGACACAGATCGCTGGCACAGGCTGGTTAGTTATTGAATGGTTTCAGCTTAGTTTATTTGATCTAAAACTTCAGTGCACGGTTGCAGGGATCAGCTGACACAGATCGCTGTCACAGGCTGGTTAGTTATTTAATGGTTTCAGCTTAGTTTATCTAAAACTTCAGTGCACGGTTGCAGGGATCAGCTGACACAGATCGCTGGCACAGGCTGGTTAGTTATTTAATGGTTTCAGTTTAGTTTATCTAAAACTTCAGTGCACGGTTGCAGGGATCAGCTGAAACAGATCGCTGGTACAGGCTGGTTAGTTATTTAATGGTTTCAGCCAAGTTTATCTAAAACTTCAGTGCATGGTTGCAGGGATCAGCTGACACAGATCGCTGGTTAGTTATTTAATGGTTTCAGCTTAGTTTATTTTATCTAAAACTTCAGTGCACGGTCGCAGGGATCAGCTGACACAGATCGCTGGTTAGTTATTTAATGGTTTCAGCTTAGTTTATTTTATCTAAAACTTCAGTGCACGGTCGCAGGGATCAGCTGACACAGATCGCTGGTTAGTTATTTAATGGTTTCAGCTTAGTTTATTTGATCTAAAACTTCAGTCCACGTTCGCAGGGATCAGCTGACCCAGATCGCTGGCACAGGCTGGTTAGTTATTTAATGGTTTCAGCTTAGTTTATTTGATCTAAGACTTCAGTGCACGGTTGCAGGGATCAGCTGACACAGATCGCTGGCACAGGCTGGTTAGTTATTTAATGGTTTCAACTTAGTTTATTTTCTCTAAAAATTCAGTGCACGGTTGCAGGGATCAGCTGACACATATCGCTGGCACAGGCTGGTTAGTTATTTAATGGTTTCAACTTAGTTTATTTTCTCTAAAACTTCAGTGCACGATTGCAGGGATCAGCTGAAACAGATCGCTGTACAGGCTGGTTAGTTATTTAATGGTTTCAGCCAAGTTTATCTAAAACTGCAGTGCACGATTGCAGGGATCAGCTGACACAGATCGCTGGCACAGGCTGGTTAGTTGTTTAGTGGTTTCAGCTTAGTTTATTTGATCTAAAACTTCAGTGCACGTTTGCAGGGATCAGCTGACACAGATCGCTCGCACAGGCTGGTTGGTTATTTAATGGTTTCAGGTTAGTTTATTTGATCTAAGACTTCAGTGCACGTTCGCAAAGATCAGCTGAAACAGATCGCTGGCACAGGCTGGCTAGTTATTTAATGGTTTCAGCTTAGTTTATCTAAAACTTAAGTGCACGGTTGCAGGGATCAGCTGACACAGATCCCTGGCACAGGCTGGTTAGTTATTTAATGGTTTCAACTTAGTTTATTTTATCTTAAACTTCAGTGCACGGTCGCAGGGATCCGCTGACACAGATCGCTGGCACAGGCTGGTTAGTTATTAAATGGTTTTAACTTAGTTTATTTGATCTAAAACTTCAGTGCACGATTGCAGGGATAAGCTGAAACAGATCGCTGGTACAGGCTGGTTAGTTATTTAATGGTTTCAGCCAAGTTTATCTAAAACTTCAGTGCGCGGTTGCAGGGATCAGCTGACACAGATCCCTTGCACAGGCTGGTTAGTTATTTAATGGTTTCAACTTAGTTTATTTTATCTAAAACTTCAGTGCACGGTCGCAGGGATCCGCTGACACAGATCGCTGGCACAGGCTGGTTAGTTATTTAATGGTTTCAGCTTAGTTTATTTGATCTAAAACTTCAGTGCACGCTTGCAGGGATCAGCTGACACAGATCGCTGTCACAGGCTGGTTAGTTATTTAAATGGTTTCAGGTTAGTTTATTTGATCTAAGACTTCAGTGCATGGTCGCAAAGATCAGCTGACACAGATCCCTGGCACAGGCTGGTTAGTTATTTAATGGTTTCAACTTAGTTTATTTTCTCTAAAACTTCAGTGCACGGTTGCAGGGATCAGCTAACACAGATCCCTGACACACGCTGGTTAGTTATTTAATGGTTTCAACTTAGTTTATTTTCTCTAAAACTTCAGTGCACGGTTGCAGGGATCAGCTGACACAGATCGCTGGCACAGGCTGGTTAGTTATTTAGTGGTTTCAGCTTAGTTTATTTGATCTAAAACTTCAGTGCACGGTCGCAGTGATCAGCTGACACAGATCGCTGGTTAGTTATTTAATGGTTTCAGCTTTGTTTATTTGATCTACAACTTCAGTCCACGTTCGCAGGGATCAGCTGACACAGATCTCTGGCACAGCCTGATTGGTTATTTAATGGTTTCAGCTTAGTTTATTTGATCTAAAACTTGAGTGCACGGTTGCAGGGATCAGCTGACACAGATCGCTCGCACAGGCTGGTTAGTTATTTAATGGTTTCAGGTTAGTTTATTTGATCTAAGACTTCAGTGCATGGTCGCAGGGATCAGCTGACACAGATCCCTGGCACAGGCTGGTTAGTTATTTAATTGTTTCAGCTTACTTTATTTTCTGTAAAACTTCAGTGCACAGTTGCAGGGATCAGCTAACACAGATCCCTGACACACGCTGGTTAGTTATTTAATGGTTTCAACTTAGTTTATTTTCTCTAAAAATTCAGTGCACGGTTGCAGGGATCAGTTGACAAAGATTCCTGGCACAGGCTGGTTAGTTATTTAATGGTTTCAACTTAGTTTATTTTCTCTAAAACTTCAGTGCACGGTTGCAGGGATCAGCTGACACAGATCGCTGGCACAGGCTGGTTAGTTGTTTAGTGGTTTCAGCTTAGTTTATTTGATCTAAAACTTCAGTGCACGGTCGCAGGGATCCGCTGACACAGATCGCTGGTTAGTTATTTAATGGTTTCAGCTTAGTTTATTTTATCTAAAACTTCAGTGCACGGTCGCAGGGATCAGCTGACACAGATCGCTGGTTAGTTATTTAATGGTTTCAGCTTAGTTTATTTGATCTAAAACTTCAGTCCACGTTCGCAGGGATCAGCTGACCCAGATCGCTGGCACAGGCTGGTTAGTTATTTAATGGTTTCAGCTTAGTTTATTTGATCTAAGACTTCAGTGCACGGTTGCAGGGATCAGCTGACACAGATCGCTGGCACAGGCTGGTTAGTTATTTAATGGTTTCAACTTAGTTTATTTTATCTAAAACTTCAGTGCACGGTCGCAGTGATCAGCTGACACAGATCGCTGGTTAGTTATTTAATGGTTTCAGCTTTGTTTATTTGATCTAAGACTTCAGTGCACGGTTGCAGGGATCAGCTGACACAGATCTCTGGCACAGGCTGGTTGGTTATTTAATGGTTTCAGCTTAGTTTATTTGATCTAAAACTTCAGTGCACGGTTGCAGGGATCAGCTGACACAGATCTCTGGCACAGGCTGGTTGGTTATTTAATGGTTTCAGCTTAGTTTATTTGATCTAAAACTTCAGTGCACGGTTGCAGGGATCAGCTGACACAGATCGCTGTCACAGGCTGGTTAGTTATTTAAATGGTTTCAACTTAGTTTATCATAAAAAACTTCAGTGCACGGTTGCAGGAATCAGCTGAAACAGATCGCTGGCACAGGCTGGCTAGTTATTTAATGGTTTCAGCTTAGTTTATCTAAAACTTCAGTGCACGGTTGCAGGGATCAGCTGACACAGATCCCTGGCACAGGCTGGCTAGTTATTTAATGGTTTCAGCTTAGTTTATCTAAAACTTCAGTGCACGGTTGCAGGAATCAGCTGACACAGATCGCTGGCACAGGCTGGTTAGTTATTTAATGGTTTCGGTTTGGTTTATTTTATCTAAAACTTCAGTGCACGGTTGCAGGGATCAGCTGACACAGATCGCTGGCACAGGCTGGTTAGTTATTTAATGGTTTCAGCTTAGTTTATCTAAAACTTCAGTGCACGGTTGCAGGAATCAGCTGACACAGATCCCTGGCACAGGCTGGCTAGTTATTTAATGGTTTCAGCTTAGTTTATCTAAAACTTCAGTGCACGGTTGCAGGAATCAGCTGACACAGATCGCTGGCACAGGCTGGTTAGTTATTTAATGGTTTCGGTTTGGTTTATTTTATCTAAAACTTCAGTGCACGGTTGCAGGGATCAGCTGAAACAGATCGCTGGTACAGGCTGGTTAGTTATTTAATGGTTTCAGCCAAGTTTATCTAAAACTTCAGTGCGCGGTTGCAGGGATCAGCTGACACAGATCCCTTGCACAGGCTGGTTAGTTATTTAATGGTTTCGGTTTGGTTTATTTTATCTAAAACTTCAGTGCACGGTCGCAGGGATCCGCTGACACAGATCGCTGGCACAGGCTGGTTAGTTATTGAATGGTTTCAGCTTAGTTTATTTGATCTAAAACTTCAGTGCACGGTTGCAGGGATCAGCTGACACAGATCGCTGTCACAGGCTGGTTAGTTATTTAATGGTTTCAGCTTAGTTTATCTAAAACTTCAGTGCACGGTTGCAGGGATCAGCTGACACAGATCGCTGGCACAGGCTGGTTAGTTATTTAATGGTTTCAGTTTAGTTTATCTAAAACTTCAGTGCACGGTTGCAGGGATCAGCTGAAACAGATCGCTGGTACAGGCTGGTTAGTTATTTAATGGTTTCAGCCAAGTTTATCTAAAACTTCAGTGCACGGTTGCAGGGATCAGCTGACACAGATCGCTGGTTAGTTATTTAATGGTTTCAGCTTAGTTTATTTTATCTAAAACTTCAGTGCACGGTCGCAGGGATCAGCTGACACAGATCGCTGGTTAGTTATTTAATGGTTTCAGCTTAGTTTATTTGATCTAAAACTTCAGTCCACGTTCGCAGGGATCAGCTGACCCAGATCGCTGGCACAGGCTGGTTAGTTATTTAATGGTTTCAGCTTAGTTTTTTTGATCTAAGACTTCAGTGCACGGTTGCAGGGATCAGCTGACACAGATCGCTGGCACAGGCTGGTTAGTTATTTAATGGTTTCAACTTAGTTTATTTTCTCTAAAAATTCAGTGCACGGTTGCAGGGATCAGTTGACAAAGATTCCTGGCACAGGCTGGTTAGTTATTTAATGGTTTCAACTTAGTTTATTTTCTCTAAAACTTCAGTGCACGATTGCAGGGATCAGCTGAAACAGATCGCTGTACAGGCTGGTTAGTTATTTAATGGTTTCAGCCAAGTTTATCTAAAACTGCAGTGCACGATTGCAGGGATCAGCTGACACAGATCGCTGGCACAGGCTGGTTAGTTGTTTAGTGGTTTCAGCTTAGTTTATTTGATCTAAAACTTCAGTGCACGTTTGCAGGGATCAGCTGACACAGATCGCTCGCACAGGCTGGTTGGTTATTTAATGGTTTCAGGTTAGTTTATTTGATCTAAGACTTCAGTGCACGTTCGCAAAGATCAGCTGAAACAGATCGCTGGCACAGGCTGGCTAGTTATTTAATGGTTTCAGCTTAGTTTATCTAAAACTTAAGTGCACGGTTGCAGGGATCAGCTGACACAGATCCCTGGCACAGGCTGGTTAGTTATTTAATGGTTTCAACTTAGTTTATTTTATCTTAAACTTCAGTGCACGGTCGCAGGGATCCGCTGACACAGATCGCTGGCACAGGCTGGTTAGTTATTAAATGGTTTTAACTTAGTTTATTTGATCTAAAACTTCAGTGCACGATTGCAGGGATAAGCTGAAACAGATCGCTGGTACAGGCTGGTTAGTTATTTAATGGTTTCAGCCAAGTTTATCTAAAACTTCAGTGCGCGGTTGCAGGGATCAGCTGACACAGATCCCTTGCACAGGCTGGTTAGTTATTTAATGGTTTCAACTTAGTTTATTTTATCTAAAACTTCAGTGCACGGTCGCAGGGATCCGCTGACACAGATCGCTGGCACAGGCTGGTTAGTTATTTAATGGTTTCAGCTTAGTTTATTTGATCTAAAACTTCAGTGCACGCTTGCAGGGATCAGCTGACACAGATCGCTGTCACAGGCTGGTTAGTTATTTAAATGGTTTCAGGTTAGTTTATTTGATCTAAGACTTCAGTGCATGGTCGCAAAGATCAGCTGACACAGATCCCTGGCACAGGCTGGTTAGTTATTTAATGGTTTCAACTTAGTTTATTTTCTCTAAAACTTCAGTGCACGGTTGCAGGGATCAGCTAACACAGATCCCTGACACACGCTGGTTAGTTATTTAATGGTTTCAACTTAGTTTATTTTCTCTAAAACTTCAGTGCACGGTTGCAGGGATCAGCTGACACAGATCGCTGGCACAGGCTGGTTAGTTATTTAGTGGTTTCAGCTTAGTTTATTTGATCTAAAACTTCAGTGCACGGTCGCAGTGATCAGCTGACACAGATCGCTGGTTAGTTATTTAATGGTTTCAGCTTTGTTTATTTGATCTACAACTTCAGTCCACGTTCGCAGGGATCAGCTGACACAGATCTCTGGCACAGCCTGATTGGTTATTTAATGGTTTCAGCTTAGTTTATTTGATCTAAAACTTGAGTGCACGGTTGCAGGGATCAGCTGACACAGATCGCTCGCACAGGCTGGTTAGTTATTTAATGGTTTCAGGTTAGTTTATTTGATCTAAGACTTCAGTGCATGGTCGCAGGGATCAGCTGACACAGATCCCTGGCACAGGCTGGTTAGTTATTTAATTGTTTCAGCTTACTTTATTTTCTGTAAAACTTCAGTGCACAGTTGCAGGGATCAGCTAACACAGATCCCTGACACACGCTGGTTAGTTATTTAATGGTTTCAACTTAGTTTATTTTCTCTAAAAATTCAGTGCACGGTTGCAGGGATCAGTTGACAAAGATTCCTGGCACAGGCTGGTTAGTTATTTAATGGTTTCAACTTAGTTTATTTTCTCTAAAACTTCAGTGCACGGTTGCAGGGATCAGCTGACACAGATCGCTGGCACAGGCTGGTTAGTTGTTTAGTGGTTTCAGCTTAGTTTATTTGATCTAAAACTTCAGTGCACGGTCGCAGGGATCCGCTGACACAGATCGCTGGTTAGTTATTTAATGGTTTCAGCTTAGTTTATTTTATCTAAAACTTCAGTGCACGGTCGCAGGGATCAGCTGACACAGATCGCTGGTTAGTTATTTAATGGTTTCAGCTTAGTTTATTTGATCTAAAACTTCAGTCCACGTTCGCAGGGATCAGCTGACCCAGATCGCTGGCACAGGCTGGTTAGTTATTTAATGGTTTCAGCTTAGTTTATTTGATCTAAGACTTCAGTGCACGGTTGCAGGGATCAGCTGACACAGATCGCTGGCACAGGCTGGTTAGTTATTTAATGGTTTCAACTTAGTTTATTTTATCTAAAACTTCAGTGCACGGTCGCAGTGATCAGCTGACACAGATCGCTGGTTAGTTATTTAATGGTTTCAGCTTTGTTTATTTGATCTAAAACTTCAGTCCACGTTCGCAGGGATCAGCTGACACAGATCTCTGGCACAGGCTGGTTGGTTATTTAATGGTTTCAGCTTAGTTTATTTGATCTAAAACTTCAGTGCACGGTTGCAGGGATCAGCTGACACAGATCTCTGGCACAGGCTGGTTGGTTATTTAATGGTTTCAGCTTAGTTTATTTGATCTAAAACTTCAGTGCACGGTTGCAGGGATCAGCTGACACAGATCGCTGTCACAGGCTGGTTAGTTATTTAAATGGTTTCAGCTTAGTTTATTTGATCTAAAACTTCAGTGCACGGTTGCAGGGATCAGCTGACACAGATCGCTGTCACAGGCTGGTTAGTTATTTAAATGGTTTCAACTTAGTTTATCATAAAAAACTTCAGTGCACGGTTGCAGGAATCAGCTGAAACAGATCGCTGGCACAGGCTGGCTAGTTATTTAATGGTTTCAGCTTAGTTTATCTAAAACTTCAGTGCACGGTTGCAGGAATCAGCTGACACAGATCGCTGGCACAGGCTGGTTAGTTATTTAATGGTTTCGGTTTGGTTTATTTTATCTAAAACTTCAGTGCACGGTTGCAGGGATCAGCTGACACAGATCGCTGGCACAGGCTGGTTAGTTATTTAATGGTTTCAGCCAAGTTTATCTAAAACTTCAGTGCACGGTTGCAGGGATCAGCTGACACAGATCCCTGGCACAGGCTGGCTAGTTATTTAATGGTTTCAGCTTAGTTTATCTAAAACTTCAGTGCACGGTTGCAGGAATCAGCTGACACAGATCCCTGGCACAGGCTGGCTAGTTATTTAATGGTTTCAGCTTAGTTTATCTAAAACTTCAGTGCACGGTTGCAGGAATCAGCTGACACAGATCGCTGGCACAGGCTGGTTAGTTATTTAATGGTTTCGGTTTGGTTTATTTTATCTAAAACTTCAGTGCACGGTTGCAGGGATCAGCTGACACAGATCCCTGGCACAGGCTGGTTAGTTATTTAATGGTTTTAACTTAGTTTATTTGATCTAAAACTTCAGTGCACGATTGCAGGGATCAGCTGAAACAGATCGCTGGTACAGGCTGGTTAGTTATTTAATGGTTTCAACTTAGTTTATTTTATCTAAAACTTCAGTGCACGGTCGCAGGGATCAGCTGACACAGATCGCTGGCACAGGCTGGTTAGTTATTGAATGGTTTCAGCTTAGTTTATTTGATCTAAAACTTCAGTGCACGGTTGCAGGGATCAGCTGACACAGATCGCTGTCACAGGCTGGTTAGTTATTTAATGGTTTCAGCTTAGTTTATCTAAAACTTCAGTGCACGGTTGCAGGGATCAGCTGAAACAGATCGCTGGTACAGGCTGGTTAGTTATTTAATGGTTTCAGCCAAGTTTATCTAAAACTTCAGTGCACGGTTGCAGGGATCAGCTGACACAGATCCCTGGCACAGGCTGGTTAGTTATTTAATGGTTTTAACTTAGTTTATTTGATCTAAAACTTCAGTGCACGATTGCAGTGGTCAGCTGAAACAGATCGCTGGTACAGGCTGGTTAGTTATTTAATGGTTTCAGCCAAGTTTATCTAAAACTTCAGTGCGCGGTTACAGGGATCAGCTGACACAGATCCCTTGCACAGGCTGGTTAGTTATTTAATGGTTTCAACTTAGTTTATTTTATCTAAAACTTCAGTGCACGGTTGCAGGGATCAGCTGACACAGATCGCTGTCACAGGCTGGTTAGTTATTTAAATGGTTTCAGGTTAGTTTATTTGATCTAAGACTTCAGTGCATGGTCGCAAAGATCAGCTGACACAGATCCCTGGCACAGGCTGGTTAGTTATTTAATGGTTTCAACTTAGTTTATTTTCTTTAAAACCTCAGTGCACGGTTGCAGGGATCAGCTAACACAGATCCCTGACACACGCTGGTTAGTTATTTAATGGTTTCAACTTAGTTTATTTTCTCTAAAACTTCAGTGCACGGTTGCAGGGATCAGCTGACACAGATCGCTGGTTAGTTATTTAATGGTTTCAGCTTTGTTTATTTGATCTACAACTTCAGTCCACGTTCGCAGGGATCAGCTGACACAGATCTCTGGCACAGCCTGATTGGTTATTTAATGGTTTCAGCTTAGTTTATTTGATCTAAAACTTGAGTGCACGGTTGCAGGGATCAGCTGACACAGATCGCTCGCACAGGCTGGTTAGTTATTTAATGGTTTCAGGTTAGTTTATTTGATCTAAGACTTCAGTGCATGGTCGCAGGGATCAGCTGACACAGATCCCTGGCACAGGCTGGTTAGTTATTTAATTGTTTCAGCTTACTTTATTTTCTGTAAAACTTCAGTGCACAGTTGCAGGGATCAGCTAACACAGATCCCTGACACACGCTGGTTAGTTATTTAATGGTTTCAACTTAGTTTATTTTCTCTAAAAATTCAGTGCACGGTTGCAGGGATCAGTTGACAAAGATTCCTGGCACAGGCTGGTTAGTTATTTAATGGTTTCAACTTAGTTTATTTTCTCTAAAACTTCAGTGCACGGTTGCAGGGATCAGCTGACACAGATCGCTGGCACAGGCTGGTTAGTTGTTTAGTGGTTTCAGCTTAGTTTATTTGATCTAAAACTTCAGTGCACGGTCGCAGGGATCAGCTGACACAGATCGCTGGTTAGTTATTTAATGGTTTCAGCTTAGTTTATTTTATCTAAAACTTCAGTGCACGGTCGCAGGGATCAGCTGACACAGATCGCTGGTTAGTTATTTAATGGTTTCAGCTTAGTTTATTTGATCTAAAACTTCAGTCCACGTTCGCAGGGATCAGCTGACCCAGATCGCTGGCACAGGCTGGTTAGTTATTTAATGGTTTCAGCTTAGTTTATTTGATCTAAGACTTCAGTGCACGGTTGCAGGGATCAGCTGACACAGATCGCTGGCACAGGCTGGTTAGTTATTTAATGGTTTCAACTTAGTTTATTTTATCTAAAACTTCAGTGCACGGTCGCAGTGATCAGCTGACACAGATCGCTGGTTAGTTATTTAATGGTTTCAGCTTTGTTTATTTGATCTAAAACTTCAGTCCACGTTCGCAGGGATCAGCTGACACAGATCTCTGGCACAGGCTGGTTGGTTATTTAATGGTTTCAGCTTAGTTTATTTGATCTAAAACTTCAGTGCACGGTTGCAGGGATCAGCTGACACAGATCTCTGGCACAGGCTGGTTGGTTATTTAATGGTTTCAGCTTAGTTTATTTGATCTAAAACTTCAGTGCACGGTTGCAGGGATCAGCTGACACAGATCGCTGTCACAGGCTGGTTAGTTATTTAAATGGTTTCAACTTAGTTTATCATAAAAAACTTCAGTGCACGGTTGCAGGAATCAGCTGAAACAGATCGCTGGCACAGGCTGGCTAGTTATTTAATGGTTTCAGCTTAGTTTATCTAAAACTTCAGTGCACGGTTGCAGGGATCAGCTGACACAGATCCCTGGCACAGGCTGGCTAGTTATTTAATGGTTTCAGCTTAGTTTATCTAAAACTTCAGTGCACGGTTGCAGGGATCAGCTGAAACAGATCGCTGGTACAGGCTGGTTAGTTATTTAATGGTTTCAGCCAAGTTTATCTAAAACTTCAGTGCACGGTTGCAGGGATCAGCTGACACAGATCCCTGGCACAGGCTGGCTAGTTATTTAATGGTTTCAGCTTAGTTTATCTAAAACTTCAGTGCACGGTTGCAGGAATCAGCTGACACAGATCCCTGGCACAGGCTGGCTAGTTATTTAATGGTTTCAGCTTAGTTTATCTAAAACTTCAGTGCACGGTTGCAGGAATCAGCTGACACAGATCGCTGGCACAGGCTGGTTAGTTATTTAATGGTTTCGGTTTGGTTTATTTTATCTAAAACTTCAGTGCACGGTTGCAGGGATCAGCTGACACAGATCCCTGGCACAGGCTGGTTAGTTATTTAATGGTTTTAACTTAGTTTATTTGATCTAAAACTTCAGTGCACGATTGCAGGGATCAGCTGAAACAGATCGCTGGTACAGGCTGGTTAGTTATTTAATGGTTTCAACTTAGTTTATTTTATCTAAAACTTCAGTGCACGGTCGCAGGATCCGCTGACACAGATCGCTGGCACAGGCTGGTTAGTTATTTAATGGTTTCAGCTTAGTTTATTTGATCTAAAACTTCAGTGCACGGTTGCAGGGATCAGCTGACACAGATCGCTGTCACAGGCTGGTTAGTTATTTAATGGTTTCAGCTTAGTTTATCTAAAACTTCAGTGCACGGTTGCAGGAATCAGCTGACACAGATCGCTGGCACAGGCTGGTTAGTTATTTAATGGTTTCAGCTTAGTTTATCCAAAACTTCAGTGCACGGTTGCAGGGATCAGCTGAAACAGATCGCTGGTACAGGCTGGTTAGTTATTTAATGGTTTCAGCCAAGTTTATCTAAAACTTCAGTGCACGGTTGCAGGGATCAGCTGACACAGATCGCTGGCACAGGCTGGCTAGTTATTTAATGGTTTCAGCTTAGTTTATCTAAAACTTCAGTGCACGGTTGCAGGGATCAGCTGACACAGATCCCTGGCACAGGCTGGTTAGTTATTTAATGGTTTCAACTTAGTTTATTTTATCTAAAACTTCAGTGCACGGTCGCAGTGATCAGCTGACACAGATCGCTGGTTAGTTATTTAATAGTTTCAGCTTTGTTTATTTGATCTAAAACTTCAGTCCACGTTCGCAGGGATCAGCTGACACAGATCTCTGGCACAGGCTGGTTGGTTATTTAATGGTTTCAGCTTAGTTTATTTGATCTAAAACTTCAGTGCACGGTTGCAGGGATCAGCTGACACAGATCTCTGGCACAGGCTGGTTGGTTATTTAATGGTTTCAGCTTAGTTTATTTGATCTAAAACTTCAGTGCACGGTTGCAGGGATCAGCTGACACAGATCGCTGTCACAGGCTGGTTAGTTATTTAAATGGTTTCAACTTAGTTTATCATAAAAAACTTCAGTGCACGGTTGCAGGAATCAGCTGAAACAGATCGCTGGCACAGGCTGGCTAGTTATTTAATGGTTTCAGCTTAGTTTATCTAAAACTTCAGTGCACGGTTGCAGGGATCAGCTGACACAGATCCCTGGCACAGGCTGGCTAGTTATTTAATGGTTTCAGCTTAGTTTATCTAAAACTTCAGTGCACGGTTGCAGGGATCAGCTGAAACAGATCGCTGGTACAGGCTGGTTAGTTATTTAATGGTTTCAGCCAAGTTTATCTAAAACTTCAGTGCACGGTTGCAGGGATCAGCTGACACAGATTCCTGGCACAGGCTGGCTAGTTATTTAATGGTTTCAGCTTAGTTTATCTAAAACTTCAGTGCACGGTTGCAGGAATCAGCTGACACAGATCCCTGGCACAGGCTGGCTAGTTATTTAATGGTTTCAGCTTAGTTTATCTAAAACTTCAGTGCACGGTTGCAGGAATCAGCTGACACAGATCGCTGGCACAGGCTGGTTAGTTATTTAATGGTTTCGGTTTGGTTTATTTTATCTAAAACTTCAGTGCACGGTTGCAGGGATCAGCTGACACAGATCCCTGGCACAGGCTGGTTAGTTATTTAATGGTTTTAACTTAGTTTATTTGATCTAAAACTTCAGTGCACGATTGCAGGGATCAGCTGAAACAGATCGCTGGTACAGGCTGGTTAGTTATTTAATGGTTTCAACTTAGTTTATTTTATCTAAAACTTCAGTGCACGGTCGCAGGGATCCGCTGACACAGATCGCTGGCACAGGCTGGTTAGTTATTTAATGGTTTCAGCTTAGTTTATTTGATCTAAAACTTCAGTGCACGGTTGCAGGGATCAGCTGACACAGATCGCTGTCACAGGCTGGTTAGTTATTTAATGGTTTCAGCTTAGTTTATCTAAAACTTCAGTGCACGGTTGCAGGAATCAGCTGACACAGATCGCTGGCACAGGCTGGTTAGTTATTTAATGGTTTCAGCTTAGTTTATCCAAAACTTCAGTGCACGGTTGCAGGGATCAGCTGAAACAGATCGCTGGTACAGGCTGGTTAGTTATTTAATGGTTTCAGCCAAGTTTATCTAAAACTTCAGTGCACGGTTGCAGGGATCAGCTGACACAGATCGCTGGCACAGGCTGGCTAGTTATTTAATGGTTTCAGCTTAGTTTATCTAAAACTTCAGTGCACGGTTGCAGGGATCAGCTGACACAGATCCCTGGCACAGGCTGGTTAGTTATTTAATGGTTTTAACTTAGTTTATTTGATCTAAAACTTCAGTGCACGATTGCAGGGATCAGCTGAAACAGATCGCTGGTACAGGCTGGTTAGTTATTTAATGGTTTCAGCCAAGTTTATCTAAAACTTCAGTGCACGGTTGCAGGGATCAGCTGACACAGATCCCTGGCACAGGCTGGTTAGTTATTTAATGGTTTTAACTTAGTTTATTTGATCTAAAACTTCAGTGCACGATTGCAGTGATCAGCTGAAACAGATCGCTGGTACAGGCTGGTTAGTTATTTAATGGTTTCAGCCAAGTTTATCTAAAACTTCAGTGCGCGGTTGCAGGGATCAGCTGACACAGATCCCTTGCACAGGCTGGTTAGTTATTTAATGGTTTCAACTTAGTTTATTTTATCTAAAACTTCAGTGCACGGTCGCAGGGATCCGCTGACACAGATCGCTGGCACAGGCTGGTTAGTTATTTAATGGTTTCAGCTTAGTTTATTTGATCTAAAACTTCAGTGCACGCTTGCAGGGATCAGCTGACACAGATCGCTGTCACAGGCTGGTTAGTTATTTAAATGGTTTCAGGTTAGTTTATTTGATCTAAGACTTCAGTGCATGGTCGCAAAGATCAGCTGACACAGATCCCTGGCACAGGCTGGTTAGTTATTTAATGGTTTCAACTTAGTTTATTTTCTCTAAAACTTCAGTGCACGGTTGCAGGGATCAGCTAACACAGATCCCTGACACACGCTGGTTAGTTATTTAATGGTTTCAACTTAGTTTATTTTCTCTAAAACTTCAGTGCACGGTTGCAGGGATCAGATGACACAGATCGCTGGCACAGGCTGGTTAGTTATTTAGTGGTTTCAGCTTAGTTTATTTGATCTAAAACTTCAGTGCACGGTCGCAGTGATCAGCTGACACAGATCGCTGGTTAGTTATTTAATGGTTTCAGCTTTGTTTATTTGATCTACAACTTCAGTCCACGTTCGCAGGGATCAGCTGACACAGATCTCTGGCACAGCCTGATTGGTTATTTAATGGTTTCAGCTTAGTTTATTTGATCTAAAACTTGAGTCCACGTTCGCAGGGATCAGCTGACACAGATCGCTCGCACAGGCTGGTTAGTTATTTAATGGTTTCAGGTTAGTTTATTTGATCTAAGACTTCAGTGCATGGTCGCAGGGATCAGCTGACACAGATCCCTGGCACAGGCTGGTTAGTTATTTAATTGTTTCAGCTTACTTTATTTTCTGTAAAACTCCATGCACAGTTGCAGGGATCAGCTAACACAGATCCCTGACACACGCTGGTTAGTTATTGAATGGTTTCAGCTTAGTTTATTTGATCTAAAACTTCAGTGCACGGTTGCAGGGATCAGCTGACACAGATCGCTGTCACAGGCTGGTTAGTTATTTAATGGTTTTAACTTAGTTTATTTGATCTAAAACTTCAGTGCACGGTTGCAGGGATCAGCTGAAACAGATCGCTGGTACAGGCTGGTTAGTTATTTAATGGTTTCAGCCAAGTTTATCTAAAACTTCAGTGCGCGGTTGCAGGGATCAGCTGACACAGATCCTTGCACAGGCTGGTTAGTTATTTAATGGTTTCAACTTAGTTTATTTTATCTAAAACTTCAGTGCACGGTCGCAGGGATCCGCTGACACAGATCGCTGTCACAGGCTGGTTAGTTATTTAAATGGTTTCAGGTTAGTTTATTTGATCTAAGACTTCAGTGCATGGTCGCAAATATCAGCTGACACAGATCCCTGGCACAGGCTGGTTAGTTATTTAATGGTTTCAGCTTAGTTTATCTAAAACTTCAGTGCACGGTTGCAGGAATCAGCTGACACAGATCGCTGGCACAGGCTGGTTAGTTATTTAATGGTTTCAGCTTAGTTTATCTAAAACTTCAGTGCACGGTTGCAGGGATCAGCTGAAACAGATCGCTGGTACAGGCTGGTTAGTTATTTAATGGTTTCAGCCAAGTTTATCTAAAACTTCAGTGCACGGTTGCAGGGATCAGCTGACACAGATCGCTGGCACAGGCTGGCTAGTTATTTAATGGTTTCAGCTTAGTTTATCTAAAACTTCAGTGCACGGTTGCAGGGATCAGCTGACACAGATCCCTGGCACAGGCTGGTTAGTTATTTAATGGTTTTAACTTAGTTTATTTGATCTAAAACTTCAGTGCACGATTGCAGTGATCAGCTGAAACAGATCGCTGGTACAGGCTGGTTAGTTATTTAATGGTTTCAGCCAAGTTTATCTAAAACTTCAGTGCGCGGTTGCAGGGATCAGCTGACACAGATCCCTTGCACAGGCTGGTTAGTTATTTAATGGTTTCAACTTAGTTTATTTTATCTAAAACTTCAGTGCACGGTCGCAGGGATCCGCTGACACAGATCGCTGGCACAGGCTGGTTAGTTATTTAATGGTTTCAGCTTAGTTTATTTGATCTAAAACTTCAGTGCACGCTTGCAGGGATCAGCTGACACAGATCGCTGTCACAGGCTGGTTAGTTATTTAAATGGTTTCAGGTTAGTTTATTTGATCTAAGACTTCAGTGCATGGTCGCAAAGATCAGCTGACACAGATCCCTGGCACAGGCTGGTTAGTTATTTAATGGTTTCAACTTAGTTTATTTTCTCTAAAACTTCAGTGCACGGTTGCAGGGATCAGCTAACACAGATCCCTGACACACGCTGGTTAGTTATTTAATGGTTTCAACTTAGTTTATTTTCTCTAAAACTTCAGTGCACGGTTGCAGGGATCAGATGACACAGATCGCTGGCACAGGCTGGTTAGTTATTTAGTGGTTTCAGGTTAGTTTATTTGATCTAAGACTTCAGTGCATGGTCGCAGGGATCAGCTGACACAGATCGCTGGCACAGGCTGGTTAGTTATTTAATTGTTTCAGCTTACTTTATTTTCTGTAAAACTTCAGTGCACAGTTGCAGGGATCAGCTAACACAGATCCCTGACACACGCTGGTTAGTTATTTAATGGTTTCAACTTAGTTTATTTTCTCTAAAAATTCAGTGCACGGTTGCAGGGATCAGTTGACAAAGATTCCTGGCACAGGCTGGTTAGTTATTTAATGGTTTCAACTTAGTTTATTTTCTCTAAAACTTCAGTGCACGATTGCAGGGATCAGCTGAAACAGATCGCTGTACAGGCTGGTTAGTTATTTAATGGTTTCAGCCAAGTTTATCTAAAACTTCAGTGCACGATTGCAGGGATCAGCTGACACAGATCGCTGGCACAGGCTGGTTAGTTGTTTAGTGGTTTCAGCTTAGTTTATTTGATCTAAAACTTCAGTGCACGTTTGCAGGGATCAGCTGACACAGATCGCTCGCACAGGCTGGTTGGTTATTTAATGGTTTCAGGTTAGTTTATTTGATCTAAGACTTCAGTGCACGTTCGCAAAGATCAGCTGAAACAGATCGCTGGCACAGGCTGGCTAGTTATTTAATGGTTTCAGCTTAGTTTATCTAAAACTTAAGTGCACGGTTGCAGGGATCAGCTGACACAGATCCCTGGCACAGGCTGGTTAGTTATTTAATGGTTTCAACTTAGTTTATTTTATCTAAAACTTCAGTGCACGGTCGCAGGGATCCGCTGACACAGATCGCTGGCACAGGCTGGTTAGTTATTGAATGGTTTCAGCTTAGTTTATTTGATCTAAAACTTCAGTGCACGGTTGCAGGGATCAGCTGACACAGATCGCTGTCACAGGCTGGTTAGTTATTTAATGGTTTTAACTTAGTTTATTTGATCTAAAACTTCAGTGCACGATTGCAGGGATCAGCTGAAACAGATCGCTGGTACAGGCTGGTTAGTTATTTAATGGTTTCAGCCAAGTTTATCTAAAACTTCAGTGCGCGGTTGCAGGGATCAGCTGACACAGATCGCTGTCACAGGCTGGTTAGTTATTTAATGGTTTCAACTTAGTTTATTTTATCTAAAACTTCAGTGCACGGTCGCAGGGATCCGCTGACACAGATCGCTGGCACAGGCTGGTTAGTTATTTAAATGGTTTCAGGTTAGTTTATTTGATCTAAGACTTCAGTGCATGGTCGCAAATATCAGCTGACACAGATCCCTGGCACAGGCTGGTTAGTTATTTAATGGTTTCAGCTTAGTTTATCTAAAACTTCAGTGCACGGTTGCAGGGATCAGCTGACACAGATCGCTGGCACAGGCTGGTTAGTTATTTAATGGTTTCAACTTAGTTTATCTAAAACTTCAGTGCACGGTTGCAGGAATCAGCTGACACAGATCGCTGGCACAGGCTGGTTAGTTATTTAATGGTTTCGGTTTAGTTTATTTTATCTAAAACTTCAGTGCACGGTTGCAGGGATCAGCTGACACAGATCGCTGGCACAGGCTGGTTAGTTATTTAATGGTTTCAGCTTAGTTTATCTAAAACTTCAGTGCACGGTTGCAGGGATCAGATGAAACAGATCGCTGGCACAGGCTGGCTAGTTATTTAATGGTTTCAGCTTAGTTTATCTAAAACTTCAGTGCACGGTTGCAGGGATCAGCTGACACAGATCCCTGGCACAGGCTGGCTAGTTATTTAATGGTTTCAGCTTAGTTTATCTAAAACTTCAGTGCACGGTTGCAGGGATCAGCTGAAACAGATCGCTGGTACAGGCTGGTTAGTTATTTAATGGTTTCAGCCAAGTTTATCTAAAACTTCAGTGCACGGTTGCAGGGATCAGCTGACACAGATCACTGGCACAGGCTGGCTAGTTATTTAATGGTTTCAGCTTAGTTTATCTAAAACTTCAGTGCACGGTTGCAGGGATCAGCTGACACAGATCCCTGGCACAGGCTGGTTAGTTATTTAATGGTTTTAACTTAGTTTATTTGATCTAAAACTTCAGTGCACGATTGCAGGGATCAGCTGAAACAGATCGCTGGTACAGGCTGGTTAGTTATTTAATGGTTTCAGCCAAGTTTATCTAAAACTTCAGTGCGCGGTTGCAGGTATCAGCTGACACAGATCGCTGGCACAGGCTGGTTAGTTATTTAATGGTTTCAGCTTAGTTTATTTGATCTAAAACTTCAGTGCACGCTTGCAGGGATCAGCTGACACAGATCGCTGGCACAGGCTGGTTAGTTATTTAAATGGTTTCAGGTTAGTTTATTTGATCTAAGACTTCAGTGCATGGTCGCAAAGATCAGCTGACACAGATCCCTGGCACAGGCTGGTTAGTTATTTAATGGTTTCAACTTAGTTTATTTTCTCTAAAACTTCAGTGCACGGTTGCAGGGATCAGCTAACACAGATCCCTGACACACGCTGGTTAGTTATTTAATGGTTTCAACTTAGTTTATTTTCTCTAAAAATTCAGTGCACGGTTGCAGGGATCAGTTGACAAAGATTCCTGGCACAGGCTGGTTAGTTATTTAATGGTTTCAACTTAGTTTATTTTCTCTAAAACTTCAGTGCACGATTGCAGGGATCAGCTGAAACAGATCGCTGTACAGGCTGGTTAGTTATTTAATGGTTTCAGCCAAGTTTATCTAAAACTTCAGTGCACGATTGCAGGGATCAGCTGACACAGATCGCTGGCACAGGCTGGTTAGTTGTTTAGTGGTTTCAGCTTAGTTTATTTGATCTAAAACTTCAGTGCACGTTTGCAGGGATCAGCTGACACAGATCGCTCGCACAGGCTGGTTGGTTATTTAATGGTTTCAGGTTAGTTTATTTGATCTAAGACTTCAGTGCACGTTCGCAAAGATCAGCTGAAACAGATCGCTGGCACAGGCTGGCTAGTTATTTAATGGTTTCAGCTTAGTTTATCTAAAACTTAAGTGCACGTTTGCAGGGATCAGCTGACACAGATCGCTCGCACAGGCTGGTTGGTTATTTAATGGTTTCAGGTTAGTTTATTTGATCTAAGACTTCAGTGCACGTTCGCAAAGATCAGCTGAAACAGATCGCTGGCACAGGCTGGTTAGTTATTTAATGGTTTCAACTTAGTTTATTTTATCTTAAACTTCAGTGCACGCTTGCAGGGATCAGCTGACACAGATCGCTGTCACAGGCTGGTTAGTTATTTAAATGGTTTCAGGTTAGTTTATTTGATCTAAGACTTCAGTGCATGGTCGCAAAGATCAGCTGACACAGATCGCTGGCACAGGCTGGTTAGTTATTTAATGGTTTCAACTTAGTTTATTTTCTCTAAAACTTCAGTGCACGGTTGCAGGGATCAGCTAACACAGATCGCTGGTTAGTTATTTAATGGTTTCAGCTTTGTTTATTTGATCTACAACTTCAGTCCACGTTCGCAGGGATCAGCTGACACAGATCTCTGGCACAGCCTGATTGGTTATTTAATGGTTTCAGCTTAGTTTATTTGATCTAAAACTTCAGTGCACGGTTGCAGGGATCAGCTGACACAGATCGCTCGCACAGGCTGGTTAGTTATTTAATGGTTTCAGGTTAGTTTATTTGATCTAAGACTTCAGTGCATGGTCGCAGGGATCAGCTGACACAGATCCCTGGCACAGGCTGGTTAGTTATTTAATTGTTTCAGCTTACTTTATTTTCTGTAAAACTTCAGTGCACAGTGGCAGGGATCAGCTAACACAGATCCCTGACACACGCTGGTTAGTTATTTAATGGTTTCAACTTAGTTTATTTTCTCTAAAAATTCAGTGCACGGTTGCAGGGATCAGTTGACAAAGATTCCTGGCACAGGCTGGTTAGTTATTTAATGGTTTCAACTTAGTTTATTTGATCTAAAACTTCAGTGCACGGTTGCAGGGATCAGCTGACACAGATCGCTCGCACAGGCTGGTTGGTTATTTAATGGTTTCAGGTTAGTTTATTTGATCTAAGACTTCAGTGCACGTTCGCAAAGATCAGCTGAAACAGATCGCTGGCACAGATCCCTTGCACAGGCTGGTTAGTTATTTAATGGTTTCAACTTAGTTTATTTTCTCTAAAAATTCAGTGCACGGTTGCAGGGATCAGTTGACAAAGATTCCTGGCACAGGCTGGTTAGTTATTTAATGGTTTCAACTTAGTTTATTTGATCTAAAACTTCAGTGCACGGTCGCAGGGATCAGCTGACACAGATCGCTGGTTAGTTATTTAATGGTTTCAGCTTAGTTTATTTGATCTAAAACTTCAGTCCACGTTCGCAGGGATCAGCTGACCCAGATCGCTGGCACAGGCTGGTTAGTTATTTAATGGTTTCAGCTTAGTTTATTTGATCTAAGACTTCAGTGCACGGTTGCAGGGATCAGCTGACACAGATCGCTGGTTAGTTATTTAATGGTTTCAGCTTAGTTTATTTGATCTAAGACTTCAGTGCACGGTCGCAGTGATCAGCTGACACAGATCGCTGGTTAGTTATTTAATGGTTTCAGCTTTGTTTATTTGATCTAAAACTTCAGTCCACGTTCGCAGGGATCAGCTGACACAGATCTCTGGCACAGGCTGGTTGGTTATTTAATGGTTTCAGCTTAGTTTATTTGATCTAAGACGTAAGTGCACGGTTGCAGGGATCAGCTGACACAGATCGCTGGCACAGGCTGGTTAGTTATTTAATGGTTTCAGCTTAGTTTATTTGATCTAAAACTTCAGTGCACGGTTGCAGGAATCAGCTGACACAGATCGCTGGCACAGGCTGGTTAGTTATTTAATGGTTTCAGCTTAGTTTATCTAAAACTTCAGTGCACGGTTGCAGGGATCAGCTGAAACAGATCGCTGGTACAGGCTGGTTAGTTATTTAATGGTTTCAGCCAAGTTTATCTAAAACTTCAGTGCACGGTTGCAGGGATCAGCTGACACAGATCGCTGGCACAGGCTGGCTAGTTATTTAATGGTTTCAGCTTAGTTTATCTAAAACTTCAGTGCACGGTTGCAGGGATCAGCTGACACAGATCCCTGGCACAGGCTGGTTAGTTATTTAATGGTTTTAACTTAGTTTATTTGATCTAAAACTTCAGTGCACGATTGCAGTGATCAGCTGAAACAGATCGCTGGTACAGGCTGGTTAGTTATTTAATGGTTTCAGCCAAGTTTATCTAAAACTTCAGTGCGCGGTTGCAGGGATCAGCTGACACAGATCCCTTGCACAGGCTGGTTAGTTATTTAATGGTTTCAACTTAGTTTATTTTATCTAAAACTTCAGTGCACGGTCGCAGGGATCCGCTGACACAGATCGCTGGCACAGGCTGGTTAGTTATTTAATGGTTTCAGCTTAGTTTATTTGATCTAAAACTTCAGTGCACGCTTGCAGGGATCAGCTGACACAGATCGCTGTCACAGGCTGGTTAGTTATTTAAATGGTTTCAGGTTAGTTTATTTGATCTAAGACTTCAGTGCATGGTCGCAAAGATCAGCTGACACAGATCCCTGGCACAGGCTGGTTAGTTATTTAATGGTTTCAACTTAGTTTATTTTCTCTAAAACTTCAGTGCACGGTTGCAGGGATCAGCTAACACAGATCCCTGACACACGCTGGTTAGTTATTTAATGGTTTCAACTTAGTTTATTTTCTCTAAAACTTCAGTGCACGGTTGCAGGGATCAGATGACACAGATCGCTGGCACAGGCTGGTTAGTTATTTAGTGGTTTCAGGTTAGTTTATTTGATCTAAGACTTCAGTGCATGGTCGCAGGGATCAGCTGACACAGATCGCTGGCACAGGCTGGTTAGTTATTTAATTGTTTCAGCTTACTTTATTTTCTGTAAAACTTCAGTGCACAGTTGCAGGGATCAGCTAACACAGATCCCTGACACACGCTGGTTAGTTATTTAATGGTTTCAACTTAGTTTATTTTCTCTAAAAATTCAGTGCACGGTTGCAGGGATCAGTTGACAAAGATTCCTGGCACAGGCTGGTTAGTTATTTAATGGTTTCAACTTAGTTTATTTTCTCTAAAACTTCAGTGCACGATTGCAGGGATCAGCTGAAACAGATCGCTGTACAGGCTGGTTAGTTATTTAATGGTTTCAGCCAAGTTTATCTAAAACTTCAGTGCACGATTGCAGGGATCAGCTGACACAGATCGCTGGCACAGGCTGGTTAGTTGTTTAGTGGTTTCAGCTTAGTTTATTTGATCTAAAACTTCAGTGCACGTTTGCAGGGATCAGCTGACACAGATCGCTCGCACAGGCTGGTTGGTTATTTAATGGTTTCAGGTTAGTTTATTTGATCTAAGACTTCAGTGCACGTTCGCAAAGATCAGCTGAAACAGATCGCTGGCACAGGCTGGCTAGTTATTTAATGGTTTCAGCTTAGTTTATCTAAAACTTAAGTGCACGGTTGCAGGGATCAGCTGACACAGATCCCTGGCACAGGCTGGTTAGTTATTTAATGGTTTCAACTTAGTTTATTTTATCTAAAACTTCAGTGCACGGTCGCAGGGATCCGCTGACACAGATCGCTGGCACAGGCTGGTTAGTTATTGAATGGTTTCAGCTTAGTTTATTTGATCTAAAACTTCAGTGCACGGTTGCAGGGATCAGCTGACACAGATCGCTGTCACAGGCTGGTTAGTTATTTAATGGTTTTAACTTAGTTTATTTGATCTAAAACTTCAGTGCACGATTGCAGGGATCAGCTGAAACAGATCGCTGGTACAGGCTGGTTAGTTATTTAATGGTTTCAGCCAAGTTTATCTAAAACTTCAGTGCGCGGTTGCAGGGATCAGCTGACACAGATCGCTGTCACAGGCTGGTTAGTTATTTAATGGTTTCAACTTAGTTTATTTTATCTAAAACTTCAGTGCACGGTCGCAGGGATCCGCTGACACAGATCGCTGGCACAGGCTGGTTAGTTATTTAAATGGTTTCAGGTTAGTTTATTTGATCTAAGACTTCAGTGCATGGTCGCAAATATCAGCTGACACAGATCCCTGGCACAGGCTGGTTAGTTATTTAATGGTTTCAGCTTAGTTTATCTAAAACTTCAGTGCACGGTTGCAGGGATCAGCTGACACAGATCGCTGGCACAGGCTGGTTAGTTATTTAATGGTTTCAACTTAGTTTATCTAAAACTTCAGTGCACGGTTGCAGGAATCAGCTGACACAGATCGCTGGCACAGGCTGGTTAGTTATTTAATGGTTTCGGTTTAGTTTATTTTATCTAAAACTTCAGTGCACGGTTGCAGGGATCAGCTGACACAGATCGCTGGCACAGGCTGGTTAGTTATTTAATGGTTTCAGCTTAGTTTATCTAAAACTTCAGTGCACGGTTGCAGGGATCAGATGAAACAGATCGCTGGCACAGGCTGGCTAGTTATTTAATGGTTTCAGCTTAGTTTATCTAAAACTTCAGTGCACGGTTGCAGGGATCAGCTGACACAGATCCCTGGCACAGGCTGGCTAGTTATTTAATGGTTTCAGCTTAGTTTATCTAAAACTTCAGTGCACGGTTGCAGGGATCAGCTGAAACAGATCGCTGGTACAGGCTGGTTAGTTATTTAATGGTTTCAGCCAAGTTTATCTAAAACTTCAGTGCACGGTTGCAGGGATCAGCTGACACAGATCACTGGCACAGGCTGGCTAGTTATTTAATGGTTTCAGCTTAGTTTATCTAAAACTTCAGTGCACGGTTGCAGGGATCAGCTGACACAGATCCCTGGCACAGGCTGGTTAGTTATTTAATGGTTTTAACTTAGTTTATTTGATCTAAAACTTCAGTGCACGATTGCAGGGATCAGCTGAAACAGATCGCTGGTACAGGCTGGTTAGTTATTTAATGGTTTCAGCCAAGTTTATCTAAAACTTCAGTGCGCGGTTGCAGGTATCAGCTGACACAGATCGCTGGCACAGGCTGGTTAGTTATTTAATGGTTTCAGCTTAGTTTATTTGATCTAAAACTTCAGTGCACGCTTGCAGGGATCAGCTGACACAGATCGCTGGCACAGGCTGGTTAGTTATTTAAATGGTTTCAGGTTAGTTTATTTGATCTAAGACTTCAGTGCATGGTCGCAAAGATCAGCTGACACAGATCCCTGGCACAGGCTGGTTAGTTATTTAATGGTTTCAACTTAGTTTATTTTCTCTAAAACTTCAGTGCACGGTTGCAGGGATCAGCTAACACAGATCCCTGACACACGCTGGTTAGTTATTTAATGGTTTCAACTTAGTTTATTTTCTCTAAAAATTCAGTGCACGGTTGCAGGGATCAGTTGACAAAGATTCCTGGCACAGGCTGGTTAGTTATTTAATGGTTTCAACTTAGTTTATTTTCTCTAAAACTTCAGTGCACGATTGCAGGGATCAGCTGAAACAGATCGCTGTACAGGCTGGTTAGTTATTTAATGGTTTCAGCCAAGTTTATCTAAAACTTCAGTGCACGATTGCAGGGATCAGCTGACACAGATCGCTGGCACAGGCTGGTTAGTTGTTTAGTGGTTTCAGCTTAGTTTATTTGATCTAAAACTTCAGTGCACGTTTGCAGGGATCAGCTGACACAGATCGCTCGCACAGGCTGGTTGGTTATTTAATGGTTTCAGGTTAGTTTATTTGATCTAAGACTTCAGTGCACGTTCGCAAAGATCAGCTGAAACAGATCGCTGGCACAGGCTGGCTAGTTATTTAATGGTTTCAGCTTAGTTTATCTAAAACTTAAGTGCACGTTTGCAGGGATCAGCTGACACAGATCGCTCGCACAGGCTGGTTGGTTATTTAATGGTTTCAGGTTAGTTTATTTGATCTAAGACTTCAGTGCACGTTCGCAAAGATCAGCTGAAACAGATCGCTGGCACAGGCTGGTTAGTTATTTAATGGTTTCAACTTAGTTTATTTTATCTTAAACTTCAGTGCACGCTTGCAGGGATCAGCTGACACAGATCGCTGTCACAGGCTGGTTAGTTATTTAAATGGTTTCAGGTTAGTTTATTTGATCTAAGACTTCAGTGCATGGTCGCAAAGATCAGCTGACACAGATCGCTGGCACAGGCTGGTTAGTTATTTAATGGTTTCAACTTAGTTTATTTTCTCTAAAACTTCAGTGCACGGTTGCAGGGATCAGCTAACACAGATCGCTGGTTAGTTATTTAATGGTTTCAGCTTTGTTTATTTGATCTACAACTTCAGTCCACGTTCGCAGGGATCAGCTGACACAGATCTCTGGCACAGCCTGATTGGTTATTTAATGGTTTCAGCTTAGTTTATTTGATCTAAAACTTCAGTGCACGGTTGCAGGGATCAGCTGACACAGATCGCTCGCACAGGCTGGTTAGTTATTTAATGGTTTCAGGTTAGTTTATTTGATCTAAGACTTCAGTGCATGGTCGCAGGGATCAGCTGACACAGATCCCTGGCACAGGCTGGTTAGTTATTTAATTGTTTCAGCTTACTTTATTTTCTGTAAAACTTCAGTGCACAGTGGCAGGGATCAGCTAACACAGATCCCTGACACACGCTGGTTAGTTATTTAATGGTTTCAACTTAGTTTATTTTCTCTAAAAATTCAGTGCACGGTTGCAGGGATCAGTTGACAAAGATTCCTGGCACAGGCTGGTTAGTTATTTAATGGTTTCAACTTAGTTTATTTGATCTAAAACTTCAGTGCACGGTTGCAGGGATCAGCTGACACAGATCGCTCGCACAGGCTGGTTGGTTATTTAATGGTTTCAGGTTAGTTTATTTGATCTAAGACTTCAGTGCACGTTCGCAAAGATCAGCTGAAACAGATCGCTGGCACAGATCCCTTGCACAGGCTGGTTAGTTATTTAATGGTTTCAACTTAGTTTATTTTCTCTAAAAATTCAGTGCACGGTTGCAGGGATCAGTTGACAAAGATTCCTGGCACAGGCTGGTTAGTTATTTAATGGTTTCAACTTAGTTTATTTGATCTAAAACTTCAGTGCACGGTCGCAGGGATCAGCTGACACAGATCGCTGGTTAGTTATTTAATGGTTTCAGCTTAGTTTATTTGATCTAAAACTTCAGTCCACGTTCGCAGGGATCAGCTGACCCAGATCGCTGGCACAGGCTGGTTAGTTATTTAATGGTTTCAGCTTAGTTTATTTGATCTAAGACTTCAGTGCACGGTTGCAGGGATCAGCTGACACAGATCGCTGGTTAGTTATTTAATGGTTTCAGCTTAGTTTATTTGATCTAAGACTTCAGTGCACGGTCGCAGTGATCAGCTGACACAGATCGCTGGTTAGTTATTTAATGGTTTCAGCTTTGTTTATTTGATCTAAAACTTCAGTCCACGTTCGCAGGGATCAGCTGACACAGATCTCTGGCACAGGCTGGTTGGTTATTTAATGGTTTCAGCTTAGTTTATTTGATCTAAGACGTAAGTGCACGGTTGCAGGGATCAGCTGACACAGATCGCTGGCACAGGCTGGTTAGTTATTTAATGGTTTCAGCTTAGTTTATTTGATCTAAAACTTCAGTGCACGGTTGCAGGGATCAGCTGACACAGATCGCTGTCACAGGCTGGTTAGTTATTTAAATGGTTTCAACTTAGTTTATCATAAAAAACTTCAGTGCACGGTTGCAGGAATCAGCTGAAACAGATCGCTGGCACAGGCTGGCTAGTTATTTAATGGTTTCGGTTTGGTTTATTTTATCTAAAACTTCAGTGCACGGTTGCAGGGATCAGCTGACACAGATCGCTGGCACAGGCTGGTTAGTTATTTAATGGTTTCAGCTTAGTTTATCTAAAACTTCAGTGCACGGTTGCAGGGATCAGCTGAAACAGATCGCTGGTACAGGCTGGTTAGTTATTTAATGGTTTCAGCCAAGTTTATCTAAAACTTCAGTGCACGGTTGCAGGAATCAGCTGACACAGATCCCTGGCACAGGCTGGTTAGTTATTTAATGGTTTCGGTTTGGTTTATTTTATCTAAAACTTCAGTGCACGGTCGCAGGGTTCCGCTGACACAGATCGCTGGCACAGGCTGGTTAGTTATTTAATGGTTTCAGCTTAGTTTATCTAAAACTTCAGTGCACGGTTGCAGGGATCAGCTGAAACAGATCGCTGGTACAGGCTGGTTAGTTATTTAATGGTTTCAGCCAAGTTTATCTAAAACTTCAGTGCACGGTTGCAGGAATCAGCTGACACAGATCCCTGGCACAGGCTGGCTAGTTATTTAATGGTTTCAGCTTAGTTTATCTAAAACTTCAGTGCACGGTTGCAGGAATCAGCTGACACAGATCGCTGGCACAGGCTGGTTAGTTATTTAATGGTTTCAGCTTAGTTTATCTAAAACTTCAGTGCACGGTTGCAGGGATCAGCTGACACAGATCCCTGGCACAGGCTGGTTAGTTATTTAATGGTTTTAACTTAGTTTATTTGATCTAAAACTTCAGTGCACGATTGCAGGGATCAGCTGAAACAGATCGCTGGTACAGGCTGGTTAGTTATTTAATGGTTTCAGCCAAGTTTATCTAAAACTTCAGTGCGCGGTTGCAGGAATCAGCTGACACAGATCCCTTGCACAGGCTGGTTGGTTATTTAATGGTTTCAGCTTAGTTTATTTGATCTAAGACGTAAGTGCACGGTTGCAGGGATCAGCTGACACAGATCGCTGGCACAGGCTGGTTAGTTATTTAATGGTTTCAGCTTAGTTTATTTGATCTAAAACTTCAGTGCACGGTTGCAGGGATCAGCTGACACAGATCGCTGTCACAGGCTGGTTAGTTATTTAAATGGTTTCAACTTAGTTTATCATAAAAAACTTCAGTGCACGGTTGCAGGAATCAGCTGAAACAGATCGCTGGCACAGGCTGGCTAGTTATTTAATGGTTTCGGTTTGGTTTATTTTATCTAAAACTTCAGTGCACGGTTGCAGGGATCAGCTGACACAGATCGCTGGCACAGGCTGGTTAGTTATTTAATGGTTTCAGCTTAGTTTATCTAAAACTTCAGTGCACGGTTGCAGGGATCAGCTGAAACAGATCGCTGGTACAGGCTGGTTAGTTATTTAATGGTTTCAGCCAAGTTTATCTAAAACTTCAGTGCACGGTTGCAGGAATCAGCTGACACAGAACCCTGGCACAGGCTGGTTAGTTATTTAATGGTTTCGGTTTGGTTTATTTTATCTAAAACTTCAGTGCACGGTCGCAGGGTTCCGCTGACACAGATCGCTGGCACAGGCTGGTTAGTTATTTAATGGTTTCAGCTTAGTTTATCTAAAACTTCAGTGCACGGTTGCAGGGATCAGCTGAAACAGATCGCTGGTACAGGCTGGTTAGTTATTTAATGGTTTCAGCCAAGTTTATCTAAAACTTCAGTGCACGGTTGCAGGAATCAGCTGACACAGATCCCTGGCACAGGCTGGCTAGTTATTTAATGGTTTCAGCTTAGTTTATCTAAAACTTCAGTGCACGGTTGCAGGAATCAGCTGACACAGATCGCTGGCACAGGCTGGTTAGTTATTTAATGGTTTCAGCTTAGTTTATCTAAAACTTCAGTGCACGGTTGCAGGGATCAGCTGACACAGATCCCTGGCACAGGCTGGTTAGTTATTTAATGGTTTTAACTTAGTTTATTTGATCTAAAACTTCAGTGCACGATTGCAGGGATCAGCTGAAACAGATCGCTGGTACAGGCTGGTTAGTTATTTAATGGTTTCAGCCAAGTTTATCTAAAACTTCAGTGCGCGGTTGCAGGAATCAGCTGACACAGATCCCTTGCACAGGCTGGTTAGTTATTTAATGGTTTCAACTTAGTTTATTTTATCTAAAACTTCAGTGCACGGTCGCAGGGATCCGCTGACACAGATCGCTGGCACAGGCTGGTTAGTTATTGAATGGTTTCAGCTTAGTTTATTTGATCTAAAACTTCAGTGCACGGTTGCAGGGATCAGCTGACACAGATCGCTGTCACAGGCTGGTTAGTTATTTAATGGTTTTAACTTAGTTTATTTGATCTAAGACTTCAGTGCATGGTCGCAGGGATCAGCTGACACAGATCCCTGGCACAGGCTGGTTAGTTATTTAATTGTTTCAGCTTACTTTATTTTCTGTAAAACTTCAGTGCACAGTTGCAGGGATCAGCTAACACAGATCCCTGACACACGCTGGTTAGTTATTTAATGGTTTCAACTTAGTTTATTTTCTCTAAAAATTCAGTGCACGGTTGCAGGGATCAGTTGACAAAGATTCCTGGCACAGGCTGGTTAGTTATTTAATGGTTTCAACTTAGTTTATTTTCTCTAAAACTTCAGTGCACGATTGCAGGGATCAGCTGAAACAGATCGCTGTACAGGCTGGTTAGTTATTTAATGGTTTCAGCCAAGTTTATCTAAAACTTCAGTGCACGATTGCAGGGATCAGCTGACACAGATCGCTGGCACAGGCTGGTTAGTTGTTTAGTGGTTTCAGCTTAGTTTATTTGATCTAAAACTTCAGTGCACGTTTGCAGGGATCAGCTGACACAGATCGCTCGCACAGGCTGGTTGGTTATTTAATGGTTTCAGGTTAGTTTATTTGATCTAAGACTTCAGTGCACGTTCGCAAAGATCAGCTGAAACAGATCGCTGGCACAGGCTGGCTAGTTATTTAATGGTTTCAGCTTAGTTTATCTAAAACTTCAGTGCACGGTTGCAGGGATCAGCTGACACAGATCCCTGGCACAGGCTGGTTAGTTATTTAATGGTTTCAACTTAGTTTATTTTATCTAAAACTTCAGTGCACGGTCGCAGGGATCCGCTGACACAGATCGCTGGCACAGGCTGGTTAGTTATTTAATGGTTTCAGCTTAGTTTATTTGATCTAAAACTTCAGTGCACGGTTGCAGGGATCAGCTGACACAGATCGCTGTCACAGGCTGGTTAGTTATTTAATGGTTTTAACTTAGTTTATTTGATCTAAAACTTCAGTGCACGATTGCAGGGATCAGCTGAAACAGATCGCTGGTACAGGCTGGTTAGTTATTTAATGGTTTCAGCCAAGTTTATCTAAAACTTCAGTGCGCGGTTGCAGGGATCAGCTGACACAGATCCTTGCACTGGCTGGTTAGTTATTTAATGGTTTCAACTTAGTTTATTTTATCTAAAACTTCAGTGCACGGTCGCAGGGATCCGCTGACACAGATCGCTGGCACAGGCTGGTTAGTTATTTAAATGGTTTCAGGTTAGTTTATTTGATCTAAGACTTCAGTGCATGGTCGCAAATATCAGCTGACACAGATCCCTGGCACAGGCTGGTTAGTTATTTAATGGTTTCAGCTTAGTTTATCTAAAACTTCAGTGCACGGTTGCAGGGATCAGCTGACACAGATCGCTGGCACAGGCTGGTTAGTTATTTAATGGTTTCAACTTAGTTTATCTAAAACTTCAGTGCACGGTTGCAGGAATCAGCTGACACAGATCGCTGGCACAGGCTGGTTAGTTATTTAATGGTTTCGGTTTAGTTTATTTTATCTAAAACTTCAGTGCACGGTTGCAGGGATCAGCTGACACAGATCGCTGGCACAGGCTGGTTAGTTATTTAATGGTTTCAGCTTAGTTTATCTAAAACTTCAGTGCACGGTTGCAGGGATCAGATGAAACAGATCGCTGGCACAGGCTGGCTAGTTATTTAATGGTTTCAGCTTAGTTTATCTAAAACTTCAGTGCACGGTTGCAGGGATCAGCTGACACAGATCCCTGGCACAGGCTGGCTAGTTATTTAATGGTTTCAGCTTAGTTTATCTAAAACTTCAGTGCACGGTTGCAGGAATCAGCTGACACAGATCGCTGGCACAGGCTGGTTAGTTATTTAATGGTTTCAGCTTAGTTTATCTAAAACTTCAGTGCACGGTTGCAGGGATCAGCTGAAACAGATCGCTGGTACAGGCTGGTTAGTTATTTAATGGTTTCAGCCAAGTTTATCTAAAACTTCAGTGCACGGTTGCAGGGATCAGCTGACACAGATCACTGGCACAGGCTGGCTAGTTATTTAATGGTTTCAGCTTAGTTTATCTAAAACTTCAGTGCACGGTTGCAGGGATCAGCTGACACAGATCCCTGGCACAGGCTGGTTAGTTATTTAATGGTTTTAACTTAGTTTATTTGATCTAAAACTTCAGTGCACGATTGCAGGGATCAGCTGAAACAGATCGCTGGTACAGGCTGGTTAGTTATTTAATGGTTTCAGCCAAGTTTATCTAAAACTTCAGTGCGCGGTTGCAGGTATCAGCTGACACAGATCCCTTGCACAGGCTGGTTAGTTATTTAATGGTTTCAACTTAGTTTATTTTATCTAAAACTTCAGTGCACGGTCGCAGGGTTCCGCTGACACAGATCGCTGGCACAGGCTGGTTAGTTATTTAATGGTTTCAGCTTAGTTTATTTGATCTAAAACTTCAGTGCACGCTTGCAGGGATCAGCTGACACAGATCGCTGTCACAGGCTGGTTAGTTATTTAAATGGTTTCAGGTTAGTTTATTTGATCTAAGACTTCAGTGCATGGTCGCAAAGATCAGCTGACACAGATCCCTGGCACAGGCTGGTTAGTTATTTAATGGTTTCAACTTAGTTTATTTTCTCTAAAACTTCAGTGCACGGTTGCAGGGATCAGCTAACACAGATCCCTGACACACGCTGGTTAGTTATTTAATGGTTTCAACTTAGTTTATTTTCTCTAAAAATTCAGTGCACGGTTGCAGGGATCAGTTGACAAAGATTCCTGGCACAGGCTGGTTAGTTATTTAATGGTTTCAACTTAGTTTATTTTCTCTAAAACTTCAGTGCACGTTTGCAGGGATCAGCTGAAACAGATCGCTGTACAGGCTGGTTAGTTATTTAATGGTTTCAGCCAAGTTTATCTAAAACTTCAGTGCACGATTGCAGGGATCAGCTGACACAGATCGCTGGCACAGGCTGGTTAGTTGTTTAGTGGTTTCAGCTTAGTTTATTTGATCTAAAACTTCAGTGCACGTTTGCAGGGATCAGCTGACACAGATCGCTCGCACAGGCTGGTTGGTTATTTAATGGTTTCAGGTTAGTTTATTTGATCTAAGACTTCAGTGCACGTTCGCAAAGATCAGCTGAAACAGATCGCTGGCACAGGCTGGCTAGTTATTTAATGGTTTCAGCTTAGTTTATCTAAAACTTAAGTGCACGTTTGCAGGGATCAGCTGACACAGATCGCTCGCACAGGCTGGTTGGTTATTTAATGGTTTCAGGTTAGTTTATTTGATCTAAGACTTCAGTGCACGTTCGCAAAGATCAGCTGAAACAGATCGCTGGCACAGGCTGGTTAGTTATTTAATGGTTTCAACTTAGTTTATTTTATCTTAAACTTCAGTGCACGCTTGCAGGGATCAGCTGACACAGATCGCTGTCACAGGCTGGTTAGTTATTTAAATGGTTTCAGGTTAGTTTATTTGATCTAAGACTTCAGTGCATGGTCGCAAAGATCAGCTGACACAGATCGCTGGCACAGGCTGGTTAGTTATTTAATGGTTTCAACTTAGTTTATTTTCTCTAAAACTTCAGTGCACGGTTGCAGGGATCAGCTAACACAGATCGCTGGTTAGTTATTTAATGGTTTCAGCTTTGTTTATTTGATCTACAACTTCAGTCCACGTTCGCAGGGATCAGCTGACACAGATCTCTGGCACAGCCTGATTGGTTATTTAATGGTTTCAGCTTAGTTTATTTGATCTAAAACTTCAGTGCACGGTTGCAGGGATCAGCTGACACAGATCGCTCGCACAGGCTGGTTAGTTATTTAATGGTTTCAGGTTAGTTTATTTGATCTAAGACTTCAGTGCATGGTCGCAGGGATCAGCTGACACAGATCCCTGGCACAGGCTGGTTAGTTATTTAATTGTTTCAGCTTACTTTATTTTCTGTAAAACTTCAGTGCACAGTGGCAGGGATCAGCTAACACAGATCCCTGACACACGCTGGTTAGTTATTTAATGGTTTCAACTTAGTTTATTTTCTCTAAAAATTCAGTGCACGGTTGCAGGGATCAGTTGACAAAGATTTGTGGCACAGGCTGGTTAGTTATTTAATGGTTTCAACTTAGTTTATTTGATCTAAAACTTCAGTGCACGGTTGCAGGGATCAGCTGACACAGATCGCTCGCACAGGCTGGTTGGTTATTTAATGGTTTCAGGTTAGTTTATTTGATCTAAGACTTCAGTGCACGTTCGCAAAGATCAGCTGAAACAGATCGCTGGCACAGATCCCTTGCACAGGCTGGTTAGTTATTTAATGGTTTCAACTTAGTTTATTTTCTCTAAAAATTCAGTGCACGGTTGCAGGGATCAGTTGACAAAGATTCCTGGCACAGGCTGGTTAGTTATTTAATGGTTTCAACTTAGTTTATTTTCTCTAAAAATTCAGTGCACGGTTGCAGGGATCAGCTGACACAGATCGCTGGTTAGTTATTTAATGGTTTCAGCTTAGTTTATTTGATCTAAGACTTCAGTGCACGGTCGCAGTGATCAGCTGACACAGATCGCTGGTTAGTTATTTAATGGTTTCAGCTTTGTTTATTTGATCTAAAACTTCAGTCCACGTTCGCAGGGATCAGCTGACACAGATCTCTGGCACAGGCTGGTTGGTTATTTAATGGTTTCAGCTTAGTTTATTTGATCTAAGACGTAAGTGCACGGTTGCAGGGATCAGCTGACACAGATCGCTGGCACAGGCTGGTTAGTTATTTAATGGTTTCAGCTTAGTTTATTTGATCTAAAACTTCAGTGCACGGTTGCAGGGATCAGCTGACACAGATCGCTGTCACAGGCTGGTTAGTTATTTAAATGGTTTCAACTTAGTTTATCATAAAAAACTTCAGTGCACGGTTGCAGGAATCAGCTGAAACAGATCGCTGGCACAGGCTGGCTAGTTATTTAATGGTTTCGGTTTGGTTTATTTTATCTAAAACTTCAGTGCACGGTTGCAGGGATCAGCTGACACAGATCGCTGGCACAGGCTGGTTAGTTATTTAATGGTTTCAGCTTAGTTTATCTAAAACTTCAGTGCACGGTTGCAGGGATCAGCTGAAACAGATCGCTGGTACAGGCTGGTTAGTTATTTAATGGTTTCAGCCAAGTTTATCTAAAACTTCAGTGCACGGTTGCAGGAATCAGCTGACACAGATCCCTGACACACGCTGGTTAGTTATTTAATGGTTTCGGTTTGGTTTATTTTATCTAAAACTTCAGTGCACGGTCGCAGGGTTCCGCTGACACAGATCGCTGGCACAGGCTGGTTAGTTATTTAATGGTTTCACCTTAGTTTATCTAAAACTTCAGTGCACGGTTGCAGGGATCAGCTGAAACAGATCGCTGGTACAGGCTGGTTAGTTATTTAATGGTTTCAGCCAAGTTTATCTAAAACTTCAGTGCACGGTTGCAGGAATCAGCTGACACAGATCCCTGGCACAGGCTGGCTAGTTATTTAATGGTTTCAGCTTAGTTTATCTAAAACTTCAGTGCACGGTTGCAGGGATCAGCTGAAACAGATCGCTGGTACAGGCTGGTTAGTTATTTAATGGTTTCAGCCAAGTTTATCTAAAACTTCAGTGCACGGTTGCAGGGATCAGCTGACACAGATCACTGGCACAGGCTGGCTAGTTATTTAATGGTTTCAGCTTAGTTTATCTAAAACTTCAGTGCACGGTTGCAGGGATCAGCTGACACAGATCCCTGGCACAGGCTGGTTAGTTATTTAATGGTTTTAACTTAGTTTATTTGATCTAAAACTTCAGTGCACGATTGCAGGGATCAGCTGAAACAGATCGCTGGTACAGGCTGGTTAGTTATTTAATGGTTTCAGCCAAGTTTATCTAAAACTTCAGTGCGCGGTTGCAGGTATCAGCTGACACAGATCCCTTGCACAGGCTGGTTAGTTATTTAATGGTTTCAACTTAGTTTATTTTATCTAAAACTTCAGTGCACGGTCGCAGGGTTCCGCTGACACAGATCGCTGGCACAGGCTGGTTAGTTATTTAATGGTTTCAGCTTAGTTTATTTGATCTAAAACTTCAGTGCACGCTTGCAGGGATCAGCTGACACAGATCGCTGTCACAGGCTGGTTAGTTATTTAAATGGTTTCAGGTTAGTTTATTTGATCTAAGACTTCAGTGCATGGTCGCAAAGATCAGCTGACACAGATCCCTGGCACAGGCTGGTTAGTTATTTAATGGTTTCAACTTAGTTTATTTTCTCTAAAACTTCAGTGCACGGTTGCAGGGATCAGCTAACACAGATCCCTGACACACGCTGGTTAGTTATTTAATGGTTTCAACTTAGTTTATTTTCTCTAAAAATTCAGTGCACGGTTGCAGGGATCAGTTGACAAAGATTCCTGGCACAGGCTGGTTAGTTATTTAATGGTTTCAACTTAGTTTATTTTCTCTAAAACTTCAGTGCACGATTGCAGGGATCAGCTGAAACAGATCGCTGTACAGGCTGGTTAGTTATTTAATGGTTTCAGCCAAGTTTATCTAAAACTTCAGTGCACGATTGCAGGGATCAGCTGACACAGATCGCTGGCACAGGCTGGTTAGTTGTTTAGTGGTTTCAGCTTAGTTTATTTGATCTAAAACTTCAGTGCACGTTTGCAGGGATCAGCTGACACAGATCGCTCGCACAGGCTGGTTGGTTATTTAATGGTTTCAGGTTAGTTTATTTGATCTAAGACTTCAGTGCACGTTCGCAAAGATCAGCTGAAACAGATCGCTGGCACAGGCTGGCTAGTTATTTAATGGTTTCAGCTTAGTTTATCTAAAACTTAAGTGCACGTTTGCAGGGATCAGCTGACACAGATCGCTCGCACAGGCATGTTGGTTATTTAATGGTTTCAGGTTAGTTTATTTGATCTAAGACTTCAGTGCACGTTCGCAAAGATCAGCTGAAACAGATCGCTGGCACAGGCTGGTTAGTTATTTAATGGTTTCAACTTAGTTTATTTTATCTTAAACTTCAGTGCACGCTTGCAGGGATCAGCTGACACAGATCGCTGTCACAGGCTGGTTAGTTATTTAAATGGTTTCAGGTTAGTTTATTTGATCTAAGACTTCAGTGCATGGTCGCAAAGATCAGCTGACACAGATCGCTGGCACAGGCTGGTTAGTTATTTAATGGTTTCAACTTAGTTTATTTTCTCTAAAACTTCAGTGCACGGTTGCAGGGATCAGCTAACACAGATCGCTGGTTAGTTATTTAATGGTTTCAGCTTTGTTTATTTGATCTACAACTTCAGTCCACGTTCGCAGGGATCAGCTGACACAGATCTCTGGCACAGCCTGATTGGTTATTTAATGGTTTCAGCTTAGTTTATTTGATCTAAAACTTCAGTGCACGGTTGCAGGGATCAGCTGACACAGATCGCTCGCACAGGCTGGTTAGTTATTTAATGGTTTCAGGTTAGTTTATTTGATCTAAGACTTCAGTGCATGGTCGCAGGGATCAGCTGACACAGATCCCTGGCACAGGCTGGTTAGTTATTTAATTGTTTCAGCTTACTTTATTTTCTGTAAAACTTCAGTGCACAGTGGCAGGGATCAGCTAACACAGATCCCTGACACACGCTGGTTAGTTATTTAATGGTTTCAACTTAGTTTATTTTCTCTAAAAATTCAGTGCACGGTTGCAGGGATCAGTTGACAAAGATTCCTGGCACAGGCTGGTTAGTTATTTAATGGTTTCAACTTAGTTTATTTGATCTAAAACTTCAGTGCACGGTCGCAGGGATCAGCTGACACAGATCGCTGGTTAGTTATTTAATGGTTTCAGCTTAGTTTATTTGATCTAAAACTTCAGTCCACGTTCGCAGGGATCAGCTGACCCAGATCGCTGGCACAGGCTGGTTAGTTATTTAATGGTTTCAGCTTAGTTTATTTGATCTAAGACTTCAGTGCACGGTTGCAGGGATCAGCTGACACAGATCGCTGGTTAGTTATTTAATGGTTTCAGCTTAGTTTATTTGATCTAAGACTTCAGTGCACGGTCGCAGTGATCAGCTGACACAGATCGCTGGTTAGTTATTTAATGGTTTCAGCTTTGTTTATTTGATCTAAAACTTCAGTCCACGTTCGCAGGGATCAGCTGACACAGATCTCTGGCACAGGCTGGTTGGTTATTTAATGGTTTCAGCTTAGTTTATTTGATCTAAGACGTAAGTGCACGGTTGCAGGGATCAGCTGACACAGATCGCTGGCACAGGCTGGTTAGTTATTTAATGGTTTCAGCTTAGTTTATTTGATCTAAAACTTCAGTGCACGGTTGCAGGGATCAGCTGACACAGATCGCTGTCACAGGCTGGTTAGTTATTTAAATGGTTTCAACTTAGTTTATCATAAAAAACTTCAGTGCACGGTTGCAGGAATCAGCTGAAACAGATCGCTGGCACAGGCTGGCTAGTTATTTAATGGTTTCGGTTTGGTTTATTTTATCTAAAACTTCAGTGCACGGTTGCAGGGATCAGCTGACACAGATCGCTGGCACAGGCTGGTTAGTTATTTAATGGTTTCAGCTTAGTTTATCTAAAACTTCAGTGCACGGTTGCAGGGATCAGCTGAAACAGATCGCTGGTACAGGCTGGTTAGTTATTTAATGGTTTCAGCCAAGTTTATCTAAAACTTCAGTGCACGGTTGCAGGAATCAGCTGACACAGATCCCTGGCACAGGCTGGTTAGTTATTTAATGGTTTCGGTTTGGTTTATTTTATCTAAAACTTCAGTGCACGGTCGCAGGGTTCCGCTGACACAGATCGCTGGCACAGGCTGGTTAGTTATTTAATGGTTTCAGCTTAGTTTATCTAAAACTTCAGTGCACGGTTGCAGGGATCAGCTGAAACAGATCGCTGGTACAGGCTGGTTAGTTATTTAATGGTTTCAGCCAAGTTTATCTAAAACTTCAGTGCACGGTTGCAGGAATCAGCTGACACAGATCCCTGGCACAGGCTGGCTAGTTATTTAATGGTTTCAGCTTAGTTTATCTAAAACTTCAGTGCACGGTTGCAGGAATCAGCTGACACAGATCGCTGGCACAGGCTGGTTAGTTATTTAATGGTTTCAGCTTAGTTTATCTAAAACTTCAGTGCACGGTTGCAGGGATCAGCTGACACAGATCCCTGGCACAGGCTGGTTAGTTATTTAATGGTTTTAACTTAGTTTATTTGATCTAAAACTTCAGTGCACGATTGCAGGGATCAGCTGAAACAGATCGCTGGTACAGGCTGGTTAGTTATTTAATGGTTTCAGCTTAGTTTATCTAAAACTTCAGTGCGCGGTTGCAGGAATCAGCTGACACAGATCCCTTGCACAGGCTGGTTAGTTATTTAATGGTTTCAACTTAGTTTATTTTATCTAAAACTTCAGTGCACGGTCGCAGGGATCCGCTGACACAGATCGCTGGCACAGGCTGGTTAGTTATTGAATGGTTTCAGCTTAGTTTATTTGATCTAAAACTTCAGTGCACGGTTGCAGGGATCAGCTGACACAGATCGCTGTCACAGGCTGGTTAGTTATTTAATGGTTTTAACTTAGTTTATTTGATCTAAAACTTCAGTGCACGATTGCAGGGATCAGCTGAAACAGATCGCTCGTACAGGCTGGTTAGTTATTTAATGGTTTCAGCCAAGTTTATCTAAAACTTCAGTCCACGTTCGCAGGGATCAGCTGACACAGATCTCTGGCACAGGCTGGTTGGTTATTTAATGGTTTCAGCTTAGTTTATTTGATCTAAGACGTAAGTGCACGGTTGCAGGGATCAGCTGACACAGATCGCTGGCACAGGCTGGTTGGTTATTTAATGGTTTCAGCTTAGTTTATTTGATCTAAGACGTAAGTGCACGGTTGCAGGGATCAGCTGACACAGATCGCTGGCACAGGCTGGTTAGTTATTTAATGGTTTCAGCTTAGTTTATTTGATCTAAAACTTCAGTGCACGGTTGCAGGGATCAGCTGACACAGATCGCTGTCACAGGCTGGTTAGTTATTTAAATGGTTTCAACTTAGTTTATCATAAAAAACTTCAGTGCACGGTTGCAGGAATCAGCTGAAACAGATCGCTGGCACAGGCTGGTTAGTTATTTAATGGTTTCAACTTAGTTTATCTAAAACTTCAGTGCACGGTTGCAGGAATCAGCTGACACAGATCGCTGGCACAGGCTGGTTAGTTATTTAATGGTTTCGGTTTGGTTTATTTTATCTAAAACTTCAGTGCACGGTTGCAGGGATCAGCTGACACAGATCGCTGGCACAGGCTGGTTAGTTATTTAATGGTTTCAGCTTAGTTTATCTAAAACTTCAGTGCACGGTTGCAGGGATCAGATGAAACAGATCGCTGGCACAGGCTGGCTAGTTATTTAATGGTTTCGGTTTGGTTTATTTTATCTAAAACTTCAGTGCACGGTTGCAGGGATCAGCTGACACAGATCGCTGGCACAGGCTGGTTAGTTATTTAATGGTTTCAGCTTAGTTTATCTAAAACTTCAGTGCACGGTTGCAGGGATCAGCTGAAACAGATCGCTGGTACAGGCTGGTTAGTTATTTAATGGTTTCAGCCAAGTTTATCTAAAACTTCAGTGCACGGTTGCAGGAATCAGCTGACACAGATCCCTGGCACAGGCTGGTTAGTTATTTTTTAATGTATTTATTTATGCAAGTTTCAAAATTTTTTTTACACATTCACAAACAGCGGGACAGAAGAACACAGACAATAAAGACAATAACAACCAAAAAAAAACAAACAAACAAACAAAAAAAACAGAGCAACAAACCACACAACAGGGTACAAGGCCAGCACATATTAAAAACAGCAGAGAAGCAAACAAAGCAAGTGGTATACATGTCAAACAACTCACAATCTAGTGAGTCCAATCCACAAGATCAAATCCAAAGATCGCTAGGAGGAGCTGATAACAATCATGCAAAAACAGTTATGGGCAACAGCTCAGAATGAAAGCAGTTAAAACAATGTGGTCAGGACCCAGGGCGTGGACTGTCCTTCTTAATGTGGTCTATAAAGGGCCCCCATATCTTCCTGAACTTCTCCATGGAATCAGACGTAGAGAACCGAATTTCTTCCAGGTATAGACAGGAGACCATCTCCTCGAGCCACCTCTTGAAGCAGGGAGGGGAGGCAGATTTCCACTCCCCCAGAATCAAACGTTTGGCAATCACCATACCAAACATGAGGGCCTGTTGAACAGCAAAGGGAAGTGCCAAGGAGTCGCCGGAGCAGCCCAGGATCACCATAAGACAGTCAGGATACAGTTGCCTATCATAAACAGTGCTATAGAAACTAAAAATACTAGTCCAAAAGGCTGTAAGCGTAGAACAGGACCAAAAAAGATGGCCAAGAGTACCGTCCACAAGTTTACATTTATCACATTTGGGGGAAACGTTAGGAAAAATCTTGTTCAATTTGGTTTTGGAATAGTGCAGTCTATGGACAACCTTAAATTGAATTAACTGAAGCCGGGCGTTAACAGAGCATAGTTTTATCCGACTTAACACTTCAGCCCATAGATCGTCAGAGATAACCAAACCAGTGTCCCTTGTCCAAGCCTCTTTAATATGGCAAGAGGGGGCTGCCGAAGAAAAAAGGTTGACAAGCCGAGAAATTAAGTGTTTTGAGGTGGGAGGTTCGTTCATCATATTGTAAAAGACATGCTGTATGGGGATGGTATCTAAATTTGAGAACGCTTGCTTGACATAATTCCTAATTTGTAAGTACCGAAAAAAATGACTTGTAGGGAGATTGTACTTTGTCTGAAGCTGAGCAAAAGAGGCAAAATGATTGTCGATATAAAGATCCTTTATAGCAATTAACCCTTTGACAGGCCATTGTTTGAAAGCAGCATCCATTGTACTAGGCGTAAAGCTAGGATTGTGGCAGATCGGGGCAAAAGTTGACACTACCGGGAGGTTCAAGATTCTCTTAATTTGATTCAATATTTTTACGGAGTTGCAAAGAATAAAGTCATCACATGCACATTTAATAACCGATTTTGAAAATAAGATAGCTGGCAAGGATGCTCCAGTGTGCTCGATAGCAGTGCTAAGCTCCAATTCGAGCCATTTAGGGCTGGACCTGCATCCCACAGCATCACCAACTATAGGCAGATTCCAGAAGACCCAGGCTCTGGCATTACAGGCCCAGTAATAATGTCTGAAAACTGGAAGGCCCAGACCACCCTCGTCCGAGGGCTTTTGCAAGTGAGACTTCGAGATGCGGGGGGGCTTGTAGGCCCAAACGAAAGGCATGATAATGGCATCCAACGCTTTGAAAAAGGAAGACCTGAGAAAAATAGGAACGTTCTGGAATAGGTACATGAATTTAGGGAGCACAACCATTTTGATTATATTGATACGGCCAATCATTGAAAGTGGGAGAAGTTTCCACCTATCTATCATACACTTGAGCTCATCAGTTAGAACCGAATAATTAAGCCTGAAGAGGAGTTTTGAGTTCCTAGGGATGTTAATACCCAGGTAAGAAAAGTAATCCTGGGAGACCTTAAAGGGCAAACTAGACAGGAAATCAGGGCCCAGACCAGACGACAGCGGCATAAGAACAGACTTCTTCCAATTTATGGTGAACCCTGATAGGTGGCCAAAGCTGTCAATCAGCTTAAGAAGTGGAGGAAGGGAGATCTTTAAATCTGAAAGAGCCAATATGATATCATCTGCATACAGACCGATTGTGTACTCTGACGTGCCACAATTTATACCAGAGATATGGGAATTGGCTCTGATGGCAATGGCCAACGGCTCAAGAGCTAAAGCAAAAAGCATTGGAGAGAGGCAACAACCCTGCCTTGTCCCACGGTGTAAGAGGAACGGGAGCGACCTCTCATGGTTGGTAAGGACCGAGGAACGAGGGCAAGCGTAAAGCAACTTAATCATATTCAAAAAATTCGACCCAAAACCAAATTTTTCAAGAGTAGCAAACAAATAACTCCATTCCACTTGGTCGAAAGCCTGCTGGGCATCGAGTGAAATCACCGCAGAATTGGGCAGTGTCGTTGAGTACATCGCATTTAAGAGACATCTAGTATTAGAAAAAGAGAATCTATTGGGGATAAAACCCGATTGGTCAGGATGAATTATAGAGCCTATGTGCTTATTTAACCGGTTGGTTAGGACTTTAGCAATTATCTTTTGGTCTGAGTTGAGAAGACTTAGGGGACGATAGGAAGAAACATTAGTTTCGTCTCTGTCTTTTTTCAGGAGGAGACATATATGGGCATCGTAGAAAGAATGAGGGAATGAGCCGTTTAACACTGCGCAATTTACCATCCGAAGTAGCAGGGGAGCGATAACGTCAATATGTGTCTTATAAAGCTCTATCCCGAAACCGTCCGGACCACATGCTTTTCCATTAGGAAAGGAGCAGATTGCATTTCTAATTTCCTCCAGCGTAAAGTCTGCATCGAGTAAGCCCCGTGCAGCCTCAGGAAGAGTCGGGATGTCTAAAGCATTAAGAAAATTAGTGATTTCAGCAACTGTGGCCGTAGTACTAGATGTGTATAACTGACAATAAAAACTGCGAAATCTGTCATTTATCTGCTTGTGATCGGACAGCAACTGGCCAGTTGCAGAGAGAATTCTGTGTATCGCCCTTTCAGCTTGAATGCCCTTCAGCTGTCTGGAAAGCACCTTGTCAGCCTTTTCACCAAGCTCAAAATGCTTCTGTTTTAATCGACGAATACAATTCATGACCTGCTCCCCCAACATGTGGTTGTAGTCATATTTCAATTTGAGAATGGTATTAAGTGTGTCAGCAGCCCCGGTATCGCGATACTTCTCCTCCAACACAGACAGCTCTGCCTCAATATTAGTACGCAGCCTGAGTTTGTCCCTCTTCTGAGAAGCTTGATAAGCAATAATATGGCCTCTAATAACGACTTTAAAGGACTCCCACAAAACAGAGTCTGAAACTACACCATTATCATTAAATTGTAAAAATTCTGCGATTTTAGTAGATAGGTAAACCGTAAAAGAGTCATTTAGATATAAAGAGGGGTTAAATTTCCAATTGTATTGGGGGGTATATAGGTTGAAGTCAATTACCGTTGAGAGAGGTGCATGGTCCGAAACTAAAATACTGTGATAAGTGGAACTAACCACTTTCGAAATAAGCCTGGAATCAATAAGAAAATAGTCAATTCTACTGAAGCTGCCATGGACAGGGGAGAAGAAAGAGTATTGCTTTTCTAACGGATGCTGGTGCCTCCAAATGTCAACCAAGTCCAAAGATTTAGTAAGAGTATTGAGTACAGAAACAGCTCTCAAGGTTGGGGCCAGGGACGCAGAAGACCTATCCAACAATGGATCGAAATAACAATTAAAATCACCACCGATAATGATATTATGGTCATTGTATTGTGAGACAAGATTGAATATTTTACTAAAGAAGTCAGGGTTGTCAAAATTAGGGGCATAGATGTTCAAGAGGACTACAGGGGTGGAGTTGACTGTACCTGTAACAAGTATGAACCTCCCACCTGGATCACATATCTGAGTTTTGAATATAAAAGGAATAGTTCTGCGAACAAGAATGGCAACCCCTCTCGCCCTGGAAGAAAAGGCGGACTGGTACACCTGTGACACCCATACCGATCTTAATCGCCTCTGCTCTGAAGGTTGGATATGGGTCTCCTGTAAAAAAATTATATCAGAAGACAGAGATTTTAAATGCGAAAATACTTTACCACGTTTAAGAGCTTTGCCCATACCTCGACAATTCCAGGTTGTAAAAGTGATGTGGCTCATCCCCATCTTAAGTGAGTGGATGGTGTACGACGATGTGGAAGGACAAAATGAAGGCTTTGAGGTTTGACAAATAAAGAGCTGGCACTTACATCAAAAAACAAAAACGACACATATTTAGAAACAAGTAGACCCCCCCCCCCCCTCCCACCCCCACCCACCCCACAAACCGCAGAAAAAAAGATAGCGGAACGCCCCCAATATCCAACAGGGAGGCAGCCGGGAACCAGGGCCAGCCTGACTGAACACTAATACTCAAAGAAAATACCGTGGAGCCCCGTGCGCCCCACATATAATCTAATTAACAAACATGAAAAACAAAATTGTGCACCAAGTACGAAAGATCCAACTCAAATATCTAGATGGATATAAAACTTTAACCGTTGCAACAAAACTGCAAATATGCAGAAATGAGACAGAGCATACAGAAACATGTGCATATTCCCAATATCACAACGTAACACAAATACTGTAGAGGCAAAACCCAATAGGCAAAATAGGCACTTTACACCGTTTCAGTGCGGGAAAGAGATGAACTCTACAGTATGTAAATCACAGTATGCAAACCAAAAAAACCTTTATATTGCGCATTGATCAGCTGAGGACAAAGATGTTGGATCAAAACATTCAACATAGCTGGGTAGAGAACATTACTGCAGAAAATGCGCGAATATGTAAACATGTCGTGAAATTAGTAAGTCACTTGTGAATTATTATTCATTTGCAGAGCCAATGGAGTCAGCAAACCGTGCAGCTTCCTCCGGCGACATAAAAGTCTTCGATGTGTTGTTATATTCGACATGGAGCTTTGCGGGAAAGCGAAGAGAGCACTTAGCACCGGCGTCGATCAGCCGCTTCCTCACACCACCAAAGGCCTGCCGCTGCGCCGAGACCTCCGCAGTGTAATCAGGAAAAATGGAAACTCTGTCTCCGCGGTACAGCAAAGGAGACCTTTGCCTGCTGAGTCGTAGTATGTCAAACACATCACGGTCGTTGTGGACTTTAGCGATGATGACACGTGGCCGTTCATTGGGCTGTGGCTTCGGTCTCAGGCTACGGTGGGCTCGGTCTATTTTTATCGGCCTGCTGAAGTTCTCACGACCCAAAAGTTCTGGAAGTAGGTTAGCAACGAAGTCGGTAGGGCTGCCTTTCTCATCCCCTTCCTTAACTCCCGCAATCCTCACGTTGAGTCGGCGAGAGCGCCCCTCCAGATCGTTGACTTTAGCTTTGAGGAGAGTGTTAACCACCTGTAGCTCTTTGCACGATGCTTCCAGCGCTGCTAATCGGCTATCGTTAGCGGACATAGCTTCATCAAGGTCTTCAAACCGGCGCTCAGACTCATGATATTTCTTCTGGAGAGAAGTTAGCGTTGCATCAATTGCATCGAGACGGCCCTCAACCGACTTCTTCAACCCGTCCACGAGCGAGGTTATTTTGGAAAGCTCGGCTCCATGGTTAGCGATAGCCGCTAATATGGCATCATTACCTGCCGCCGACTGGCTCGCTTTGGACGTATCCCTCTGGCTCTCATCTTTCTTCGGCATGATGACAAAAGATCGGCTCCGACAGTCCGCGAAACAGATTTTAAAACTACCCAGCTAGAAATAAACTTAAAGTGCAACTTTATGAGTGAGAAGGCACGGAGAGCACAGAAAACACGTCTACTCCATAGCTGCACACGAGCGCCCCCCCCGGCTGGTTAGTTATTTAATGGTTTCGGTTTGGTTTATTTTATCTAAAACTTCAGTGAACGGTTGCAGGGATCAGCTGACACAGATCGCTGGCACAGGCTGGTTAGTTATTTAATGGTTTCAGCTTAGTTTATCTAAAACTTCAGTGCACGGTTGCAGGGATCAGCTGAAACAGATCGCTGGTACAGGCTGGTTAGTTATTTAATGGTTTCAGCTGAGTTTATCTAAAACTTCAGTGCACGGTTGCAGGAATCAGCTGACACAGATCGCTGGCACAGGCTGGTTAGTTATTTAAATGGTTTCGGTTTGGTTTATTTTATCTAAAACTTCAGTGCACGGTTGCAGGAATCAGCTGACACAGATCCCTGGCACAGGCTGGTTAGTTATTTAATGGTTTTAACTTAGTTTATTTGATCTAAAACTTCAGTGCACGATTGCAGGGATCAGCTGAAACAGATCGCTGGCACAGGCTGGTTAGTTATTTAAATGGTTTCAGGTTAGTTTATTTGATCTAAGACTTCAGTGCATGGTCGCAAATATCAGCTGACACAGATCCCTGGCACAGGCTGGTTAGTTATTTAATGGTTTCAACTTAGTTTATTTTATCTAAAACTTCAGTGCACGGTCGCAAATATCAGCTGACACAGATCCCTGGCACAGGCTGGTTAGTTATTTAATGGTTTCAACTTAGTTTATCTAAAACTTCAGTGCACGGTTGAAGGGATCAGCTGACACAGATCGCTGTCACAGGCTGGTTAGTTATTTAAATGGTTTCAGGTTAGTTTATTTGATATAAGACTTCAGTGCATGGTCGCAGTGATCAGCTGACACAGATCGCTGGTTAGTTATTTAATGGTTTCAGCTTTGTTTATTTGATCTACAACTTCAGTCCACGTTCGCAGGGATCAGCTGACACAGATCTCTGGCACAGCCTGGTTGGTTATTTAATGGTTTCAGGTTAGTTTATTTGATCTAAAACTTCAGTGCACGGTTGCAGGGATCAGCTGACGCAGATCGCTCGCACAGGCTGGTTAGTTATTTAATGGTTTCAGGTTAGTTTATTTGATCTAAGACTTCAGTGCACGTTCGCAGGGATCAGCTGACACAGATCTCTGGCACAGCCTGGTTGGTTATTTAATGGTTTCAGGTTAGTTTATTTGATCTAAAACTTCAGTGCATGGTCGCAGGGATCAGCTGACACAGATCCCTGGCACAGGCTGGTTAGTTATTTAATGGTTTCAACTTAGTTTATTTTCTCTAAAAATTCAGTGCACGGTTGCAGGGATCAGTTGACAAAGATTCCTGGCACAGGCTGGTTAGTTATTTAATGGTTTCAACTTAGTTTATTTTCTCTAAAACTTCAGTGCACGGTTGCAGGGATCAGCTGACACAGATCGCTGGCACAGGCTGGTTAGTTGTTTAGTGGTTTCAGCTTAGTTTATTTGATCTAAAACTTCAGTGCACGGTTGCAGGGATCAGCTGACACAGATCCCTGGCACAGGCTGCCTAGTTATTTAATGGTTTCAGCTTAGTTTATCTAAAACTTCAGTGCACGGTTGCAGGAATCAGCTGACACAGATCCCTGGCACAGGCTGGCTAGTTATTTATTGGTTTCAGCTTAGTTTATCTAAAACTTCAGTGCACGGTCGCAGGAATCAGCTGACACAGATCGCTGGCACAGGCTGGTTAGTTATTTAATGGTTTCGGTTTGGTTTATTTGATCTAAAACTTCAGTGCACGGTTGCAGGGATTAGCTGACACAGATCCCTGGCACAGGCTGGTTAGTTATTTAATGGTTTTAACTTAGTTTATTTGATCTAAAACTTCAGTGCACGATTGCAGGGATCAGCTGAAACAGATCGCTGGTACAGGCTGGTTAGTTATTTAATGGTTTCAGCCAAGTTTATCTAAAACTTCAGTGCGCGGTTGCAGGGATCAGCTGACACAGATCCCTTGCACAGGCTGGTTAGTTATTTAATGGTTTCAACTTAGTTTATTTTATCTAAAACTTCAGTGCACGGTCGCAGGGATCCGCTGACACAGATCGCTGGCACAGGCTGGTTAGTTATTTAATGGTTTCAGCTTAGTTTATTTGATCTAAAACTTCAGTGCACGGTCGCAGGGATCAGCTGACACAGATCGCTGTCACAGGCTGGTTAGTTATTTAAATGGTTTCAGGTTAGTTTATTTGATCTAAGACTTCAGTGCACGTTTGCAGGGATCAGCTGACACAGATCGCTGGCACAGGCTGGTTAGTTATTTAGTGGTTTCAGCTTAGTTTATTTGATCTAAAACTTCAGTGCACGGTCGCAGTGATCAGCTGACACAGATCGCTGGTTAGTTATTTAATGGTTTCAGCTTTGTTTATTTGATCTACAACTTCAGTCCACGTTCGCAGGGATCAGCTGACACAGATCTCTGGCACAGCCTGGTTGGTTATTTAATGGTTTCAGCTTAGTTTATTTGATCTAAAACTTCAGTGCACGGTTGCAGGGATCAGCTGACACAGATCGCTCGCACAAGCTGGTTAGTTATTTAATGGTTTCAGGTTAGTTTATTTGATCTAAGACTTCAGTGCATGGTCGCAGGGATCAGCTGACACAGATCCCTGGCACAGGCTGGTTAGTTATTTAATGGTTTCAGCTTACTTTATTTTCTGTAAAACTTCAGTGCACAGTTGCAGGGATCAGCTAACACAGATCCCTGACACACGCTGGTTAGTTATTTAATGGTTTCAACTTAGTTTATTTTCTCTAAAAATTCAGTGCACGGTTGCAGGGATCAGTTGACAAAGATTCCTGGCACAGGCTGGTTAGTTATTTAATGGTTTCAACTTAGTTTATTTTCTCTAAAACTTCAGTGCACGGTTGCAGGGATCAGCTGACACAGATCGCTGGCACAGGCTGGTTAGTTATTTAAATGGTTTCAACTTAGTTTATCATAAAAAACTTCAGTGCACGGTTGCAGGGATCAGCTGACACAGATCGTTGGCACAGGCTGGTTAGTTATTTAATGGTTTCAACTTAGTTTATCTAAAACTTCAGTGCACGGTCGCAGGGATCCGCTGACACAGATCGCTGGCACAGGCTGGTTAGTTATTTAATGGTTTCAGGTTAGTTTATCTAAAACTTCAGTGCACGGTTGCAGGGATCAGATGAAACAGATCGCTGGCACAGGCTGGCTAGTTATTTAATGGTTTCAGCTTAGTTTATCTAAAACTTCAGTGCACGGTTGCAGGGATCAGCTGACACAGATCCCTGGCACAGGCTGGCTAGTTATTTAATGGTTTCAGCTTAGTTTATCTAAAACTTCAGTGCACGGTTGCAGGAATCAGCTGACACAGATCGCTGGCACAGGCTGGTTAGTTATTTAATGGTTTCGGTTTGGTTTATTTTATCTAAAACTTCAGTCCACGTTCGCAGGGATCAGCTGACACAGATCTCTGGCACAGGCTGGTTGGTTATTTAATGGTTTCAGCTTAGTTTATTTGATCTAAGACGTAAGTGCAGGGTTGCAGGGATCAGCTGACACAGATCGCTGGCACAGGCTGGTTAGTTATTTAATGGTTTCAGCTTAGTTTATTTGATCTAAAACTTCAGTGCACGGTTGCAGGAATCAGCTGACACAGATCCCTGGCACAGGCTGGCTAGTTATTTAATGGTTTCAGCTTAGTTTATCTAAAACTTCAGTGCACGGTTGCAGGAATCAGCTGACACAGATCGCTGGCACAGGCTGGTTAGTTATTTAATGGTTTCGGTTTGGTTTATTTTATCTAAAACTTCAGTGCACGGTTGCAGGGATCAGCTGACACAGATCGCTGGCACAGGCTGGTTAGTTATTTAATGGTTTTAACTTAGTTTATTTGATCTAAAACTTCAGTGCACGGTCGCAGGGATCAGCTGACACAGATCGCTGGCACAGGCTGGTTAGTTATTTAATGGTTTTAACTTAGTTTATTTTATCTAAAACTTCAGTGCACGGTCGCAGGGATCCGCTGACACAGATCGCTGGCACAGGCTGGTTAGTTTTTGAATGGTTTCAGCTTAGTTTATTTGATCTAAAACTTCAGTGCACGGTTGCAGGGATCAGCTGACACAGATCGCTGTCACAGGCTGGTTAGTTATTTAATGGTTTTAACTTAGTTTATTTGATCTAAAACTTCAGTGCACGATTGCAGGGATCAGCTGACACAGATCCCTTGCACAGGCTGGTTAGTTATTTAATGGTTTCAACTTAGTTTATTTTATCTAAAACTTCAGTGCACGGTCGCAGGGATCCGCTGACACAGATCGCTGGCATAGGCTGGTTAGTTATTGAATGGTTTCAGCTTAGTTTATTTGATCTAAAACTTCAGTGCACGGTTGCAGGGATCAGCTGACACAGATCGCTGTCACAGGCTGGTTAGTTATTTAATGGTTTTAACTTAGTTTATTTGATCTAAAACTTCAGTGCACGATTGCAGGGATCAGCTGAAACAGATCGCTGGTACAGGCTGGTTAGTTATTTAATGGTTTCAGCCAAGTTTATCTAAAACTTCAGTGCGCGGTTGCAGGGATCAGCTGACACAGATCCTTGCACAGGCTGGTTAGTTATTTAATGGTTTCAACTTAGTTTATTTTATCTAAAACTTCAGTGCACGGTCGCAGGGATCCGCTGACACAGATCGCTGTCACAGGCTGGTTAGTTATTTAAATGGTTTCAGGTTAGTTTATTTGATCTAAGACTTCAGTGCATGGTCGCAAATATCAGCTGACACAGATCCCTGTCACAGGCTGGTTAGTTATTTAATGGTTTCAACTTAGTTTATCTAAAACTTCAGTGCACGGTTGCAGGGATCAGCTGACACAGATCGCTGTCACAGGCTGGTCAGTTATTTAAATGGTTTCAGGTTAGTTTATTTGATCTAAGACTTCAGTGCATGGTCGCAAATATCAGCTGACACAGATCCCTGGCACAGGCTGGTTAGTTATTTAATGGTTTCAACTTAGTTTATTTTCTCTAAAACTTCAGTGCACGGTCGCAGTGATCAGCTGACACAGATCGCTGGTTAGTTATTTAATGGTTTCAGCTTTGTTTATTTGATCTACAACTTCAGTCCACGTTCGCAGGGATCAGCTGACACAGATCTCTGGCACAGCCTGGTTGGTTATTTAATGGTTTCAGGTTAGTTTATTTTCTCTAAAAATTCAGTGCACGGTTGCAGCGATCAGCTGACACAGATCCCTGGCACAGGCTGGTTAGTTATTTAATGGTTTCAGCTTAGTTTATCTAAAACTTCAGTGCACGGTTGCAGGGATCAGATGAAACAGATCGCTGGCACAGGCTGGCTAGTTATTTAATGGTTTCAGCTTAGTTTATCTAAAACTTCAGTGCACGGTTGCAGGGATCAGCTGACACAGATCCCTGGCACAGGCTGGTTAGTTATTTAATGGTTTTAACTTAGTTTATTTGATCTAAAACTTCAGTGCACGATTGCAGGGATCAGCTGAAACAGATCGCTGGTACAGGCTGGTTAGTTATTTAATGGTTTCAGCCAAGTTTATCTAAAACTTCAGTGCGCGGTTGCAGGGATCAGCTGACACAGATCCCTTGCACAGGCTGGTTAGTTATTTAATGGTTTCAACTTAGTTTATTTTATCTAAAACTTCAGTGCACGGTTGCAGGGATCCGCTGACACAGATCGCTGGCACAGGCTGGTTAGTTATTTAATGGTTTCAGCTTAGTTTATTTGATCTAAAACTTCAGTGCACGCTTGCAGGGATCAGCTGACACAGATCGCTGTCACAGGCTGGTTAGTTATTTAAATGGTTTCAGGTTTTTTTTATTTGATCTAAGACTTCAGTGCATGGTCGCAAAGATCAGCTGACACAGATCCCTGGCACAGGCTGGTTAGTTATTTAATGGTTTCAACTTAGTTTATTTTCTCTAAAACTTCAGTGCACGGTTGCAGGGATCAGCTAACACAGATCCCTGACACACGCTGGTTAGTTATTTAATGGTTTCAACTTAGTTTATTTTCTCTAAAACTTCAGTGCACGGTTGCAGGGATCAGCTGACACAGATCGCTGGCACAGGCTGGTTAGTTATTTAGTGGTTTCAGCTTAGTTTATTTGATCTAAAACTTCAGTGCACGGTCGCAGTGATCAGCTGACACAGATCGCTGGTTAGTTATTTAATGGTTTCAGCCTTGTTTATTTGATCTACAACTTCAGTCCACGTTCGCAGGGATCAGCTGACACAGATCTCTGGCACAGCCTGGTTGGTTATTTAATGGTTTCAGCTTAGTTTATTTGATCTAAAACTTCAGTGCACGGTTGCAGGGATCAGCTGACACAGATCGCTCGCACAGGCTGGTTAGTTATTTAATGGTTTCAGGTTAGTTTATTTGATCTAAGACTTCAGTGCATGGTCGCAAAGATCAGCTGACACAGATCGCTGGCACAGGCTGGTTAGTTGTTTAGTGGTTTCAGCTTAGTTTATTTGATCTAAAACTTCAGTCCACGTTCGCAGGGATCAGCTGACACAGATCTCTGGCACAGCCTGGTTGGTTATTTAATGGTTTCAGCTTAGTTTATTTGATCTAAGACGTAAGTGCACGGTTGCAGGGATCAGCTGAAACAGATCGCTGGCACAGGCTGGTTAGTTATTTAATGGTTTCAACTTAGTTTATTTTATCTTAAACTTCAGTGCACGGTCGCAGGGATCAGCTGACACAGATCTCTGGCACAGCCTGTTTGGTTATTTAATGGTTTCAGCTTTGTTTATTTGATCTAAAACTTCAGTCCACGTTCGCAGGGATCAGCTGACACAGATCTCTGGCACAGGCTGGTTGGTTATTTAATGGTTTCAGCTTAGTTTATTTGATCTAAAACTTCAGTGCACGGTTGCAGGGATCAGCTGACACAGATCTCTGGCACAGGCTGGTTGGTTATTTAATGGTTTCAGCTTAGTTTATTTGATCTAAGACGTAAGTGCACGGTTGCAGGGATCAGCTGACACAGATCGCTGGCACAGGCTGGCTAGTTATTTAATGGTTTCAGCTTAGTTTATCATAAAAAACTTCAGTGCACGGTTGCAGGAATCAGCTGAAACAGATCGCTGGCACAGGCTGGCTAGTTATTTAATGGTTTCAGCTTAGTTTATCTAAAACTTCAGTGCACGGTTGCAGGGATCAGCTGACACAGATCCCTGGCACAGGCTGGCTAGTTATTTAATGGTTTCAGCTTAGTTTATCTAAAACTTCAGTGCACGGTTGCAGGAATCAGCTGACACAGATCGCTGGCACAGGCTGGTTAGTTATTTAATGGTTTCGGTTTGGTTTATTTTATCTAAAACTTCAGTGCACGGTTGCAGGGATCAGCTGACACAGATCGCTGGCACAGGCTGGTTAGTTATTTAATGGTTTCAGCTTAGTTTATCTAAAACTTCAGTGCACGGTTGCAGGGATCAGCTGAAACAGATCGCTGGTACAGGCTGGTTAGTTATTTAATGGTTTCAGCCAAGTTTATCTAAAACTTCAGTGCACGGTTGCAGGGATCAGCTGACACAGATCCCTGGCACAGGCTGGCTAGTTATTTAATGGTTTCAGCTTAGTTTATCTAAAACTTCAGTGCACGGTTGCAGGAATCAGCTGACACAGATCCCTGGCACAGGCTGGCTAGTTATTTAATGGTTTCAGCTTAGTTTATCTAAAACTTCAGTGCACGGTTGCAGGAATCAGCTGACACAGATCGCTGGCACAGGCTGGTTAGTTATTTAATGGTTTCAACTTAGTTTATTTTATCTAAAACTTCAGTGCACGGTCGCAGGGATCAGCTGACACAGATCCCTGGCACAGGCTGGTTAGTTATTTAATGGTTTCGGTTTGGTTTATTTTATCTAAAACTTCAGTGCACGGTTGCAGGGATCAGCTGACACAGATCCCTGGCACAGGCTGGTTAGTTATTTAATGGTTTCAACTTAGTTTATTTTATCTAAAACTTCAGTGCACGGTCGCAGGGATCCGCTGACACAGATCGCTGTCACAGGCTGGTTAGTTATTTAATGGTTTTAACTTAGTTTATTTGATCTAAAACTTCAGTGCACGATTGCAGGGATCAGCTGAAACAGATCGCTGGTACAGGCTGGTTAGTTATTTAATGGTTTCAGCCAAGTTTATCTAAAACTTCAGTGCGCGGTTGCAGGGATCAGCTGACACAGATCCTTGCACAGGCTGGTTAGTTATTTAATGGTTTCAACTTAGTTTATTTTATCTAAAACTTCAGTGCACGGTCGCAGGGATCCGCTGACACAGATCGCTGTCACAGGCTGGTTAGTTATTTAAATGGTTTCAGGTTAGTTTATTTGATCTAAGACTTCAGTGCATGGTCGCAAATATCAGCTGACACAGATCCCTGGCACAGGCTGGTTAGTTATTTAATGGTTTCAGCTTAGTTTATCTAAAACTTCAGTGCACGGTTGCAGGGATCAGCTGACACAGATCGCTGGCACAGGCTGGTTAGTTATTTAATGGTTTCGGTTTGGTTTATTTTATCTAAAACTTCAGTGCACGGTTGCAGGGATCAGCTGACACAGATCGCTGGCACAGGCTGGTTAGTTATTTAATGGTTTCAGCTTAGTTTATCTAAAACTTCAGTGCACGGTTGCAGGGATCAGATGAAACAGATCGCTGGCACAGGCTGGCTAGTTATTTAATGGTTTCAGCTTAGTTTATCTAAAACTTCAGTGCACGGTTGCAGGGATCAGCTGACACAGATCCCTGGCACAGGCTGGCTAGTTATTTAATGGTTTCAGCTTAGTTTATCTAAAACTTCAGTGCACGGTTGCAGGAATCAGCTGACACAGATCGCTGGTACAGGCTGGTTAGTTATTTAATGGTTTCAGCTTAGTTTATCTAAAACTTCAGTGCACGGTTGCAGGGATCAGCTGAAACAGATCGCTGGCACAGGCTGGTTAGTTATTTAATGGTTTCAGCTTAGTTTATCTAAAACTTCAGTGCACGGTTGCAGGGATCAGCTGAAACAGATCGCTGGTACAGGCTGGTTAGTTATTTAATGGTTTCAGCCAAGTTTATCTAAAACTTCCGTGCACGGTTGCAGGGATCAGCTGACACAGATCGCTGGCACAGGCTGGCTAGTTATTTAATGGTTTCAGCTTAGTTTATCTAAAACTTCAGTGCACGGTTGCAGGGATCAGCTGACACAGATCCCTGGCACAGGCTGGTTAGTTATTTAATGGTTTTAACTTAGTTTATTTGATCTAAAACTTCAGTGCACGATTGCAGTGATCAGCTGAAACAGATCGCTGGTACAGGCTGGTTAGTTATTTAATGGTTTCAGCCAAGTTTATCTAAAACTTCAGTGCGCGGTTGCAGGGATCAGCTGACACAGATCTCTTGCACAGGCTGGTTAGTTATTTAATGGTTTCAACTTAGTTTATTTTATCTAAAACTTCAGTGCACGGTCGCAGGGATCCGCTGACACAGATCGCTGGCACAGGCTGGTTAGTTATTTAATGGTTTCAGCTTAGTTTATTTGATCTAAAACTTCAGTGCACGCTTGCAGGGATCAGCTGACACAGATCGCTCGCACAGGCTGGTTGGTTATTTAATGGTTTCAGGTTAGTTTATTTGATCTAAGACTTCAGTGCACGTTCGCAAAGATCAGCTGAAACAGATCGCTGGCACAGGCTGGCTAGTTATTTAATGGTTTCAGCTTAGTTTATCTAAAACTTAAGTGCACGGTTGCAGGGATCAGCTGACACAGATCCCTGGCACAGGCTGGTTAGTTATTTAATGGTTTCAACTTAGTTTATTTTATCTTAAACTTCAGTGCACGGTCGCAGGGATCCGCTGACACAGATCGCTGGCACAGGCTGGTTAGTTATTAAATGGTTTTAACTTAGTTTATTTGATCTAAAACTTCAGTGCACGATTGCAGGGATAAGCTGAAACAGATCGCTGGTACAGGCTGGTTAGTTATTTAATGGTTTCAGCCAAGTTTATCTAAAACTTCAGTGTGCGGTTGCAGGGATCAGCTGACACAGATCCCTTGCACAGGCTGGTTAGTTATTTAATGGTTTCAACTTAGTTTATTTTATCTAAAACTTCAGTGCACGGTCGCAGGGATCCGCTGACACAGATCGCTGGCACAGGCTGGTTAGTTATTTAATGGTTTCAGCTTAGTTTATTTGATCTAAAACTTCAGTGCACGCTTGCAGGGATCAGCTGACACAGATCGCTGTCACAGGCTGGTTAGTTATTTAAATGGTTTCAGGTTAGTTTATTTGATCTAAGACTTCAGTGCATGGTCGCAAAGATCAGCTGACACAGATCCCTGGCACAGGCTGGTTAGTTATTTAATGGTTTCAACTTAGTTTATTTTCTCTAAAACTTCAGTGCACGGTTGCAGGGATCAGCTAACACAGATCCCTGACACACGCTGGTTAGTTATTTAATGGTTTCAACTTAGTTTATTTTCTCTAAAACTTCAGTGCACGGTTGTAGGGATCAGCTGACACAGATCGCTGGCACAGGCTGGTTAGTTATTTAGTGGTTTCAGCTTAGTTTATTTGATCTACAACTTCAGTCCACGTTCGCAGGGATCAGCTGACACAGATCTCTGGCACAGCCTGATTGGTTATTTAATGGTTTCAGCTTAGTTTATTTGATCTAAAACTTCAGTGCACGGTTGCAGGGATCAGCTGACACAGATCGCTCGCACAGGCTGGTTAGTTATTTAATGGTTTCAGGTTAGTTTATTTGATCTAAGACTTCAGTGCATGGTCGCAGGGATCAGCTGACACAGATCCCTGGCACAGGCTGGTTAGTTATTTAATTGTTTCAGCTTACTTTATTTTCTGTAAAACTTCAGTGCACAGTTGCAGGGATCAGCTAACACAGATCCCTGACACACGCTGGTTAGTTATTTAATGGTTTCAACTTAGTTTATTTTCTCTAAAAATTCAGTGCACGGTTGCAGGGATCAGTTGACAAAGATTCCTGGCACAGGCTGGTTAGTTGTTTAGTGGTTTCAGCTTAGTTTATTTGATCTAAAACTTCAGTGCACGGTTGCAGGGATCAGCTGACACAGATCGCTCGCACAGGCTGGTTGGTTATTTAATGGTTTCAGGTTAGTTTATTTGATCTAAGACTTCAGTGCATGTTCGCAAAGATCAGCTGAAACAGATCGCTGGCACAGATCCCTTGCACAGGCTGGTTAGTTATTTAATGGTTTCAACTTAGTTTATTTTATCTTAAACTTCAGTGCACGGTCGCAGGGATCCGCTGACACAGATCGCTGGTTAGTTATTTAATGGTTTCAGCTTAGTTTATTTTATCTAAAACTTCAGTGCACGGTCGCAGTGATCAGCTGACACAGATCGCTGGTTAGTTATTTAATGGTTTCAACTTAGTTTATTTTATCTAAAACTTCAGTGCACGGTTGCAGGGATCAGCTGACACAGATCGCTGGCACAGGCTGGTTAGTTGTTTAGTGGTTTCAGCTTAGTTTATTTGATCTAAGACTTCAGTGCACGTTCGCAAAGATCAGCTGAAACAGATCGCTCGCACAGGCTGGTTAGTTGTTTAGTGGTTTCAGCTTAGTTTATTTGATCTAAGACTTCAGTGCACGTTCGCAAAGATCAGCTGAAACAGATCGCTGGCACAGGCTGGTTAGTTGTTTAGTGGTTTCAGCTTAGTTTATTTGATCTAAGACTTCAGTGCACGGTTGCAGGGATCAGCTGACACAGATCGCTGTCACAGGCTGGTTAGTTATTTAAATGGTTTCAACTTAGTTTATCATAAAAAACTTCAGTGCACGGTTGCAGGGATCCGCTGACACAGATCGCTGGTTAGTTATTTAATGGTTTCAACTTCGTTTATTTTATCTTAAACTTCAGTGCACGGTCGCAGGGATCCGCTGACACAGATCGCTGGTTAGTTATTTAATGGTTTCAGCTTAGTTTATTTTATCTAAAACTTCAGTGCACGGTCGCAGGGATCAGCTGACACAGATTGCTGGTTAGTTATTTAATGGTTTCAGCTTTGTTTATTTGATCTAAGACTTCAGTCCACGTTCGCAGGGATCAGCTGACCCAGATCGCTGGCACAGGCTGGTTAGTTATTTAATGGTTTCAGCTTAGTTTATTTGATCTAAGACGTAAGTGCACGGTTGCAGGGATCAGCTGACACAGATCGCTGTCACAGGCTGGTTAGTTATTTAAATGGTTTCAGCTTAGTTTATTTGATCTAAGACTTCAGTGCACGGTTGCAGGGATCAGCTGACACAGATCGCTAGCACAGGCTGGTTAGTTATTTAATGGTTTCAGCTTAGTTTATTTGATCTAAGACGTAAGTGCACGGTTGCAGGGATCAGCTGACACAGATCGCTGTCACAGGCTGGTTAGTTATTTAAATGGTTTCAGCTTAGTTTATTTGATCTAAGACTTCAGTGCACGGTTGCAGGGATCAGCTGACACAGATCGCTAGCACAGGCTGGTTAGTTATTTAATGGTTTCAACTTAGTTTATTTTATCTAAAACTTCAGTGCACGTTCGCAGGGATCAGCTGACACAGATCGCTGGCACAGGCTGGTTAGTTATTTAATGGTTTCAACTTAGTTTATCATAAAAAACTTCAGTGCACGGTTGCAGGAATCAGCTGAAACAGATCGCTGGCACAGGCTGGTTAGTTATTTAATGGTTTCAACTTAGTTTATCTAAAACTTTTCAGTGCACGGTTGCAGGAATCAGCTGACACAGATCGCTGGCACAGGCTGGTTAGTTATTTAATGCTTTCGGTTTGGTTTATTTTATCTAAAACTTCAGTGCACGGTTGCAGGGATCAGCTGACACAGATCGCTGGCACAGGCTGGTTAGTTATTTAATGGTTTCAGCTTAGTTTATCTAAAACTTCAGTGCACGGTTGCAGGGATCAGATGAAACAGATCGCTGGCACAGGCTGGCTAGTTATTTAATGGTTTCAGCTTAGTTTATCTAAAACTTCAGTGCACGGTTGCAGGGATCAGCTGACACAGATCCCTGGCACAGGCTGGTTAGTTATTTAATGGTTTCAGCTTAGTTTATTTGATCTAAGACTTCAGTGCATGGTCGCAAAGATCAGCTGACACAGATCCCTGACACACGCTGGTTAGTTATTTAATGGTTTCAACTTAGTTTATTTTCTCTAAAACTTCAGTGCACGGTTGCAGGGATCAGCTGACACAGATCGCTGGCACAGGCTGGTTAGTTATTTAATGGTTTCAGCTTACTTTATTTTCTGTAAAACTTCAGTGCACATTTGCAGGGATCAGCTAAAACAGATCGCTGGCACAGAAAGAAAACATCTCCCTGTCATTGGCTTTCATTTGAAAATGAAATTAGAATGACAACATGTTAATATGCTTGCAAATTATTTTAATGGGTTAATAAACATTTGTGGAAGTGCCGATGTAGGGCAGGATGCTTCCTACACCTGTGGCATGCACTTGTGTTTCTGTAAATGAATTGCTTGGACGAAGCGTTTTCCACAGTTATTACAGGGGAATGGTTTTTCTCCTGTGTGAATACGCTGGTGCATTTTCAAGTTCCCTAAGTGAGAGAACCTTTTTCCACACTCATCACAGGGGAATGGTTTTTCTCCTGTGTGGGTGTATTGGTGTCTTTTCAAAGGACTTCGGTGAGTGAAGGTCTTTCCACACTCTTCACAGAGGAATGGTTTTTTTCCACTGTGCCCAAACTGATGCACCTGAAGATGAACTAACTGGGCAAAGCTCTGGCCACACTGATCACAAGAATAGGGTTTTTGTCCAGTGTGCAGACGCTGATGGACCTTCAAACTTAATAGTGTTTTGAACATTTTCCCACACTGCTCACAGAGGTATCGTTTGGTGTGAACTTTTGTGCGCAGATCCAGCTGTTCTTCAGTTGAATCTACCCCCTTCTTATGGTGAGGTCTTCTTTGCATTTTCCCGGTCTGTATATAAAGAGAAAGAAGAGATGGACAGAGTAACAACAATCTACAACCATTTGATCTGATAGACTTCCTCCTTACAAAGACTGAGGTGTTGTGAAAAAGTGGAAATGGGAAATTACTGAAGAGTTGTTGTGTCCTTCTTTCATAAACTCCTCCCGCCAGGTGAGGGATGAAAAACGTGTTTGTAGTCAGAAGATGTTTTGATGCAGTCAGCATGCTCATTACCCCAACAATATTTTGCATATTAATTATACATGTTTTTTACCCATTTATATGTAACTTAAACAGGCTATTTACAAGTAAGCAAAGTAATCCTGTTCACACGTCACCAAATGCAAACACAAACCCACTATTCAACAACGGAAACTCTGTGCTTCCCCATCTGATTCCATAATTGGAGTCAGCAGGGAAACTGCAATTTTAGTGAAAGGTAAGTAAAAATATATCCTGGCTGTACCTGTAATGCCAAAAATGCTAAATTAACTGTTCCCCTGGCCCCTTTGGGAACATTTTTATGTCACTGTGAAGTTTACCTTTCACCTTCACATAAGATAAGATAAGATAAACCTTTATTAGTCCCACACATAGGAAATGTGTTTGTTCACAGCAGAAAGTGGACAGTAAAAAGTTAAGAGCAGCAAAGTCTACTCTTCATTCTATCAGAAACAGTTATCACAGCTCGTACATTTTCTTTTTACACATATATGTAAGCACTGAGCCAAATTTAGTAATGCCAACACATTAAAAGAACAACATTTGTCTCTTATGTATGATACATCTATATATACACTGTAACAGATACTTGTCTTTGAGTGAAGATTTAAGGTGATATAAATAAATAACTGCAACTTGAATCTTTACTGAAGCTCAGTATTTGACACAGAGTTCAAACTCACTGCTGTAATAACTAATAATGATTAATATAATAACTATAATATTGGCCATATTATAGTTACATTACCAAAGTGAGATGATTTTAGTCTCATGAACAACACTATCTAATTGTTATTTACTAGCTAATCTTAAAATGACTGTTCAGTACAGAAATGAAGCCCAACAATCATGTTTGTACAGTCCTGTGGTCTCAGCCTCAGATTCTTATCAAATCACACAGAGCTCATGTAGAAACAAATGTACAAAATATGTTCTCCTTCATTTCTGTCAAACAAAGCTGTATGAAACGTTTCCAAGCCTCGCACTTCCGGCCTTAACGGTCTTTGAGTACGCGGACCTTGAGGACCGTTAAGGCTGCGTACTTTAAAGCTGCAGACCCCGAATTGGGATACAGCCTTAACGTCGTTTTCCTTCGCTATTTAAATTCACAAGCACTACATAATCTCATAGTGCCACCTACCTGGCATTCCTCGGGATCAGCAGTTAATTTTCATGAGGCAATTTTAGGTGGGTTACACTTGGAATGCCATGTCTCTTCCTTATCTAATGTGTCACGTTAAAGTGACTTACCTCTGCCACTGTGAGCATTTGGCTGCTGGTGTTACTCAGTGAATCAGCTCTGACAAACATAAAGATAATAAGTTTAGAGAAAAATTATCCAAATACTGCCTTAAAAACAACAATGATGTTAAGACTTCTCATCCAAGCACATAAATGAAAAACAACATATGTACCTTTAAAATTTAGCTTGAAAATATGATTAAATACTTTAAAGTAGCAATAAGAAAGATAATCAAGTTAGATACTACAAATTTACAGACATTTCGTCTCGTGTTTGTGCCTAGTTTTAAAGATAAACTGGACCTGAAACATGAATTCAATTGAAAATAACACAATTAAAAGGAAAAAAAAACACTGAATGTCCTTTGATTTACTAAAACTACCACTGACCACCAGTTTTTTTCTTACCCTTGGCATGTGAGGGACATTTGTTTTGGTCCTGCTTAATGCTTGCCTTCACTGAACTCTGAGAGATGCACCAATGGTTCCCATGGTATCCAAAGCTGACTCCACTTCATAAGGTTCCAGAAGTGAATTTAAAAATCAACACCAAGTATTTAATGAACCACAAATCCCAGCAGGATAACAACCACTGGTGTTTTTTCCTCCAAACTTTATTTATTCAAAGTCATAAACAAAACAAAATAATAACTAACAACGAAATCAAAAATGACATAAAAGAAATAAAACCCACTCAAACTCATTATTGAACAAAATCAGTTACATTTACATTTCATCTTGTCAGAATATAATACACACAGCATATTAAATTCAACAAGATGAAGGTGTTCATAGTGTATTTGTATTGAGTATTACATAAGATGTATGTAGTTTAAACTCAACTTAAACTCTAACAGATCAACAGATCATGCATTTATAACAGCTCTCCACACAGCCCTTTCTCTAGCATTTTATTTTCATTCATTTTCACTTTCATTAGCAGATGTAAAGAGGGTTTTTTTATATATATATCTTATTAAAAGCCCCTCTGATATGTTATATATATCTATAAAAAAAAATCTGTCTCGCTCATGTCTGCAGTAGGCTCACTTAGCATAGGGGGTCTAGCCTCAGGACCCTTACTGGATACAGACATCCCAGGCGGGAATGAAACTTGCGATCCTCGGCTCCAAAGGCCTGTAGATATATATATATATATATATATATATATATATATATATATATATATATATATATATATATATATATATATATATATATATATATATATATATATATATATATATATATATATATATATATCCATTATCATTAATGGAGCTCCAGTGGAGAGCGTGCAGTCCTTCAAGTATCTCGGTGTCAACATCTCCTCAGACCTGACATGGTCTGCCCACATTCAGGTCCAGACCAAAAAGGCTAGGCAGTGCCTGTACAACCTACGACAACTGAGGAAGTTCAGGGTCTCTCCAGTGATCCTCAGGACTTTCTATACAGGTGCTGTGGAGAGATGTGAGAGATTTTGAAGGACCCATCCCATCTGTTGCTGGGATGGGACGGGTGCCCCCCACCCCCCTATTATCCTTAAGTGACTGAGACAGGACTCATTATCATATTCAAATCAAATCAAATCAAATCACTTTTATTGTCACATCACATGTGCAGGCACACTGGCACAGCACATGCGAGTGAAATTCTTGTGTGCGAGCCCCACAAGCAACAGAGATGTGCAAACACAACAACACAAACGAGCAAAATACAAGAATGGCCAACCTGAAACTAATAAATATATGTACAATATATAATAGTGTATGCATTTCTGGATGTGTATACTAAATATTTTCCTACGAGTGTGTGTGTGTGTGTGTGTGTGTGTGTATACACATTTTTACAAATTAAATAGTAAAAATAAATAAATAATAAAAATAATAAAATATATAAAATATACAGAGTTGAATATGTGCAAAACAAGTGGCATTTATATACAGTGTGTAGTGCAGTGCATATATTCTCATATCATCCTGATTCTTCTGGCCTCACTATAGCACATGACATTTTAACACCCTTCCCACACAATGTGCACAAGATGTAATTTTCCATATTGTTTTATTTTATTTTATTTCTATTTATATAATGTACCACTTGCAACACATAATGTCCTCTTTGTATATACTCATTCACTGTATATAAAGTTCTGTCTTTCTCTTTTTTTCGTTGCACAGTCGAGGAGTGTATCAGGTCACATTTCACTGTGTGTTATACCTGTATAGCCATGCACGTGACAAATAAAGAATCTTGAATCACATTTACTCTGGGCCTTCTTGATGTGATGTTCTTCTGCTTCCCTGGCCACTGTGTCTGTAGGGATGGTGTTCACTCTATGTTGCAGCGTCCTGGTGACACCCAGTATATGCTTCAGTGGATGAAGAGAGTCAAACATTAAATTCTGATCTGTATGCGTAGGTTTACGGTACACATCAACTTTTAAATGTCCCAGATTACTGATGAAAATCTCAGCCAGATGAACAGAATCAACCTTTTAGGAGTGTGGATAAAAGTTTGTTAGGTTGCCAGCTGTGCCACGTTTTGATCTAGTTGCCAAACCTGGAAACCTACAATCCATCAGCCCAAGTGTTTCCTGTATAATCTGTTTATACAGAATAAATATTACAGAAAGAAGTATTTTCTGTTCATCAGAACATTTTGTCTCATCAAAATATTATTTGTCAGAAAAATGAAATAAATCCAATGAGTGAAATGGTCTAAAAATTATTTTAGACCATTTTAAATTCATCCATTTGCTTCAGCTTATCCTTTTCAGGGTTGCGGGGGGCACTGGAGCCTATCCCAGCTATCTTAGGGCAAGAGGCAGGGTACACCCTGGACAGGTTGCCAGTCTGTCGCAGGGCTACCACACAGAGACAAACAACCATCCGTACTCACATTCACTCATGGATTCACACTTATGGGCAATTTAGATTTTTCAATTGACCTATCCCCTCTAACTGCATGTCTTTGGACGGTGGGAGGAAGCCGGAGTACCCGGAGAGAACCCACACAAACATGGGGAGAACATGCAAACTCCACACAGAAAGATCCCGGCTTGATAGTGGAATTGAACTCAGGACCTTCTTGCAGGTAACTGTGCTACCCCATTTTAAATCACACTAAAATACTATTAGTGTATTTGAGTGCATTGCTGACCACTATTAATCATGTGCTTCATAACATGAGCCAAGGTGTGAAAAAAAGTGTGGGTCATTATCACCAGAGGTTTTGGGTGAAACCAGTGGCACCAGTGTCTGGCAGCCTCGCCTCTGTCAGTGCGCCCCAGAGTGGCTGTGGCTGCAATGTAGCTGCCATCACCAGTGTGTGAATGTGTGTGTAGATGACTGGATGTGTAAAGCGCTTTGGGGTCTTTAGGGACTAGTAAAGCACTATACAAATACAGGCCATTTACCATTTATATGAAAAAAGTGTGATGATCCTCTGCTCTCCATTACATTATTTAAATACAGTTCTTACAATATCATGTAAGAACACGTGATGATCATTCTCATTGAGTGGTAAATGGCCTGTATTTATACAGCGCTTTACTAGTCCCTAAGGACCCCAAAGCGCTTTACATATCCAGTCATCCACCCATTCACACACACATTCACACACTGGTGATGGCAAGCTACATTGTAGCCACAGCCACCCTGGGGCGCACTGACAGAGGCGAGGCTGCCGGACACTGGCGCCACCGGGCCCTCTGACCATTGTGAATCTACACAATACTAGATTTAAATACATTAAATAGAAACAAAGAATAGTGCTGCGGAAACGACACACTCTTCACTAATCGGGATAATTTCAGAGTTTTCTTCAAAGTTTTCTTCTTTATCAATGAGTGATACACGTTTTTATTAAACATTTGAACATAATACAAGACAAACTCTCGTACAGGATATAAAGTCGGAGAGCTACATGTTTTGAAATACACGCAGACATACCAAGACATTTTTGACAGTTTCATGCTCCCAATTTTGTGGAAACAGTTTGGAGATGACCCCTTCCTGTTCCAACATGACTGTGCAGCAGCGCACAAAGAAGGGTCTAGAAAGACATGTATGAGCGAGTTTGGTATAGAAGAACTTGACCAGTCTACAGGGAGTGCAGAATTACTAGGCAAGTTGTATTTTTGAGGAATAATTTTATTATTGAACAACATCCATGTTCTCAATGAACCCAAAAAACTCATTAATATCAAAGCTGAATGTTTGTGGAAGTAGTTTTTAGTTTGTTTTTAGTTTTAGCTATTTTAGGGGGATATCTGTGTGTGCAGGTGACTATTACTGTGCATAATTATTAGGCAACTTAACAAAAAACAAATATATACCCATTTCAATTATTTATTTTTACCAGTGAAACCAATATAACATCTCCACATTCACAAATATACATTTCTGACATTCAAAAACAAAACAAAAACAAATCAGCGACCAATATAGCCACCTTTCTTTGCAAGGACACTCAAAAGCCTGCCATCCATGGATTCTGTCAGTGTTTTGATCTGTTCACCATCAACATTGCGTGCAGCAGCAACCACAGCCTCCCAGACACTGTTCAGAGAGTTGTACTGTTTTCCCTCCTTGTAAATCTCACATTTGATGATGGACCACAGGTTCTCAATGGGGTTCAGATCAGGTGAACAAGGAGGCCATGTCATTAGTTTTTCTTCTTTTATACCCTTTCTTGCCAGCCACGCTGTGGAGTACTTGGACGCGTGTGATGGAGCATTGTCCTGCATGAAAATCATGTTTTTCTTGAAGGATGCAGACTTCTTCCTGTACCACTGCTTGAAGAAGGTGTCTTCCAGAAACTGGCAGTAGGACTGGGAGTTGAGCTTGACTCCATCCTCAACCCGAAAAGGCCCCACAAGCTCATCTTTGATGATACCAGCCCAAACCAGTACTCCACCTCCACCTTGCTGGCGTCTGAGTCGGACTGGAGCTCTCTGCCCTTTACCAATCCAGCCACGGGCCCATCCATCTGGCCCATCAAGACTCACTCTCATTTCATCAGTCCATAAAACCTTAGAAAAATCAGTCTTGAGATATTTCTTGGCCCAGTCTTGACGTTTCAGCTTGTGTGTCTTGTTCAGTGGTGGTCGTCTTTCAGCCTTTCTTACCTTGGCCATGTCTCTGACATCACAAGGTGTGCAATAGCACACCTTGTGCTTTTGGGCACTCCAGTGATGTTGCAGCTCTGAAATATGGCCAAACTGGTGGCAAGTGGCATCTTGGCAGCTGCATGCTTGACTTTTCTCAGTTCATTGGCAGTTATTTTGCGTCTTGGTTTTTCCACACGCTTCTTGCGACCCTGTTGACTATTTTGAATGAAACGCTTGATTGTTCGATGATCACGCTTCAGAAGCTTTGCAATTTTGAGACTGCTGCATCCCTCTGCAAGATATCCCACTATTTTTGACTTTTCTGAGCCTGTCAAGTCCTTCTTTTGACCCATTTTGCCAAAGGAAAGGACGTTGCCTAATAATTATGCACACCTGATATAGGGTGTTGATGTCATTAGACCACACCCCTTCTCATTACAGCGATGCACATCACCTAATATGTTTAATTGGTAGTAGGCTTTCAAGCCTATACAGCTTGGAGTAAGACAACATGCATGAAGAGGATGATGTGGACAAAATACTCATTTGCCTAATAATTCTGCACTCCCTGTAAAATTGGGGTTCATAAAAATCCAAATGAACTCCCTTTGTGTAGTACATTCATATATAAATTTTTTAAGTACTAACCCCTGACAGTTTGCAAGCAGATCAAGCAGAATTTTTGGAGGTTGTTTATGATTATTTATTTAAAGTGATTAAGAAACATTCATAGAGTTCTTTATCTACACAAACACTGTATAGTACAAGAGGTTCTAGGTGGTATTTATCTTACTTAATGTTACATTAGGAGTTGCTGTAGCTCAAGAGGGAGAGCAGGTCACTTTGGTCAACAGCTACAGAAATACATTTTACTTTGGCTTTGATCCACTTTCAAGGAAATAAACATTCCATAAAATTTTTTCCTGTCATTACAGAACCTCAGTGACAATTTGCAGGATAAAATTTGTAGAGTAATTTTGAAATTTCAAGTTTGACCTGATGATGGCAGTGTTTTTTCACTTCTACACTGTCACCGTTACAAAAAAGTGCTTAACTCAAAAGAATCAACCATGTTGTGTGTACAAAAAACAGACAATGTTGCAAATAATTAATTTTAAATTATCTTTAGGTGCTTGTTATTAATAGCCTGTCACAAAACAGATCATCTGTTCTTAATTCTTTAAATTAATCTACAAAAATTCAAAATGTGACACAGTTTGGCAGGAAAAAATACTATTTTATGCCCAGTGATTCTCAAGCAGTCATTAGTCAAATCTTAGCATTTCCTGATATGGTGAGTAGAGTGTTCTAAAAGACAAATTGAAGAGACTGGAAAAGCGGAGAATTAAAGAAAAAAAAAAAGTCGTCCTCTGGTTTAATATATTTCTTCAACATTAAATGATCCAGTGACAGTTGTCAGTATTCCCACTGCTGCACAGCAACAACAACTGTTGATCATTCATTCAGCAAATTTTATTTTTCAAATTGTTAACAAATACAGTTTAAAACATTAATTAGTCATTGTCAATTTGTGATTTGTCCTGTTCTCATTGTGTGATGAATTACGATGGCTGTTTGGTAGCCGTCTGCATACAATGCACACTCTCTCTCTCTCTTCATGTGTGTGTGTTTCTCTGGTGAATTTCGACAACAGTTTTATGTTAACATACAATCCTTAATATGTTTTATGTGTGTGTGTGTGTTTGTGTGTGGGGGAGGGGGGGGCACCATAGAGAGTGTTTGCCCAGGGCGCCAAACAGGCTAGGACCGCCACTGACCATCACGTTAATCTAGCTAAGTGTAAACAGCAGTAAATACTAAATATTGAATGTTCTTGTGTAGCAAGCAGGACCGACAGCGCACAATGTGCTTGGAAATAGCACCAATAAAGGTGTAGTTTATGTCTATGAACAGTGACAGTGACTTCCTGACAAATAGACCACAGTCTGTCAGACCCGCCCCCCACCGGTCCAGCACCATCACACTCAGCACCGGGTCTCCACAAGGATGTGTTTTGAGTCCCCTCCTGTTTACGCTCTACACATCCGACTGCTCCCCTACCCATCTCTCAAACACCATCATAAAGTTCGCGGATGACACCACAGTGGTTGGACTCATCTCAAGGGGGGATGAGTCGGACTACAGAGATGAGGTCAACAGACTGACTGAGTGGTGTTCAGTTAACAACCTCCAACTGAACACCACGAAAACTAAAGAACTTATCTTGGACTTCAGGAAGGGCAGAGCAGACCCGGCCCCACTTTACATTCACGGGAGCTGTGTGGAGAGGGTACACTCCATGAGGTTTCTGGGTGTGCAGATATCTGATGACCTCTCCTGGACTGCAAATACTACAGCGGTGGTTAAAAAGGCCCAGCAGCGTCTCCACTTTCTGAGAGTGCTCAGGAGGAACAACCTGGAGGAGAGGCTGCTGGTGACATTTTACAGAGCCACCATAGAGAGCATCCTAACGTACGGCGTAACAACATGGTATGCAGGGTGCTCAGCTGTGGACAGGAAAGTACTGCAGAGGGTCATCAACACAGCCCAGAAGATCACTGGCTGCTCTCTGCCCAGCCTGGAGGTCACTGCAAACTCTCGGTACCTCAGCAGAGCTGGTAATATCATCAAGGACCACTCTCACCCCAGCAACCAACTGTTTGAACTATTACCGTCAGGCCGACGGTACAGGTCACATAAAACCAGGACAAACAGATTCGGGGTTGACTTCTTTCCCAGAGCTATCACCGTAGTAAATAAGCACAAAAACAATTGAACCTATTCCATACCGTCACTGTCATTATATTATGCTGCTATTCATACTGTCATTATATTATGCTGCTATTCATACTGTCATTATATTATGCTGCTATTCATACTGTCATTATATTAATGCTGCTATCCTGTATATATTGTACATACTATTGTTTGAGTACTTATGATTGGTTTTTTTTGTACTTTTTATATCTTACATTTATATTTATTATTGAAACTTGCACCAAGGGAGTGGCACTCCAATTTCGTTGTACTCTGTACAATGACAATAAAGGCTATTCTATTCTATTCTATTCTATTCTACAGCTGCTGGATGGGATTAGCATGTCATAGCTATCTACCAAACTGCTAATTGGGGGATTTCAGGCCATCTATGGATCATTTTTGCTAACTGTTTATTCAGCTTAGGCTCAAAGAGCTGCAGCCTGTGCCCTAGCTGTCATAGGGCAAGAGGCGTGGTCCACCTGCACAGGTGAGCAGTCCATCACAGGGCCAACAGAGAGAGACAGAGAAGCACTCTCTCACATCCACACCTACAGCCAATTTAGAAGCACCAGTGAACCTAAGCAGCATTTCATTGGACTGTGGGAGAACATCCAACCTCCACAGAAAGGCCAACAAGCTTCAACCTACAACCTTCTTGCTTTAAGGCACTAGTGCGAACCACTTTTCCCCATTTCAGCCCAAATCCTGCATCTTCCTGTTTCTGACTCCAGGCCAGCTCCACTAACACTTTCTCATCAGACACTGCCACCTAGTGGAGGAAGTCTTAGTTCCATTTGAAGCTTCAGATTACAGTTAGTTCCTTTACAAAGAGGTGGAGGTGGTGGGGCCACAGCACCATCATCACTGAGTGCCATAGGACACTTAACCTTTGTTTCCATATGCTGGGAACTTCCTGTTGTTCCAAGGAGGACTGGAAAATGTGTGAAAATCTCCCAGTCAGTTCCTCACAGCACACTTCAATCATTTCCCTCCCACAGCATCAGGACCAGGGCTTTTTCTCTCTTTGGTCCCACTAAGAGATTTCCACACAAACACCTCATCAGTGGGACTCTCAGAGCTACCAGCCCTTTGCTGCAATCACAAAGCTCTTCATTGAAATCAATGATATCAAAGCTGGAATCAAATGAGTCCAAGTCTTCTGCTGATTCAGCATCACATTCATCTTTGCTCCTTGTTCTGCATCCCCACCATGGACTTCATTCCTTTCCAAGCCAGCCTTGAGTGTCCTTTATTCAGCTCATCCTCTGCTTTACTTTTACACCTGATTTTAGCTGCTTTATCTCTCTTTCAACAAGTTTCTGTGCCTCAATCTTTTTCTTTTCTCCCTCATAACAAGACAGCTTCTTCTGCCTGAGAACATGTTGGAGTGATTTACTAATCCAGGGCTGCTTATTGGGGAAAATACTTCCTGTTTTCAAAGTACTCCCCATTTTTCCCAGAAAGAAATGTAAGTAGAAATCGATGATCTAAGTGAGAACATGAGCCTTTATAAAGTCCCAGTGGGTGCAGTCAAAGCAGTCCCTCAGTCCCAGTATAGAGTCTTTGGTCCAGACTGGAACAACTGTGTGCCCAGTTTGAGCTCTCTTCAGTGCTGTGACCTGACAGACCCAGAGGGGCCATCACATCACATTTAGAAGCTCCCCTAATGGAGCCACAACACATGTCCAACACTTAGTCTGTCTTGTTGGACCAACTGGAAGAAATGATTCAAGGACTTAGTCACAGAACAGAGATTCAAATCTCCAAAATCCAACTGGCTGCATCAGGACATATAGTCTGAAACTCTGCACAGTTTCCTGTTTGAAGCTGCTTCCTGTTGGCTTCAGCTGTTTGGAGTTTCCATTTTCTAAACTTCTACATTCTGAACCTTCTTCAGCTCTGAACAGATGATGAAACACTGAATGATTTCAAGCTCACACTTTGTCTAATAAACTTACATCTTTCATTCTTTATACAGATTTAGTCGCTGTGGTTTGTCAGAGATCAGCTGTGATTATCTGGCAGCAGCACTGAAGTCCAACCCCTCCCATCTGAGACAGCTGGACCTGTGGGACAACAACCTGAAGGATCCAGATGTGAAGCAGCTGTCTGATCTTCAGAGTCCAGACTACAGACTGGAGACTCTGAGGTCAGTAGAGTGATGGAGTGAGTGGGTGGTGCTGTCAGCAGTATTGTACTAAACACAGTCAGTATGAAACAAAGATCCAGTGTTTCCTGTAAAGCTGCCGCTTCTCAGTGAAGCTGTGAGAGGAGAATGGTGACAGGCTTCAGGATTGGACACAAACACTTCCTGTTTCTGACCTTTATGGTCACCATAGTAATGGCTGACACGCTCTGATCAAACACTGTCAACAGCCAATCAGCTCTCTGAACAAAGCAGCACGCAGACCAATGACTGCATTCATTTCCAAGTTTAAAGCAGTGAAGAACACAGTCTGTAGGTGAGGAAGAATTTAGTGAGAGCAGATGTTTGGATGGAATTCCTCCAGTTAACAGCTGGAACTGTCCATCTGGATTGTTGGGCTTGTTGTTGGGGTTCCTACAGAGCTCAGAGTGGACACACCAAGGTTCTTCTAATGAATGAAAGTCCAAACTCAAACTAGGAGGGAAAAACATTTTCATCGACTTCAATAAAAATCCAAAGATTAGAAAAAGTGAAGCAACAATGAGTCCTAGTACAGTCCCAGCACTGAAGTCCCTGCTGCTCTTTATACTGGATGTGCTGCATCACTGACTGACAGCTGATGAAGAGTCTCTGGAAACACTCATTTATCTCCTCTGCTCTTCCTTCTTCTCTCTGCAGGTGGAGGATATGATGGTAAACAGGACGGTGTGTGTGCTGAGAGAGGAGGAGCTGTGTCCTGATGATCCAGAGAGGTTGAAGCAGCAGCAGCTTGTGTGTAGAGACGCTCTGACTGGGCCATGTTACTGGGAGGTGGAGAGGAGAGCTTCATCCAGCAGTGACTGACAGAGGAATGAGAAGAAGTGCAGATGACTGTCAGTGCTGCAGAGTGAACTGCTCTGAGAACAGCTCCACTGTCAGACACAATGTAGAGTCCAGCATCATCCCTGTGTGTCCCTCTGGATCTGACAGAGGATCATCAGTGTATCTGGACTGCTCTGCTGCTGCGCTGTCCTTCTACAGTCTCTGCACAGTCTCTGTCTGACTCTGGCTTCAGACCCTCCTGGATCAAACTCACCTGGAAAGACTTTCAAACATCACTCAATAGATTTGAATACAGAATATATTTGATATATACTGTAGATGTACTGTAGAGTTGCAGTTTGTCACTTGTAAATACAGTCTGTGAGCAGCTATGAGCTGAAAGATCTTTCTAGAAACACGAAATGTTTTCACTCTTCTGTTGCTTTTTCAGTTCATTTTATTAGATAGTTAAGTTTGAAACAATAAGTAGTTGAAATATTAAGAAATAATACATAAGAAATAAATAGTAATCCATGTTTGTTGATTAGATTTATATGTTTAAATGTGTTATTTGTGCTAATTGTGCAATTATAGAGGAACCTTTTCTAAAGTTGTGTTGTGGCTAAGAGGGCATTTTTTGGCTGTCACACTCAGCAAGCTAATTAAGAGACGAGCCACGAGGTTTGCACGTCTGCAGAAAGATAAATAAAGAGTGCCTTTTCTGGACATCCCCACCGAGTAAAAATGAAAGTTTATTCCCTTTGAGTGAGGCCAATGAGGTAAATGTTTTGTTTATTATCGTTGTATGTAAATGCACGAGTTTTGCATGGTATTCAAGTGCAATAGCCGCAGTGTGAAGTGTAATGTGTACTTTATTGATCATTTTGTTGGAATGTTTCGTTGTATATAATGCTTAAGGACTTTAGTAAGAATATTCATTTAAGTTTGTATTTCCTTTTAGTTCTGACGGCATTGTATCGGCTGTGGTTGGACATCATTACATGTTAAGACATGTGGAAGAATCCTCCTGTCCGAAATAAATGTCAGTTTAAACACAAAGAACAAGTTGAGCTTTATTAAGACTCGAGGGGAGTAACAATGATCATTGTTCTGACAGCATTTTGAGTGGGAACAGTTCAAAGTTATTTACTGATTGAAACGAGCTGAATGTTTCTGTGCACGATGAAGAAGATCAGCAGCAGCAGCTCAGCTGATCAATGAGTTGACATCTATCAGTCGTTTCATGAGATGAAGTCATCAGCAGACATTTGTTCTAACTGTGTGATGAATGTCAGAACGTCAGGGCTCTGCTTTAGTCACTACTTGATGATCATTGGCTCATTGTTAAATCCAGTGGCCCAGTCTGACCTCTGAGGAGGAAACACATGTTTACTGAGTGAATCGCTGCCATTAGGAACTAGTTTTTCATATCACAGCCTAGAAATCACACAGGACCATTTCTGCAAGTGAAAAGTCGTGATTGGAGGAAAATAATTGTATCGTTTGTGCAACTGTTGTTTGTAAATTAAGAATTGTCCCAACTACATGTGCTGCTGACCTTTGACCTTTTCTTTAGGTGCACAGAGGCCAGAGGAGTCTGTGGAAACATCCAGAACTGAGGCAGTGCTACAGATGTCTTCAAATAAAGTGGTGTATTATCCATGGATGCGTTCCATTCCTGTTCAGACCTGCTCGCTGTCAATGGGCTTCATTCCCAGTGTTGGGGAGTAACGGAGTACATGTACCGCCGTTACATATTTAAAATACAAATATTTTTGTTGTTGTTGTTGTTGTGCTAAGCTAACAGGCAGAATGCTACAGGCATAGCCCTAACGAATGTAGCCTCATGGGCAGTGTAGTCCGTGCTGCAGGGAGAATGGACTGCCATACCCGTCTGTGAGCGCGAGGAGGGAGAAAAAGGAGAGTGGAAAACTACGAGTTGTCATCGAGCAGAAACGGGAGCTGGAAGCATGTAAATATAATAATAACCACTGCAGCCAAGAAGAGTGCCTGACGAGCCCAGTTGTAATGAGCTATTAAGACTCGACTGTACGCTGTGTTCGTGTTTTCCTCCGAAACAATAAGCTCCGTTGGAGCAGCCTTTCAACGCCTCTCTCTGTCTCTCGCTAGCAAACTTGACCCAGTCAACAAAGTAATTTTTCGGCTCCGAGCCCGACACGGACCCCGACGTATTAGCCAGAGGTCCCTTTACTACGGTTCGGAGCTGCGGAGCTTCAGTAATAGTAATAAATCACATTCATGTAGTTGTAAACAGCATGATAATATATTAAGTAATCCAAAGTATTCAGAATACGTTACTCTCATTGAGTAACGTAACGGAATACGTTACAAAATACATTTTGGGGCATGTATTCTGTAATCTCTAGTGGAATACATTTTAAAAGTAACCTTCCCAACACTGTTCATTCCATTTCAGACTGCCGGTGGTCGGCTGGAATCCAAACTCAACATGGCTCCTGTGTTAGAAGAGCCTCTGATTTTAAAATATGCACATTTAATAGTTTCTTTCCAACACTATGGAGCTACCAGCCCAGTATATGTAGCCCACAGTAGATGGAGTTATCAAGCTGCACTGACAAACATCATGACTCATGTAATCTCTACATGTGGACCTTTCACAGATGGATCCAAGTGCAGATTCAACTCTGCATTACATTTGACTTCAGCTGTTACACACTTTCATTTTCTAGCTGTGTCACTTCCTGCTTTTTGGATCAGATAGTTTATCCATGTCCGCAAATGTTTGGCTGCATATTTTTATCATCTATATTTTCCAGTCTTCATACAGCCGATATTTCATGTGAACTCCAATATGCCACCTGCCATCACGTTTTCAGGGTTCATTCAGTGTTGGAAATGTAGGACAAACAGCAGCACATGTTCTCTAAATGTTTGCAGTAATTTTTAAATGAAGCTGATACTACATGAGACATTTTCCACATTTATTGTCTTTGAACAGAGAATAATAAAGCCACCAAACATATACAGGTTTGTGCAAATACAAATGCCTGTGGTGCATTTGATGACCTGCAGAGGAGAACAAGTCGGGCTTTTCAGCCCTAACACAACCTCTTTGTTCTCAATACTACAAAACCTTAAAAGGCTGATATGCAAGTTTGCATGAATCACCAACACAGTTGTATTTTTTCTACTATAGTTATATTTAAGGTGATCAAATATCTGCTGACTGATTAGATCCAGTATCTATTACAGATGAACTGGATATCACAGCGCATGCTGTTAATCCATCATATCAAACTAAACAGTGTTGCTGGTGTAAATATCCTCCAATAAAGTCAGATTGTTGTGATTATGCTTCATTTTTATGTACTGGGGTATCAATGACCCCCACGCTGCCGCAGCAGCGCCTGTGCGTGGCCCCCAAGTGCTACGTTTTCTTTCCCGATCCCCTGACTAACCCATTAGAATCGCTCTGGGGCACTCTTCGACCCCAAATGATCGTTCTGTTTTTTTCATTCTCATTCACCTGTCTCTACTGAGGGTGGGGTACTTTGGGACCCCCGGGGTCTGGGGCTGCCCCGAAGGGGAGCAGGGGGCATATAAGTCTGTGGACGGACCTGCGCTAGGTTCTTCGGATCACAATGTTATTCATCTCCTCCCTGCTTACAGATCTGTGATTAGGAGGGAGAAGGCCTGTGTGAAGCGGACTAATGTCTGGACAAAAGACAGTTGTGTTGCCCTTCAGGGGTGTTTTGATTGCACTGATTGGTCCTTGTTTCAAGAGAGCACTTCTGATTTGGATGAACTCACTGATGTGGTGTGTAGCAAAGACTCTGTGATTCCAGTCAGAGAATTTAAGACTTTCCCTAATAACAAACCGTGGCTCTCTAAAGATATTAAGGATCTGATACTTAAAAGGAAACTTGCTTTTAACGAGGGAGACGTTCCCACTATGAGAATATTGAGGAAGGAGGTGAGGGCTGCACCCTCTGTCAGAGTCAAAGTCTTTAGGTCTGTAAGGGATATAATACTCTTCATCTTTGCCTGACTGCCTCTTTTTCTTGGTCTTTGGTCGCTCTTCGCCATCTTCCTGCTGACCTCTTCTTTTACCACCTACCATCTCTGAAAACACCCCCTGGTGGAAATAGAAAGAATTACATGGTACAAAGTGACAAAACATGATACAGAGATCCTACTATCTTCCTCTTCTAGTTTGTATACAACATCATCTACATCAAAACTGCACTTTATTTTGCTTCTTCTTTATCAGACAGCACAAACAACTTTCTCATTTTGACTCAAATATTGGTTTTGAATGAAAATTATGCAACAATCCTGGGTGTTTATTCAACTTGTGAGCAGGTTTTCTAATCCACCGTACTATTATTATTGACACTAGTACATGTTCGTGCTGCTGGCAAACTAATAAACTCAAGAGCATATAGCAAAGCAAAAAAGTGAAAAGTAGGTCTTGCCTACATAAATAAACATAAGACAGTTGTGAGACTTTGACATAGTAACATGTGCAGTAATATTTACACCTGTGATGACATCTCACAAGCATTAGCCTTATTTTGAAACCAAGATTGTTTACACAGAGTTTGTAATTGCAGAGAAATGCTCCATTTATTTTGGTCATTTCATTTTTGAGCAGGAAGCTCACCTTTTTTGTTATAGCCTTTAGCTGAATAGAGAGTTTTCCAATTAAATACATATTCTTTAAATAATGTTCCCTCTTATAAGAAGTAGGATAATTAAATTTAAAAAAAAACAAAAACGTATTATACCTCTATCACTTAGAAAAAAACCCTGTTTTTTTTCTGTTGTCTGTTATATAACGTTAGTGATGCTCGTTTCAATTCATTTCTTAATCAGCTAAACAAGTCAGTTAAGAAACAGTCAAATATTAAGTTAAATTTGAAAACGGTTTAAAAAAAAACATCCCCATTCCAAAATGTCACATGACAATCTCATTGGCTCACGGAGTTATGATGTCACTACACTTTGATCTTTTGAAGTTTTTCCTTAAACAGGGGTGAGAAACAGCAGTTTTTTAGTTCGTGTCTTCGCAGCATTTGTGTTTGCAGCCTTCACACGTTCACCACAGAAACATTTGGAAACCTTTGCAGAGTTGTCGTGTACAACCTTCAACATGTATCCAACAAGACACCAACTGTTGGGGGAAAGCTCTGCAAAAACCCAGGAGAAATAAAGACACAATGAGACAAAGTTACTTTTTATGCTTTAACGTGCACACGGGTAAGCTGTTAAGAACAACTCACACCCATGAACAGAGGCTTGGCATTTTTATAGGCACAAATCACAGAGACGGTGAGAACAGGATAAGAAAATAATAAACAGATAAAATAAACAACTCCATATGTGGCGCTAGTCTCGTCAGCAGAGAGCTGGGAGAAAGATAAAATAATCTAAAACAATATGTCCCAAAACAATATGTCTTCGCTGGGAAAGTCTAAAAGGATAATTCTAAACTAATCTAACCATAGACAAAGGGCATCTTTGTACATTTAAAAGAAGGTAAAGAAACATAGAATCATTTTCCACTAACATATTCCCTCCTGTTTTAACTTATTTTAAATGTATACAACAACTGTCTGTAAAGGTTATTTATTAAGTATCTTTAGCAATTTTTTAATTGTCAAAATGTCAGCATAGCATAAATGTAAATCATGTGGTCTAAAGAATGAAACAAATAAAATAATAAAAAGAACAAAGAAAAGTATAGTAAATAAAATAGCAACAGGAATAATCAAGAGAAAACAATAAAACTAAAACTACAAAAAATAAAAGGATAAAACCTTATATTGTACCTGCATAAACTACTAATGTGTTAATCAGTGCATGATCACTTGACAAGTCATTTTTAATCACCACGTCATTTATTAGCAGCTATTACAAGTTGTCCTCTAACAGAATTGCAACGGGATGCTGTTCTTTTTGAGACACGGCAACATAAGCAGTCATTGTAGGTGTGTGGTCAGTGACATATTTTTGCAGAACGGTCAAATTCTGCAAAACTTAATAAATGTCTCCTCCAGCTTCGTATCCATCAGGGATAAAAGTGCAACATGTCTCCCCGATCAGCTTACAAACTCCTCCTTGTGATGCTGTTAGCAGGTCTAGTGTCAGTCTGTTCTGCAGCACCATCATTCTGATGGCCTTCTGTTCTCCTGCTAAGGCCGTTCCCAGGGTCTTAGTTAAGTTGATGTGTCGTAGCAGAGCATATCGGTTGATTTCCACGTGATCCCGCACCTCGGCAACTCCAATGCCGGGGATCAAGCTCTGTAAGAATTTCACTCCTCCTCAGATGTGAAACTCTGGTTCCTTTACTGCTTGGTGCCGTCCGTGCACATCCTGTCTGGTACTGAGTCTTTGTTTGTAGTGGCATCCGGTAGATAGGTGAGTAGGCAGCTCCCCCACTGCCCGCGATCCATTGTTCATCACACATACTGGCAGTTGTGCTGCGTGCAGTTTGTTCAGTAGAATTACATCAGGCAGTGGGTCTGAGACTTGGGGCCAGGTCAGTAGCTAGGTCTGTCCGGAACAGTTCACATTTGTGGGTCATGATGACCTCCAGGTTGCTTTTGCTGGGATGCTGTAGTTGGCCTTGGACCAAAGAGTACCGTAGCCTGGATGTGTTGCCAGGCCCAACAGGCACCAACTGCGATCTTCAGGTATGCTGTACGGCCACAGGCCAAACGTCTGTGAGGATAGGGGCATATGGGTACATGCAAAGCAGTCAGTTTTATTATTCAGGTGAGCTGTAGTGTTCATAAACTGCCACCAGAAATTAGTGGCGTAGCCATGGGGAAACTTGGTGTACTTTCCTTTGTCATACAGTGTCTGCCTTTTCTTCATATAGCGTGACTTGTTGTCCCTCACGGAAGCAAAGATGAGGAGCCCGGTCAGGGTCAGGGCCGCTGCAGCTATTAGGAGCCACCACCTCATGACAACAGGACACACCCTCCTGTCGTGAGTAGACCCCCCGGCCAGGAAGGCTGACCCCTCCACCGGGCGAGATCACAACGATTGGGCGAGCCTGTGTCGGCTGAGTTTAGATGGCTTCACTTACTCGCCTGCAGTGACTCTGATGGATCCAGGATGGTCGTTCCGCAATTTTGCAAGCGGTGGGCGTGGTGAGGAGAACCTGATGTGGTCCCTCCCACCTGGGTGTGCTCCAGTTTTTCCTTTGGAGCACCTTGATCAGAACCCAGACACTGGGCTGTAATCTGCAAGACACTTGATAGACATCATTACATTCTTCGTTATTTACAATCATCTCTTTATTTTCCTACAACTTAGACATACATTTTGCTACTGAAATTGTATCTGCCTTTTTCACTGGGTAGATTTCCGGCCACTTTGAGAACACGTCTATGACCACTAGGGCGTATTTCGACCCTTGGCATTCATTTAGCTCAATAAAGTCCATATGAATTGTGTGAAAAGGATAAGGTGGTGTGGGAAAACGGCCTCTTTTTGGTCTCAGGTTCCCCTGAGCATTCTATTTTTGACATGCCATGCATGTTCTGACAAATTGTTTTGCTGAAGTTCCAAAATTTACAGTGTAGAAATGAGAGTTGACAATACAGGTCATTGCCTCCGTTGACAAATGCGTACAGCCATGAGTCACTAACGCCGCCATTTTGTGGAGGGATTTTGGCAACACTGGCTTGCCATAACACATCATTAAGTCGTTTGTCAGAACTGCACCGTGTTTTAGCCATTTTGCCTGCTCGGCTGTGCTTGCTGCTTTTTGTTCATTTTTCAACACATCCAGTGGAATCTGATGTGTGTCTACTGCCATCAATGTGATGTTTGTCGTTTGTGCCGCCTGTTTTGCTGCTCTGTCAGCAAAGTTATTGCCTGTAGTAATGAAAGAGCCATCAGTTTTGTGTGCTGCACATTTACACAATGCGAGTTGTTGTGGTAAATGTATTACAGTCAGTAGGCGTTGTAGCAGGCTGGCATGCTGAACCGGTGGATGTGGTTGATGTAATCATTCCTCTGTTTTGCCAAATATTCTGCAAAATGATGCACAGCAGAGAAAACATACTGGCTGTCTGTATAAATGTTTATTTGTTTATCTTTGTGTATTTCACATGCGCGAATCACAGCTATCAGCTCAGCGCTCTGTGCAGAATATGAAGAAGAAAGTGGTTTTGCTTCTATTATCCTACTATCTGTGGTTACTGCGTAACCTACACAATTTCGGCCTGTGCTGTAAGGTCAAATAAGTTCTTAAGTGGCTGCCTCAAAACTGTTTTGCATTATTTCTCTGTGGCCTACTCCTACAATCTCGTGTGAAGTGACCTTCCTCTCCACGGTTCTAGCAGGCGTTGTCTCTATGTTATCTGCTGTTTCTGCGTGACTGTCTGCAGCCTTGGTGTTTGTGACTTTGCTCGCCTCTCTGTTCCTGATAGCCACCTGCGGATTAGTGTTTTAGTCTATTGTCAACACGTCAGCCTTATTTTTAAGTTACAGAATGCTTCTTCTTTTTTTTGTCTTGGTTTGGGAGAATAGATGCAACACTACATTTTCACTTAAGGCAGTTTGAAATAATTTCTAGTTTTCAAACAAATCATGGATCTCACACATTTCAAACTTTCAAGTTGTTTCCCATTTATACATATATATATATATATTTAACTTTGCATTGCTCATAGCTCATAGCTCTAAACCTAGGCATTTTTCAATCATATGCCTAATCACCATGTGTCACTGTGATTCTCAAGTATTGTCACAAGTTCGTTTAAATTCGTTTCCAAAACCAACAAAATAATCAAACAAAAACATAAACGTGTCAGGACACAAAAGAAAAAAGAAAAATGCTGCCACCCGAACAAGGCAGAAGTCTGCATATGTTGGCTTTTAATAGCATGCAGCTTCTGCTCTAAAAGAAACAAATAAATAAAAATAAAAGAAAATGTGTAACATGCTCATCAGCTTAGCAGTGTCTACATATTTAATTCAGCTTCTCAATCCTGTAGTTTTAGCTGTTGTCTACAGGGTTTTGCTTATTGGTTGTTATTATAGGTGTGCTCTATATCTCAGCAATGTGTCATGCTAGAATGATAGCTGTGAAGCTGGTCAAGTGCCTCTATGCACTTCATTAGTTAGTTATTCTCTGTATTGTCTTCATCTCACATGTCATTACACTGAGTTTCAGCAAACCTTAAGCTTGATGCAGACTACTGCTTAACAATTATCCACCTCACATCATAACCGACTAAGGTGCCTCTTCATATTAACATTATGTCATTGTTAATATTATCCTCTTTGTCTTATATAACAGCAATAGCATATTATAATATTTTATTAGTGTGTACCACTATACTACTACTGAGCCAATTTGATAGTTAGGATCATCTTATTTAGCAAACAGATAATTTAGAATTCATCCAATCTGCGGTCACATTTGTTCTCTCTGTTGCATGGCGGACCAGGCAGTTCTATTATAATATATTATTTATATTTTATTTTGTATCCATCAAGGGCTTCAGATGACCTGCAGTATCATCCTTTTCCCAAGGTGGAGACAGTTACCTTTTCACACACTGTCCTTGGCTGAACAGTGACACAGCCTTAATATACTTTATTTATGTTATTAAAATATTTTCGTGTGAATTATTTGCTTTATATCCATTTTATACATTGTGGGCATGGTCATCATGCCAACTGTGTTTCATTGATAATATCACTTTACAGGTTGTTATCCTTGCTATTATTAATTTCAAATACTCTAAAGATAATTTCTACTGTAATTTTCCCTTTGTTTATCTTTATTTCGTACTTTTTATATTTATATCTACTCAGTGGGGTCTGTTTTCAACCCTTTGGCAAAAAGATTACGCCGCTTCTCCTTCCTGTCGTGGCCGGCCAAATGACCTCTTAGCCATCCAAAGGGCATTACATGACAGTAAGAAGGAAAACTACCATCTCCAGAATAAAATTCAACAGATTGAAGATGAGAAACTTCAACTGGAGGAGAAGTGTAGACAGATGGAAGTGAAATATAAAAACCTGGAAGAAAGACAACAACGCCAGCCCGACATAAATATTATTAATGACGGTTGGGGAATCAAGTTTGGACAAGCCCGAGACCAGATTGTCTTCCTAATTAAGGAAGACAAGCAAAAGAGCGCGGAACTAAAGGAGATGTCCAACCAGCTTAAAGACAGCAAAGCTACGGTTGAGAAGACAGAATGGGATCTCCAATATATGGACCAAAAGAATCGGCTGCTCCAAACAAACTTCGATGAAGCTGTGAAAAAAAATAAAGAAATCCTCCAACAGAAGGAAGAACAGGAGAAAAAGCAAAGAGACATGGAGCACAAACTCAAAGTCACGGAGGAAAAATACACAATGCTGAAAGAAAAGGTGGATGATACTCTGCGCCAAAATAAAGACCTTCTTCAAGAGAAAAAGCAACTAGAAGGGGAAAAAGAAAAACTGGACAAACAATGCTCACACATGCAGAAAAGGATGGATCAAATGGCGAGAAACAACTCCGAGCTCACTAAGGGGATATTGTTGGGATACAACAACTTGAAGCGCAAACACACTGAAATGCAGGCGCAAAAGCAAGAACAAGACAACATACATGGCGACCTGCAGCGTACGCTCCAAGATATCCACAGAAGAAATGAGGAGCTACAAGACATGTACAAAGAAGTACAACAGAGAAACACAGACATGCACAAGGACAAGATAATGCAGGAGGAAACATCCAAAGAGCTCAAGGAAAAGCTTGAAGAAAAACAAGCAACATTGGAAGAGGTGGAGAAAACATGCAAGAAGCTTGAGAAACAAAACGTAGAAACCATCGATGAGTTGAGAACCCTCATCCTGGAAAAAAAAGCTCTTGTAGAAAACTGCATGAAAAAGAAGAACAAACGCTTCCGCTGGCCCTGGAGGAGGAACTCTACTGCTTCCTCACCTGGTGTAGCCTCGTCTTGCTCCACCTCTGTTCACCCCCCCAACCAGTCCCGGCAGTTGACTGTCCCCTCCTGAGCCTGGTTCTGCCGGAGGTTTCTGCCCGTTTAAAGGCAGTTTTTCCTCCCAACTGTCGCCTAGTGCGTGCTCAGAGGGGATTGTTGGGGATTTCTCTCCTCTACCTTGTTTCATTATTTACTTAACTTTTTGTTCTTACTTCATTTTACCTTGTTTCATTATTTACTTGTTAACTCTTTCTTTTTCAACTTATTTATAAAACAATAAACAATTGAATTTATCCTTTGAGTATTTTTCATCTATACCTTTTTCAAACATTCATATCTGTCGTTTATCTTCTTCTTGAAACCTCATAAATGGTGAAGGAAAAATCCAACAGTTCATCTATATATAAAGAAGCACTTAAACTAAAACTGACATAGCTACGTTAATCCTACCGTAAAACAATAAGACGAGGTACGACCTCTCTCATGCTCCTAGGATGTGGGGGTGAACGCCAGAACACCCTGGAATGTTACAGACCTCCTAGGATGAGACATTCTTTCAATATGCCACCAACTATATACTTCTACACACAAATGATTACATGCAGTATTCTACCATATGCAAACTTATATCATTAAAAGACTATACTGACTACTAAGTAAAATTTTCCATTGACATACTTCATCATGAGAAGTATGGCTGCTGTGCCAACCTTGTTGTTGGTCAAAACTCCCTCACTTTCTATCTGCTGGATGAGTGTCCTTATACCAAGGTTCCATTTGAGCTTCTGGCTGGAGAAATAGTTAATAATCCTTCTGCCTTTGGTTATGAGGGCCTGACCTAAGCGCTCACTGATATCGATGCCTGTGAGTTTGTAAAAGTGGTTCGAAAGACCTTTCCGAGTAAACAAGAATGGCCACTGCTCCTGAATTTCAGCTACTGAAGGTGAGGGACAACTGTTGATAAGCTGCCGCTGAGAAATATATGTGAGGCACATGAAGTCATCCACATCAGGTCTCTCCACAGCTCCAGGTCCTTGTGAATTGAAAATTGTTAACAAGATGTGTTTCTTTTCCTCTAAAGAAGTTGGCGTTTCCCCCTCAGGAAGTTCAACTGGCTGCCAATTTATACAACCATAGCTATCAACAAGGCATCTAACTTTTTTAGGTGGGGTTGCACTACTGTTGGGACTGCAGTCTTCCTCATTCCTGGTTCTCTTTGTTTGACGAAGACGATTTGATGCTTCTTAGTAGTGAATAATGTCCACAACCCAGTCTTTCTGACCATACTTCTCCTGTCCTCTGGATGAGCTCTGTCTCCTCTTGTGATTGCATGCGACAGTCGGAGTGGAAATCTTTCCCAAGGAATCTGGAAGTGTGAGACCCAAGAGCTGGAGTAATGGTTGTACATAGTGGTGGACGTGGAGGAGGAGGGGTGAGGTGGATGGCTTGATGTTTCAGCTGATGCAGCAGGGCAAGGCTCCAGAGTAATGGTGTCATTCAGGTTCTCTGGTCTGTTGCCATCTAAAAAAAAATAAATAAATAAAGATCATTGGAAAAGCTACCTTAAAAAGCTACTATGTCAACAAATATGTCCTCACTAAAAGATGAACCCTTCAATTAGGATTGAGTAGTAATGGCAAGGCAGTTTTGGGGACCTTGTCTGAAGATGAAAAGAAGCAATCCCAGGACTGCAAAAGAACTACAAACTCAAGGTCTTGCATTGAAAAGACCTTGAGTCAATATATTTTACAGCATGTCACAATTTCAAATCCTTAGTTGCACCACTACCAATGAAAGGTTAATGGTGTTAGATTTAGTGTCTACTTTTGTTTATGTTTTCCGTGTTAATTATCTACCGGACAATGTGAGCCCCAAAACGCTGTTCAATATTATACCGTCAAAGTACATGTGTAGTATGGTGAAGAGAACAAAAAAGCTAATCAAGCTAATCAGTGACATATGAGTCTATGAGTGACCTTCAAATCATAGACTCAAGTCTATGATTTATACAGAACCTACACAAACCTCCTTTAAATGCAAGAAGTAGTTTACGTATTTGAATTGGTGTGAGAAAGGGTTTGAGATCTTCTGCCTCCACAAACAAAAGATCACTTTTTTGTTGTACACCAATAACGTCCGTCAGATGTTCTACAATGCAGATTATTTTCTCTCTGTCTAGTGCCGGCAGGAGCCTTGTGAGTTCCTCTTCAATTTCCATCCCTGAAAAAGAATTAAGAGGAAAATGAATGGTGTAGGGAGACAACAAAAAGACCTGCCATGTTATAAAGTGGTAGTGGGTAATAATCCATCAGACTGTCAGCATTTACACACACACTTCTTTCTGGAGGGCAACGCAAGCAGTGAAGTCCAAGGTCAATGAGAAGTACGGATTGATGCAACTCGAGCACAAAGTACAATCCAGAATCATTAACAAGTATAACAGCTATCTTCCCAAAAACCAAGCCATCATCACTGTCATCTACAATGGAAACATAGCCTTTCACATACTTGGTACCTTTGTGGACAACTGCTGACACATCCAAAGTGGTCTGATTAGTGCAGCCGGCTTTTGCCACAGCTTCTTGAATGACAGCGTTGTAAAGATGATGATTGTAATCACTTGCTTCTCCAATGATTTGAACTGTAGGTGGAAACAATTGGCCCACTGAGAGGTAGGACTGCAGTAACTGATGCCGTTCTGTCAGAGTCTTGCATAAGTTGACGAAGTTGTGCACTGTTCTTGTACATGCTTTGAAATACGAGTGCTTGCTCTCAAACCTAAGGGTCCACAAACGAATGTGTGGTCCAAAGTGAAGGATAAGCTCTGCATAATGTAACAAATAGTGAGTTCATAGTGACTAATAGTGACTTCAGTGCACGGTTGCAGGCATCAGCTGACACAGAATCGCTGGCACAGGCTGGTTAGTTATTTAATGGTTTCAGCTTTGTTTATTTGATCTAAGACTTCAGTGCATGGTCGCAAAGATCAGCTGACACAGAATCGCTGGCACAGGCTGGTTAGTTATTTAATGGTTTCAACTTAGTTTATTTTCTCTAAAACTTCAGTGCACGGTCGCAGGGATCAGCTGACACAGATCGCTGGTTAGTTATTTAATGGTTTCAGCTTTGTTTATTTGATCTACAACTTCAGTCCACGTTCGCAGGGATCAGCTGACACAGATCTCTGGCACAGGCTGGTTAGTTATTTAATGGTTTCAGCTTAGTTTATTTGATCTAAAACTTCAGTGCACGGTTGCAGGGATCAGCTGACACAGATCCCTGGCACAGGCTGGTTAGTTATTTAATGGTTTCAGCTTAGTTTATCTAAAACTTCAGTGCACGGTTGCAGGGATCAGCTGAAACAGATCGCTGGTACAGGCTGGTTAGTTATTTAATGGTTTCAGCTTAGTTTATTTGATCTAAAACTTCAGTGCACGATTGCAGGGATCAGCTGAAACAGATCGCTGGTACAGGCTGGTTAGTTATTTAATGGTTTCAGCCAAGTTTATCTAAAACTTCAGTGCACGGTTGTAGGGATCAGCTGAAACAGATCGCTGGTACAGGCTGGTTAGTTATTTAATGGTTTCAGCCAAGTTTATCTAAAACTTCAGTGCACGGTTGCAGGGATCAGCTGACACAGATCCCTTGCACAGGCTGGTTAATTATTTAATGGTTTCAACTTAGTTTATTTTATCTAAAACTTCAGTGCACGGTCGCAGGGATCCGCTGACACAGATCGCTGGCACAGGCTGGTTAGTTATTTAATGGTTTCAGCTTAGTTTATTTGATCTAAAACTTCAGTGCACGGTTGCAGGGATCAGCTGACACAGATCGCTGTCACAGGCTGGTTAGTTATTTAAATGGTTTCAGCTTAGTTTATTTGATCTAAAACTTCAGTGCACGGTCGCAAAGATCAGCTGACACAGATCCCTGGCACAGGCTGGTTAGTTATTTAATGGTTTCAGCTTACTTTATTTTCTGTAAAACTTCAGTGCACAGTTGCAGGGATCAGCTAACACAGATCCCTGACACACGCTGGTTAGTTATTTAATGGTTTCAACTTAGTTTATTTTCTCTAAAACTTCAGTGCACGGTCGCAGGGATCAGCTGACACAGATCGCTGGTTAGTTATTTAATGGTTTCAGCTTAGTTTATTTGATCTAAAACTTCAGTGCACGGTTGCAGGGATCAGCTGACACAGATCGCTCGCACAGGCTGGTTAGTTATTTAATTGTTTCAGCTTACTTTATTTTCTTGAAAACTTCAGTGCACAGTTGCAGGGATCAGCTAACACAGATCCCTGACACACGCTGGTTAGTTATTTAATGGTTTCAACTTAGTTTATTTTCTCTAAAAATTCAGTGCACGGTTGCAGGGATCAGTTGACAAAGATTCCTGGCACAGGCTGGTTAGTTATTTAATGGTTTCAACTTAGTTTATTTTATCTAAAACTTCAGTGCACGGTTGCAGGGATCAGCTGACACAGACCGCTGGCACAGGCTGGTTGGTTATTTAATGGTTTCAGCTTAGTTTATTTGATCTAAGACTTCAGTGCACGATTGCAGGGATCAGCTGAAACAGATCGCTGGCACAGGCTGGTTAGTTATTTCGTGGTTTCAGCTTAGTTTATTTTGATCTAAGACTTCAGTGCACATTCGCAAAGATCAGCTGAAACAGATCGCTGGCACAGGCTGGTTAGTTATTTAATGGTTTCAACTTAGTTTATCTAAAACTTCAGTGCACGGTTGCAGGAATCAGCTGACACAGATCGCTGGCACAGGCTGGTTAGTTATTTAATGGTTTCAGCTTAGTTTATCTAAAACTTCAGTGCACGGTTGCAGGGATCAGATGAAACAGATCGCTGGCACAAGCTGGCTAGTTATTTAATGGTTTCAGCCAAGTTTATCTAAAACTTCAGTGCACGGTCGCAGGGATCCGCTGACACAGATCGCTGGCACAGGCTGGTTAGTTATTTAATGGTTTCAGGTTAGTTTATTTGATCTAAGACTTCAGTGCATGGTCGCAAAGATCAGCTGACACAGAACCCTGGCACAGGCTGGTTAGTTATTTAATGGTTTCAACATAGTTTATTTTATCTAAAACTTCAGTGCACGGTTGCAGGGATCAGCTAACACAGATCCCTGGCACACGCTGGTTAGTTATTTAATGGTTTCAGCTTAGTTTATTTGATCTAAAACTTCAGTGCACGGTCGCAGTGATCAGCTGACACAGATCGCTGGTTAGTTATTTAATGGTTTCAGCTTTGTTTATTTTCTCTAAAACTTCAGTGCACGGTTGCAGGGATCAGCTGACACAGATCGCTGGCACAGGCTGGTTAGTTATTTAGTGGTTTCAGCTTAGTTTATTTGATCTAAAACTTCAGTGCACGGTTGCAGGGATCAGCTGACACAGATCGCTCGCACAGGCTGGTTAGTTATTTAATGGTTTCAGGTTAGTTTATTTGATCTAAGACTTCAGTGCATGGTCGCAAAGATCAGCTGACACAGATCCCTGGCACAGGCTGGTTAGTTATTTAATTGTTTCAGCTTACTTTATTTTCTGTAAAACTTCAGTGCACAGTTGCAGGGATCAGCTAACACAGATCCCTAACACGCTGGTTAGTTATTTAATGGTTTCAACTTAGTTTATTTTCTCTAAAAATTCAGTGCACGGTTGCAGGGATCAGTTGAAAAAGATTCCTGGCACAGGCTGGTTAGTTATTTAATGGTTTCAACTTAGTTTATTTGATCTAAAACTTCAGTGCACGGTTGCAGGGATCAGCTGACACAGATCGCTGGCACAGGCTGGTTAGTTGTTTAGTGGTTTCAGCTTAGTTTATTTGATCTAAAACTTCAGTCCACATTCGCAGGGATCAGCTGACACAGATCGCTGGCACAGGCTGGTTAGTTATTTAATGGTTTCAGCTTGGTTTATTTTATCTAAAACTTCAGTGCACGGTTGCAGGGATCAGCTGACACAGATCGCTGGCACAGGCTGGTTAGTTATTTAATGGTTTCAGCCAAGTTTATCTAAAACTTCAGTGCACGGTTGCAGGGATCAGCTGACACAGATCGCTGGCACAGGCTGGTTAGTTATTTAATGGTTTCAGCTTAGTTTATCTAAAACTTCAGTGCACGGTTGCAGGGATCAGATGAAACAGATCGCTGGCACAGGCTGGCTAGTTATTTAATGGTTTCAGCCAAGTTTATCTAAAACTTCAGTGCACGGTTGCAGGGATCAGTTGAAAAAGATTCCTGGCACAGGCTGGTTAGTTATTTAATGGTTTCAACTTAGTTTATTTGATCTAAAACTTCAGTGCACGGTTGCAGGGATCAGCTGACACAGATCGCTGGCACAGGCTGGTTAGTTGTTTAGTGGTTTCAGCTTAGTTTATTTGATCTAAAACTTCAGTCCACGTTCGCAGGGATCAGCTGACACAGATCTCTGGCACAGCCTGGTTGGTTATTTAATGGTTTCAGCTTAGTTTATTTGATCTAAAACTTCAGTGCACGGTTGCAGGGATCAGCTGACACAGATCGCTCGCACAGGCTGGTTGGTTATTTAATGGTTTCAGGTTAGTTTATTTGATCTAAGACTTCAGTGCACGTTCGCAAAGATCAGCTGAAACAGATCGCTGGCACAGATCCCTTGCACAGGCTGGTTAGTTATTTAATGGTTTCAACTTAGTTTATTTTATCTAAAACTTCAGTGCACGGTCGCAGGGATCAGCTGACACAGATCGCTGGCACAGCCTGGTTGGTTATTTAATGGTTTCAACTTAGTTTATTTTCTCTAAAACTTCAGTGCACAGTTGCAGGGATCAGCTGACACAGATCGCTGGTTAGTTATTTAATGGTTTCAACTTTGTTTATTTGATCTACAACTTCAGTCCACGTTCGCAGGGATCAGCTGACACAGATCTCTGGCACAGGCTGGTTGGTTATTTAATGGTTTCAGCTTAGTTTATTTGATCTAAAACTTCAGTGCACGGTGGCAGGGATCAGCTGACACAGATCTCTGGCACAGCCTGGTTGGTTATTTAATGGTTTCAGCTTAGTTTATTTGATCTAAAACTTCAGTGCACGGTTGCAGGGATCAGCTGACACAGATCTCTGGCACAGGCTGGTTAGTTATTTAATGGTTTCAGGTTAGTTTATTTGATCTAAGACTTCAGTGCATGGTTGCAATGATCAGCTGACACAGATCCCTGGCACAGGCTGGTTAGTTATTTAATTGTTTCAGCTTACTTTATTTTCTGTAAAACTTCAGTGCACAGTTGCAGGGATCAGCTAACACAGATCCCTGACACACGCTGGTTAGTTATTTAATGGTTTCAACTTAGTTTATTTTCTCTAAAAATTCAGTGCACGGTTGCAGGGATCAGTTGACAAAGATTCCTGGCACAGGCTGGTTAGTTATTTAGTGGTTTCAGCTTAGTTTATTTGATCTAAGACTTCAGTGCATGGTCGCAAAGATCAGCTGACACAGATCCCTAACACGCTGGTTAGTTATTTAATGGTTTCAACTTAGTTTATTTTCTCTAAAAATTCAGTGCACGGTTGCAGGGATCAGTTGACAAAGATTCCTGGCACAGGCTGGTTAGTTATTTAGTGGTTTCAGCTTAGTTTATTTGATCTAAGACTTCAGTGCATGGTCGCAATGATCAGCTGACACAGATCCCTGGCACAGGCTGGTTAGTTATTTAATTGTTTCAGCTTACTTTATTTTCTGTAAAACTTCAGTGCACAGTTGCAGGGATCAGCTAACACAGATCCCTAACACGCTGGTTAGTTATTTAATGGTTTCAACTTAGTTTATTTTCTCTAAAAATTCAGTGCACGGTTGCAGGGATCAGCTGACACAGATCGCTGGCACAGGCTGGTTAGTTATTTAATGGTTTCAGCTTAGTTTATTTGATCTAAAACTTCAGTCCACGTTCGCAGGGATCAGCTGACACAGATCTCTGGCACAGCCTGGTTGGTTATTTAATGGTTTCAGCTTAGTTTATTTGATCTAAAACTTCAGTGCACGGTTGCAGGGATCAGCTGACACAGATCGCTCGCACAGGCTGGTTGGTTATTTAATGGTTTCAGGTTAGTTTATTTGATCTAAGACTTCAGTGCACGTTCGCAAAGATCAGCTGAAACAGATCGCTGGCACAGATCCCTTGCACAGGCTGGTTAGTTATTTAATGGTTTCAACTTAGTTTATTTTATCTTAAACTTCAGTGCACGGTCGCAGGGATCCGCTGACACAGATCGCTGGTTAGTTATTTAATGGTTTCAGCTTAGTTTATTTGATCTAAGACTTCAGTGCACGGTTGCAAGGATCAGCTGACACAGATCGCTGGCACAGGCTGGTTAGTTATTTAATGGTTTCAACTTAGTTTATTTGATCTACAACTTCAGTCCACGTTCGCAGGGATCAGCTGACACAGATCTCTGGCACAGGCTGGTTGGTTATTTAATGGTTTCAGCTTAGTTTATCTAAAACTTCAGTGCACGGTTGTAGGGATCAGCTGACACAGATCGCTGGCACAGGCTGGTTAGTTATTTAATGGTTTCAACTTAGTTTATTTTATCTAAAACTTCAGTGCACGGTCGCAGTGATCAGCTGACACAGATCGCTGGTTAGTTATTTAATGGTTTCAACTTTGTTTATTTGATCTACAACTTCAGTCCACGTTCGCAGGGATCAGCTGACACAGATCTCTGGCACAGGCTGGTTAGTTATTTAATGGTTTCAGCTTAGTTTATTTGATCTAAGACTTCAGTGCACGGTTGCAAGGATCAGCTGACACAGATCGCTGGCACAGGCTGGTTAGTTATTTAATGGTTTCAACTTAGTTTATTTTATCTAAAACTTCAGTGCACGGTCGCAGTGATCAGCTGACACAGATCGCTGGTTAGTTATTTAATGGTTTCAACTTTGTTTATTTGATCTACAACTTCAGTCCACGTTCGCAGGGATCAGCTGACACAGATCTCTGGCACAGGCTGGTTGGTTATTTAATGGTTTCAACTTAGTTTATTTTCTCTAAAACTTCAGTGCACGGTTGCAGGGATCAGCTGACACAGATCTCTGGCACAGCCTGGTTGGTTATTTAATGGTTTCAGCTTAGTTTATTTGATCTAAAACTTCAGTGCACGGTTGCAGGGATCAGCTGACACAGATCTCTGGCACAGGCTGGTTAGTTATTTAATGGTTTCAGGTTAGTTTATTTGATCTAAGACTTCAGTGCATGGTTGCAATGATCAGCTGACACAGATCCCTGACACACGCTGGTTAGTTATTTAATTGTTTCAGCTTACTTTATTTTCTGTAAAACTTCAGTGCACATTTGCAGGGATCAGCTAACACAGATCCCTGACACACGCTGGTTAGTTATTTAATGGTTTCAACTTAGTTTATTTTCTCTAAAAATTCAGTGCACGGTTGCAGGGATCAGTTGACAAAGATTCCTGGCACAGGCTGGTTAGTTATTTAGTGGTTTCAGCTTAGTTTATTTGATCTAAGACTTCAGTGCATGGTCGCAAAGATCAGCTGACACAGATCCCTAACACGCTGGTTAGTTATTTAATGGTTTCAACTTAGTTTATTTTCTCTAAAAATTCAGTGCACGGTTGCAGGGATCAGCTGACACAGATCGCTGGCACAGGCTGGTTAGTTATTTAATGGTTTCAACTTAGTTTATTTGATCTAAAACTTCAGTGCACGGTTGCAGGGATCAGCTGACACAGATCGCTGGCACAGGCTGGTTAGTTGTTTAGTGGTTTCAGCTTAGTTTATTTGATCTAAAACTTCAGTCCACGTTCGCAGGGATCAGCTGACACAGATCTCTGGCACAGCCTGGTTGGTTATTTAATGGTTTCAGCTTAGTTTATTTGATCTAAAACTTCAGTGCACGGTTGCAGGGATCAGCTGACACAGATCGCTCGCACAGGCTGGTTGGTTATTTAATGGTTTCAGGTTAGTTTATTTGATCTAAGACTTCAGTGCACGTTCGCAAAGATCAGCTGAAACAGATCGCTGGCACAGGCTGGTTAGTTATTTAATGGTTTCAACTTAGTTTATTTTATCTTAAACTTCAGTGCACGGTCGCAGGGATCCGCTGACACAGATCGCTGGTTAGTTATTTAATGGTTTCAGCTTAGTTTATTTTATCTAAAACTTCAGTGCACGGTCGCAGGGATCAGCTGACCCAGATCGCTGGCACAGGCTGGTTAGTTATTTAATGGTTTCAGCTTAGTTTATTTGATCTAAGACTTCAGTGCACGGTTGCAAGGATCAGCTGACACAGATCGCTGGCACAGGCTGGTTAGTTATTTAATGGTTTCAACTTAGTTTATTTTATCTAAAACTTCAGTGCACGGTTGCAGGGATCAGCTGACACAGATCGCTGGCACAGGCTGGTTGGTTATTTAATGGTTTCAGCTTAGTTTATTTGATCTAAAACTTCAGTGCACTGAAGCATTGTAACAAAAAATAATTTCCCCCAGGGATCAATAAAGTATTCTGATTCTGATTCTGATTCTAAGTGCACGGTTGCAGGGATCAGCTGACACAGATCGCTGGCACAGGCTGGTTAGTTATTTAATGGTTTCAGCTTAGTTTATTTGATCTAAAACTTCAGTGCACGGTTGCAGGGATCAGCTGACACAGATCTCTGGCACAGGCTGGTTGGTTATTTAATGGTTTCAACTTAGTTTATTTTCTCTAAAACTTCAGTGCACGGTTGCAGGAATCAGCTGACACAGATCGCTGGTTAGTTATTTAATGGTTTCAACTTTGTTTATTTGATCTACAACTTCAGTCCACGTTCGCAGGGATCAGGTGACACAGATCTCTGGAATAGGCTGGTTGGTTATTTAATGGTTTCAACTTAGTTTATTTTCTGTAAAACTTCAGTGCACGGTTGCAGGGATCAGCTGACACAGATCTCTGGCACAGGCTGGTTAGTTATTTAATGGTTTCAACTTAGTTTATTTTATCTAAAACTTCAGTGCACGGTCGCAGTGATCAGCTGACACAGATCGCTGGTTAGTTATTTAATGGTTTCAACTTAGTTTATTTGATCTAAAACTTCAGTCCACGTTCGCAGTGATCAGCTGACACAGATCTCTGGCACAGGCTGGTTGGTTATTTAATGGTTTCAGCTTAGTTTATTTGATCTAAAACTTCAGTGCACGGTTGCAGGGATCAGCTGACACAGATCTCTGGCACAGGCTGGTTGGTTATTTATTGGTTTCAGCTTAGTTTATTTGATCTAAGACGTAAGTGCACGGTTGCAGGGATCAGCTGACACAGATCGCTGGCACAGGCTGGTTAGTTATTTAATGGTTTCAGCTTAGTTTATTTGATCTAAAACGTAAGTGCACGGTTGCAGGGATCAGCTGACACAGATCGCTGGCACAGGCTGGTTAGTTATTTAAATGGTTTCAGCTTAGTTTATCTAAAACTTCAGTGCACGGTTGTAGGGATCAGCTGACACAGATCGTTGGCACAGGCTGGTTAGTTATTTAATGGTTTCAACTTAGTTTATCTAAAACTTCAGTGCACGGTTGCAGGAATCAGCTGAAACAGATCGCTGGCACAGGCTGGTTAGTTATTTAATGGTTTCAGCTTAGTTTATCTACAACTTCAGTGCACGGTTGTAGGGATCAGCTGACACAGATCGCTGGCACAGGCTGGTTAGTTATTTAATGGTTTCAGCTTAGTTTATCTAAAACTTCAGTGCACGGTTGCAGGGATCAGATGAAACAGATCGCTGGCACAGGCTGGCTAGTTATTTAATGGTTTCAGCTTAGTTTATCTAAAACTTCAGTGCACGGTTGCAGGGATCAGCTGACACAGATCCCTGGCACAGGCTGGTTAGTTATTTAATGGTTTCGGTTTGGTTTATTTTATCTAAAACTTCAGTGCACGGTTGCAGGGATCAGCTGACACAGATCGCTGGCACAGGCTGGTTAGTTATTTAATGGTTTCAGCCAAGTTTATCTAAAACTTCAGTGCACGGTTGCAGGGATCAGCTGACACAGATCCCTGGCACAGGCTGGTTAGTTATTTAATGGTTTCAGCTTAGTTTATTTGATCTAAAACTTCAGTGCACAGTTGCAGGGATCAGCTGACACAGATCCCTGGCACAGGCTGGCTAGTTATTTAATGGTTTCAGCTTAGTTTATCTAAAACTTCAGTGCACGGTTGCAGGGATCAGATGAAACAGATCGCTGGCACAGGCTGGTTAGTTATTTAATGGTTTCAGCCAAGTTTATCTAAAACTTCAGTGCACGGTTGCAGGGATCAGCTGACACAGATCCCTGGCACAGGCTGGCTAGTTATTTAATGGTTTCAGCTTAGTTTATCTAAAACTTCAGTGCACGGTTGCAGGGATCAGCTGACACAGATCCCTTGCACAGGCTGGTTAGTTATTTAATGGTTTCAACTTAGTGTATTTTATCTAAAACTTCAGTGCACGGTCGCAGGGATCAGCTGACACAGATCGCTGGCACAGGCTGGTTAGTTATTTAAATGGTTTCAGGTTAGTTTATTTGATCTAAGACTTCAGTGCATGGTCGCAAAGATCAGCTGACACAGATCCCTGACACACGCTGGTTAGTTATTTAATGGTTTCAACTTAGTTTATTTTCTCTAAAAATTCAGTGCACGGTTGCAGGGATCAGTTGACAAAGATTCCTGGCACAGGCTGGTTAGTTATTTAGTGGTTTCAGCTTAGTTTATTTGATCTAAGACTTCAGTGCATGTTCGCAATGATCAGCTGACACAGATCCCTGGCACAGGCTGGTTAGTTATTTAATTGTTTCAGCTTACTTTATTTTCTGTAAAACTTCAGTGCACAGTTGCAGGGATCAGCTAACACAGATCACTAACACGCTGGTTAGTTATTTAATGGTTTCAACTTAGTTTATTTTCTCTAAAAATTCAGTGCACGGTTGCAGGGATCAGCTGACACAGATCGCTGGCACAGGCTGGTTAGTTATTTAATGGTTTCAGCTTAGTTTATTTGATCTAAAACTTCAGTGCACAGTTGCAGGGATCAGCTGACACAGATCGCTGGCACAGGCTGGTTAGTTGTTTAGTGGTTTCAGCTTAGTTTATTTGATCTAAAACTTCAGTCCACGTTCGCAGGGATCAGCTGACACAGATCTCTGGCACAGGCTGGTTGGTTATTTAATGGTTTCAGCTTAGTTTATTTGATCTAAAACTTCAGTGCACGGTTGCAGGGATCAGCTGACACAGATCGCTCGCACAGGCTGGTTGGTTATTTAATGGTTTCAGGTTAGTTTATTTGATCTAAGACTTCAGTGCACGTTCGCAAAGATCAGCTGAAACAGATCGCTGGCACAGATCCCTTGCACAGGCTGGTTAGTTATTTAATGGTTTCAACTTAGTTTATTTTATCTTAAACTTCAGTGCACGGTCGCAGGGATCCGCTGACACAGATCGCTGGTTAGTTATTTAATGGTTTCAGCTTAGTTTATTTGATCTACAACTTCAGTCCACGTTCGCAGGGATCAGCTGACACAGATCTCTGGCACAGGCTGGTTGGTTATTTAATGGTTTCAACTTAGTTTATTTTCTCTAAAACTTCAGTGCACGGTTGCAGGAATCAGCTGACACAGATCGCTGGTTAGTTATTTAATGGTTTCAACTTTGTTTATTTGATCTACAACTTCAGTCCACGTTCGCAGGGATCAGCTGACACAGATCGCTGGCACAGGCTGGTTGGTTATTTAATGGTTTCAGCTTAGTTTATTTGATCTAAAACTTCAGTGCACGGTTGCAGGGATCAGCTGACACAGATCGCTGGCACAGGCTGGTTAGTTGTTTAGTGGTTTCAGCTTAGTTTATTTGATCTAAAACTTCAGTCCACGTTCGCAGGGATCAGCTGACACAGATCTCTGGCACAGCCTGGTTGGTTATTTAATGGTTTCAGCTTAGTTTATTTGATCTAAAACTTCAGTGCACGGTTGCAGGGATCAGCTGACACAGATCGCTCGCACAGGCTGGTTAGTTATTTAATGGTTTCAGCTTAGTTTATTTGATCTAAGACTTCAGTGCACGTTCGCAAAGATCAGCTGAAACAGATCGCTGGCACAGATCCCTTGCACAGGCTGGTTAGTTATTTAATGGTTTCAACTTAGTTTATTTTATCTAAAACTTCAGTGCACGGTCGCAGGGATCAGCTGACCCAGATCGCTGGCACAGGCTGGTTAGTTATTTAATGGTTTCAGCTTAGTTTATTTGATCTAAGACTTCAGTGCACGGTTGCAAGGATCAGCTGACACAGATCGCTGGCACAGGCTGGTTAGTTATTTAATGGTTTCAACTTAGTTTATTTTATCTAAAACTTCAGTGCACGGTCGCAGTGATCAGCTGACAAAGATCGCTGGTTAGTTCTTTAATGGTTTCAACTTAGTTTATTTGATCTAAAACTTCAGTCCACGTTCGCAGGGATCAGCTGACACAGATCTCTGGCACAGGCTGGTTGGTTATTTAATGGTTTCAGCTTAGTTTATTTGATCTAAAACTTCAGTGCACGGTTGCAGGGATCAGCTGACACAGATCGCTGGCACAGGCTGGTTAGTTATTTAATGGTTTCAACTTAGTTTATCTAAAACTTCAGTGCACGGTTGCAGGAATCAGCTGACACAGATCGCTGGCACAGGCTGGTTAGTTATTTAATGGTTTCGTTTTGGTTTATTTTATCTAAAACAGGGGTGCCCAATCCCGGTCCTCGAGAGCTACCGTCCTGCAGCTTTTAGATGCATCCTTGTTCCCACACACCTGAATCAAATGAATGGCTTGTTATCAGGCCTTTGCCAAACATGATGGCATGCTGAAGAGGTAACCAAACCATTTGATTCAGCTGTGTTGGAGTAGGGATGCATCTAAAAGCTGCAGGATAGTAGCTCTCGAGGACCGGGATTGGGCAGCCCTGATCTAAAACTTCAGTGCACGGTTGCAGGGATCAGCTGACACAGATCGCTGGCACAGGCTGGTTAGTTATTTGATGGTTTCAGATTAGTTTATCTAAAACTTCAGTGCACGGTTGCAGGGATCAGCTGACACAGATCCCTGGCACAGGCTGGTTAGTTATTTAATGGTTTTAACTTAGTTTATTTGATCTAAAACTTCAGTGCACGATTGCAGGGATCAGCTGAAACAGATCCCTTGCACAGCCTGGTTAGTTATTTAATGGTTTCAGCTTAGTTTATTTGATCTAAAACTTCAGTGCACGGTTGCAGGGATCAGCTAACACAGATCGCTGTCACAGGCTGGTTAGTTATTTAAATGGTTTCAGGTTAGTTTATTTGATCTAAGACTTCAGTGCATGGTCGCAAAGATCAGCTGACACAGATCCCTGACACACGCTGGTTAGTTATTTAATGGTTTCAACTTAGTTTATTTTATCTAAAACTTCAGTGCACGGTTGCAGGGATCAGCTGACACAGATCGCTGGCACAGGCTGGTTAGTTATTTAGTGGTTTCAGCTTAGTTTATTTGATCTAAAACTTCAGTGCACGATTGCAGGGATCAGCTGAAACAGTTAAAAGAGCAGTTACGTCACCATGAATCTGTGGACAGGTAATATCCATATTTTGATTTATGATGTTCTGGAGTTAAATGGGAACCAAAGCATATTTTCAAAGGTGTTATATGCTATAAAATACTTTGAAAAATTAGGTGAGGGAAATGAAAAAGACATTTTTCTATGTTTGAGTCACAGTAACTTTGACATAGTAACATCTGCAGTAATATTTACAGCTCTGATGACATCTCACCAGCGTTAGCTTTATTTTGACACCAAGACTGTTTACACAGAGTTTGTAATTGCAGAGAAATACATTTATTTTGGTCATTTCATTTTGGAGCAGGAAGCTCACCCTTCTTGTTATACCCTTTAGATGAATACAGAGTTTTTTAATTAAATACATATTCTTTAAATAATGTTCCCTTTTATAAAAAGTAGGATCATTAAAAAAACAAAACATTTATTATAGCTCTGTCACGCAGAAAAAAGCTGTCTTTTTTCTGTGGTCTGTTATATAACATTAGGGGTGTTCGTGGCAATTAACTTTTTAATCGACTAAGCAGGTCAAGTAAGAAACACTTAAATATTAAGTTAAATTTGAAAACTGTTTAAAAAATATATATATATCCCCATTCCACATTCCAGAATGTCATGTGACAACCTGATTGGCTTAGGAGTGATGATGTCACAAGGAAGTTTTTCCTTAAATAGGGGTGACAAACAGCAATTTTTAGTTCGTTACTTCGCAGCCTTCGTGTTCGCAGCTTTCAAACGTTCACTACAGAAACATTCGGAAACCTCTCAGAGTCATCGGATACAAACGCCAGCATGTATCCAAGATTACGGCAACCGAGACAAAACGATTACGCCGCCTCTCCTTCCTTGCGTGGCCGGCCAACTTCTCCAAATGGCCTCTTATCCACCCAAAGGGCATTACAGGAGAGTAGGAGTGAAAACAACCATCTCCAGAACAAAATTCAACAACTTGAAAAAGAAAAAGTTCACCTGGAGAAGAAGTGCTTACAGATGGAAGCACAAAACAAACACCTGGAAGAAACACTACAGCGCCAGCCCGACATCAACATTATTAATGAGGGCTGGGGGATCAAGTTTGCTCAAGCCAGAGAGCAGATTGTATTCCTCATCAAAGAAAACAAGCAAAAGAGCGCTGAAGTGAAAGAAATGTCCGAGCAGCTTCAAGGCAGGAAAGCCACGATTGATAAGCTAGAGTGGGATCTCCAATACATGGACCAACAGAATCACCTGCTCCAAAGAAAGCTTGATGAAGCTGAAGAAAAAAATAAAGACCTTCTTCAAGAGAAGGAGCAACAGCAAGAAAGACTGTCAGAAGAAAAGTGCACTATCAAGGACTTTGAGAGTAAAAATCAAAAGTTGCAAGGATTCTGTAATGAACTGAAGGTCAAAACAAGTGAGCTGCAGGGAGAAAAGGAAACTCTGGAAAAACGATGCTCACAGATGCAGAAAAGGATCGATCAAATGGCCAAAAACAACTCAGAGCTCATTAAGGGGATATTGTTGGAATTCAACAACTTGAAGCGGGAAAACACAGAAATGCAGGCGCAAAAGCAAAAGCAAGACAAAATGCATGAAGACCTGCAGTGTACGCTCCGCGACACCCAGAAAAGAAATGAGCAGCTAGAAGGCCTGCACAAAGAAGATCAAGTGAGAAATGCAGACCTGCAGAAGGCAAAGCTGACACAGGAGGCAACATCCAAAGAGCTCAAAGAACAGCTTGAAGAAACACGAGCAACATTAGAACAGGTGGAACAAACATGCAAGAAACTTGAGGAGCAAAACACCGAAACCATCCATGAGTTGAGAACCCTCATCCTGGAGAAAAAGGCGCTCGTGGAAAAGTCCATGAAAAAGAAGAAAAGATTCTTCAGCTTTTTCCGGAAGAGGGACAATACTGCTTCTTCAACTGATGTAGCCTCGTCTTGCTCCACCTCTGTTCACCCCCCCAACCAGTCCCGGCAGTTGACTGCCCCCTCCTGAGCCTGGTTCTGCCGGAGGTTTCTGCCCGTTTAGAGGCAGTTTTTCCTCCCCACTGTCGCCTAGTGCTTGCTCAGAGGGGATTGTTGGGGTTTCTCTCCTCTGCCTTGTTTCTTTATTTACTTGTTAACTTTTTGCTCTTACTTCATTTAACCTTGTTTCTTTATTTACTTGTTAACTTTTTGCTCTTACCTCATTTAACCTTGTTTCTTTATTTACTTGTTAACTTTTTGTTCTTACCTCATTTAACCTTGTTTCTTTATTTACTTGTTAACTTTTTGTTCTTACCTCATTTAACCTTGTTTCTTTATTTACTTGTTAACTTTTTGCTCTTACCTCATTTAACCTTGTTTCTTTATTTGCTTGTTAACTTTTTGTTCTTACCTCATTTAACCTTGTTTCTTTATTTACTTGTTAACTTTTTGTTCTTACCTCATTTAACCTTGTTTCTTTATTTACTTGTTAACTTTTTGTTCTTACCTCATTTAACCTTGTTTCTTTATTTACTTGTTAACTTTTTGTTCTTACCTCATTTAACCTTGTTTCTTTATTTACTTGTTAACTTTTTGCTCTTACTTCATTTAACCTTGTTTCTTTATTTACTTGCTCGTTTACCTCTTTTTTCAACTTATCTAACAAAATAAAACAGTTGAATTTATCCTTTGAGTATTGTTCATCTAATCTTTACAGAGTTTTTCCAAAACACTTTCAAACATTCAGATCTGTCTTTCATTTTCTTCTTGAAACCTCATGAACGGTGACCTAAAAACTCTGGAACATGGTTTGAAACACTGAAATTGTTTCAGCTGAAACTGGCAAAGTCATACGTGCGTGTGTGTGTGTCACAGGTGATATGGTGTCACTAGTCCGGTCATCATGTTTAGGCTCATTCACGCCAAAATGATTTAGGCTAAATCTTTAAAACAGTGTCATTGCACACACTTTTCAATCACACAAATGCAGGATTAACTATTTGCAGTATCTTATCTGATTTATTATGAGAATGTCATGCCTGATCATTTGTACCCACACCATCAAAAATGGGGGCAAAAGGGAGGAGATCGCGTTTAATCGATTATAACATGAGGTCAGAAATATAAGTGCTGACATGAGTAGTGTCCACAGAAACCTCTGAGTCTCAGCTAAAAGCTCATGTAAACCATTTCTACAAACACCAAACAAAGCAAAGACACCAAACAGTTAAAAGAGCAGTTACGTCACCATGAATCTGTGGACAGGTAATATCCATATTTTGATTTATGATGTTCTGGAGTTAAATGGGAACCAAAGCATATTTTCAAAGGTGTTATATGCTATAAAATACTTTGAAAAATTAGGTGAGGGAAATGAAAAAGACATTTTTCTATGTTTGAGTCACAGTAACTTTGACATAGTAACATCTGCAGTAATATTTACAGCTCTGATGACATCTCACCAGCGTTAGCTTTATTTTGACACCAAGACTGTTTACACAGAGTTTGTAATTGCAGAGAAATACATTTATTTTGGTCATTTCATTTTGGAGCAGGAAGCTCACCCTTCTTGTTATACCCTTTAGATGAATACAGAGTTTTTTAATTAAATACATATTCTTTAAATAATGTTCCCTTTTATAAAAAGTAGGATCATTAAAAAAACAAAACATTTATTATAGCTCTGTCACGCAGAAAAAAGCTGTCTTTTTTCTGTGGTCTGTTATATAACATTAGGGGTGTTCGTGGCAATTAACTTTTTAATCGACTAAGCAGGTCAAGTAAGAAACACTTAAATATTAAGTTAAATTTGAAAACTGTTTAAAAAAAAACATATATCCCCATTCCACATTCCAGAATGTCATGTGACAACCTGATTGGCTTAGGAGTGATGATGTCACAAGGAAGTTTTTCCTTAAATAGGGGTGACAAACAGCAATTTTTAGTTCGTTACTTCGCAGCCTTCGTGTTCGCAGCTTTCAAACGTTCACTACAGAAACATTCGGAAACCTCTCAGAGTCATCGGATACAAACGCCAGCATGTATCCAAGATTACGGCAACCGAGACAAAACGATTACGCCGCCTCTCCTTCCTTGCGTGGCCGGCCAACTTCTCCAAATGGCCTCTTATCCACCCAAAGGGCATTACAGGAGAGTAGGAGTGAAAACAACCATCTCCAGAACAAAATTCAACAACTTGAAAAAGAAAAACTTCACCTGGAGAAGAAGTGCTTACAGATGGAAGCACAAAACAAACACCTGGAAGAAACACTACAGCGCCAGCCCGACATCAACATTATTAATGAGGGCTGGGGGATCAAGTTTGCTCAAGCCAGAGAGCAGATTGTATTCCTCATCAAAGAAAACAAGCAAAAGAGCGCTGAAGTGAAAGAAATGTCCGAGCAGCTTCAAGGCAGGAAAGCCACGATTGATAAGCTAGAGTGGGATCTCCAATACATGGACCAACAGAATCACCTGCTCCAAAGAAAGCTTGATGAAGCTGAAGAAAAAAATAAAGACCTTCTTCAAGAGAAGGAGCAACAGCAAGAAAGACTGTCAGAAGAAAAGTGCACTATCAAGGACTTTGAGAGTAAAAATCAAAAGTTGCAAGGATTCTGTAATGAACTGAAGGTCAAAACAAGTGAGCTGCAGGGAGAAAAGGAAACTCTGGAAAAACGATGCTCACAGATGCAGAAAAGGATCGATCAAATGGCCAAAAACAACTCAGAGCTCATTAAGGGGATATTGTTGGAATTCAACAACTTGAAGCGGGAAAACACAGAAATGCAGGCGCAAAAGCAAAAGCAAGACAAAATGCATGAAGACCTGCAGTGTACGCTCCGCGACACCCAGAAAAGAAATGAGCAGCTAGAAGGCCTGCACAAAGAAGATCAAGTGAGAAATGCAGACCTGCAGAAGGCAAAGCTGACACAGGAGGCAACATCCAAAGAGCTCAAAGAACAGCTTGAAGAAACACGAGCAACATTAGAACAGGTGGAACAAACATGCAAGAAACTTGAGGAGCAAAACACCGAAACCATCCATGAGTTGAGAACCCTCATCCTGGAGAAAAAGGCGCTCGTGGAAAAGTCCATGAAAAAGAAGAAAAGATTCTTCAGCTTTTTCCGGAAGAGGGACAATACTGCTTCTTCAACTGATGTAGCCTCGTCTTGCTCCACCTCTGTTCACCCCCCCAACCAGTCCCGGCAGTTGACTGCCCCCTCCTGAGCCTGGTTCTGCCGGAGGTTTCTGCCCGTTTAGAGGCAGTTTTTCCTCCCCACTGTCGCCTAGTGCTTGCTCAGAGGGGATTGTTGGGGTTTCTCTCCTCTGCCTTGTTTCTTTATTTACTTGTTAACTTTTTGCTCTTACTTCATTTAACCTTGTTTCTTTATTTACTTGTTAACTTTTTGCTCTTACCTCATTTAACCTTGTTTCTTTATTTACTTGTTAACTTTTTGTTCTTACCTCATTTAACCTTGTTTCTTTATTTACTTGTTAACTTTTTGTTCTTACCTCATTTAACCTTGTTTCTTTATTTACTTGTTAACTTTTTGCTCTTACCTCATTTAACCTTGTTTCTTTATTTACTTGTTAACTTTTTGTTCTTACCTCATTTAACCTTGTTTCTTTATTTACTTGTTAACTTTTTGCTCTTACTTCATTTAACCTTGTTTCTTTATTTACTTGTTAACTTTTTGTTCTTACCTCATTTAACCTTGTTTCTTTATTTACTTGTTAACTTTTTGTTCTTACCTCATTTAACCTTGTTTCTTTATTTACTTGTTAACTTTTTGTTCTTACCTCATTTAACCTTGTTTCTTTATTTACTTGTTAACTTTTTGTTCTTACCTCATTTAACCTTGTTTCTTTATTTACTTGTTAACTTTTTGCTCTTACTTCATTTAACCTTGTTTCTTTATTTACTTGTTAACTTTTTGTTCTTACCTCATTTAACCTTGTTTCTTTATTTACTTGTTAACTTTTTGCTCTTACTTCATTTAACCTTGTTTCTTTATTTACTTGCTCGTTTACCTCTTTTTTCAACTTATCTAACAAAATAAAACAGTTGAATTTATCCTTTGAGTATTGTTCATCTAATCTTTACAGAGTTTTTCCAAAACACTTTCAAACATTCAGATCTGTCTTTCATTTTCTTCTTGAAACCTCATGAACGGTGACCTAAAAACTCTGGAACATGGTTTGAAACACTGAAATTGTTTCAGCTGAAACTGGCAAAGTCATACGTGCGTGTGTGTGTGTCACAGGTGATATGGTGTCACTAGTCCGGTCATCATGTTTAGGCTCATTCACGCCAAAATGATTTAGGCTAAATCTTTAAAACAGTGTCATTGCACACACTTTTCAATCACACAAATGCAGGATTAACTATTTGCAGTATCTTATCTGATTTATTATGAGAATGTCATGCCTGATCATTTGTACCCACACCATCAAAAATGGGGGCAAAAGGGAGGAGATCGCGTTTAATCGATTATAACATGAGGTCAGAAATATAAGTGCTGACATGAGTAGTGTCCACAGAAACCTCTGAGTCTCAGCTAAAAGCTCATGTAAACCATTTCTACAAACACCAAACAAAGCAAAGACACCAAACAGTTAAAAGAGCAGTTACGTCACCATGAATCTGTGGACAGGTAATATCCATATTTTGATTTATGATGTTCTGGAGTTAAATGGGAACCAAAGCATATTTTCAAAGGTGTTATATGCTATAAAATACTTTGAAAAATTAGGTGAGGGAAATGAAAAAGACATTTTTCTATGTTTGAGTCACAGTAACTTTGACATAGTAACATCTGCAGTAATATTTACAGCTCTGATGACATCTCACCAGCGTTAGCTTTATTTTGACACCAAGACTGTTTACACAGAGTTTGTAATTGCAGAGAAATACATTTATTTTGGTCATTTCATTTTGGAGCAGGAAGCTCACCCTTCTTGTTATACCCTTTAGATGAATACAGAGTTTTTTAATTAAATACATATTCTTTAAATAATGTTCCCTTTTATAAAAAGTAGGATCATTAAAAAAACAAAACATTTATTATAGCTCTGTCACGCAGAAAAAAGCTGTCTTTTTTCTGTGGTCTGTTATATAACATTAGGGGTGTTCGTGGCAATTAACTTTTTAATCGACTAAGCAGGTCAAGTAAGAAACACTTAAATATTAAGTTAAATTTGAAAACTGTTTAAAAAAAAACATATCCCCATTCCACATTCCAGAATGTCATGTGACAACCTGATTGGCTTAGGAGTGATGATGTCACAAGGAAGTTTTTCCTTAAATAGGGGTGACAAACAGCAATTTTTAGTTCGTTACTTCGCAGCCTTCGTGTTCGCAGCTTTCAAACGTTCACTACAGAAACATTCGGAAACCTCTCAGAGTCATCGGATACAAACGCCAGCATGTATCCAAGATTACGGCAACCGAGACAAAACGATTACGCCGCCTCTCCTTCCTTGCGTGGCCGGCCAACTTCTCCAAATGGCCTCTTATCCACCCAAAGGGCATTACAGGAGAGTAGGAGTGAAAACAACCATCTCCAGAACAAAATTCAACAACTTGAAAAAGAAAAACTTCACCTGGAGAAGAAGTGCTTACAGATGGAAGCACAAAACAAACACCTGGAAGAAACACTACAGCGCCAGCCCGACATCAACATTATTAATGAGGGCTGGGGGATCAAGTTTGCTCAAGCCAGAGAGCAGATTGTATTCCTCATCAAAGAAAACAAGCAAAAGAGCGCTGAAGTGAAAGAAATGTCCGAGCAGCTTCAAGGCAGGAAAGCCACGATTGATAAGCTAGAGTGGGATCTCCAATACATGGACCAACAGAATCACCTGCTCCAAAGAAAGCTTGATGAAGCTGAAGAAAAAAATAAAGACCTTCTTCAAGAGAAGGAGCAACAGCAAGAAAGACTGTCAGAAGAAAAGTGCACTATCAAGGACTTTGAGAGTAAAAATCAAAAGTTGCAAGGATTCTGTAATGAACTGAAGGTCAAAACAAGTGAGCTGCAGGGAGAAAAGGAAACTCTGGAAAAACGATGCTCACAGATGCAGAAAAGGATCGATCAAATGGCCAAAAACAACTCAGAGCTCATTAAGGGGATATTGTTGGAATTCAACAACTTGAAGCGGGAAAACACAGAAATGCAGGCGCAAAAGCAAAAGCAAGACAAAATGCATGAAGACCTGCAGTGTACGCTCCGCGACACCCAGAAAAGAAATGAGCAGCTAGAAGGCCTGCACAAAGAAGATCAAGTGAGAAATGCAGACCTGCAGAAGGCAAAGCTGACACAGGAGGCAACATCCAAAGAGCTCAAAGAACAGCTTGAAGAAACACGAGCAACATTAGAACAGGTGGAACAAACATGCAAGAAACTTGAGGAGCAAAACACCGAAAACATCCATGAGTTGAGAACCCTCATCCTGGAGAAAAAGGCGCTCGTGGAAAAGTCCATGAAAAAGAAGAAAAGATTCTTCAGCTTTTTCCGGAAGAGGGACAATACTGCTTCTTCAACTGATGTAGCCTCGTCTTGCTCCACCTCTGTTCACCCCCCCAACCAGTCCCGGCAGTTGACTGCCCCCTCCTGAGCCTGGTTCTGCCGAAGGTTTCTGCCCGTTTAAAGGCAGTTTTTCCTCCCCACTGTCGCCTAGTGCTTGCTCAGAGGGGATTGTTGGGGTTTCTCTCCTCTGCCTTGTTTCTTTATTTACTTGTTAACTTTTTGCTCTTACCTCATTTAACCTTGTTTCTTTATTTACTTGTTAACTTTTTGTTCTTACCTCATTTAACCTTGTTTCTTTATTTACTTGTTAACTTTTTGTTCTTACCTCATTTAACCTTGTTTCTTTATTTACTTGTTAACTTTTTGCTCTTACCTCATTTAACCTTGTTTCTTTATTTACTTGTTAACTTTTTGCTCTTACCTCATTTAACCTTGTTTCTTTATTTACTTGTTAACTGTTTGCTCTTACCTCATTTAACCTTGTTTCTTTATTTACTTGTTAACTTTTTGTTCTTACCTCATTTAACCTTGTTTCTTTATTTACTTGCTCGTTTACCTCTTTTTTCAACTTATCTAACAAAATAAAACAGTTGAATTTATCCTTTGAGTATTGTTCATCTAATCTTTACAGAGTTTTTCCAAAACGCTTTCAAACATTCAGATCTGTCTTTCATTTTCTTCTTGAAACCTCATGAACGGTGACCTAAAAACTCTGGAACATGGTTTGAAACACTGAAATTGTTTCAGCTGAAACTGGCAAAGTCATACGTGCGTGTGTGTGTGTCACAGGTGATATGGTGTCACTAGTCCGGTCATCATGTTTAGGCTCATTCACGCCAAAATGATTTAGGCTAAATCTTTAAAACAGTGTCATTGCACACACTTTTCAATCACACAAATGCAGGATTAACTATTTGCAGTATCTTATCTGATTTATTATGAGAATGTCATGCCTGATCATTTGTACCCACACCATCAAAAATGGGGGCAAAAGGGAGGAGATCGCGTTTAATCGATTATAACATGAGGTCAGAAATATAAGTGCTGACATGAGTAGTGTCCACAGAAACCTCTGAGTCTCAGCTAAAAGCTCATGTAAACCATTTCTACAAACACCAAACAAAGCAAAGACACCAAACAGTTAAAAGAGCAGTTACGTCACCATGAATCTGTGGACAGGTAATATCCATATTTTGATTTATGATGTTCTGGAGTTAAATGGGAACCAAAGCATATTTTCAAAGGTGTTATATGCTATAAAATACTTTGAAAAATTAGGTGAGGGAAATGAAAAAGACATTTTTCTATGTTTGAGTCACAGTAACTTTGACATAGTAACATCTGCAGTAATATTTACAGCTCTGATGACATCTCACCAGCGTTAGCTTTATTTTGACACCAAGACTGTTTACACAGAGTTTGTAATTGCAGAGAAATACATTTATTTTGGTCATTTCATTTTGGAGCAGGAAGCTCACCCTTCTTGTTATACCCTTTAGATGAATACAGAGTTTTTTAATTAAATACATATTCTTTAAATAATGTTCCCTTTTATAAAAAGTAGGATCATTAAAAAAACAAAACATTTATTATAGCTCTGTCACGCAGAAAAAAGCTGTCTTTTTTCTGTGGTCTGTTATATAACATTAGGGGTGTTCGTGGCAATTAACTTTTTAATCGACTAAGCAGGTCAAGTAAGAAACACTTAAATATTAAGTTAAATTTGAAAACTGTTTAAAAAAAAAACATATCCCCATTCCACATTCCAGAATGTCATGTGACAACCTGATTGGCTTAGGAGTGATGATGTCACAAGGAAGTTTTTCCTTAAATAGGGGTGACAAACAGCAATTTTTAGTTCATTACTTCGCAGCCTTCGTGTTCGCAGCTTTCAAACGTTCACTACAGAAACATTCGGAAACCTCTCAGAGTCATCGGATACAAACGCCAGCATGTATCCAAGATTACGGCAACCGAGACAAAACGATTACGCCGCCTCTCCTTCCTTGCGTGGCCGGCCAACTTCTCCAAATGGCCTCTTATCCACCCAAAGGGCATTACAGGAGAGTAGGAGTGAAAACAACCATCTCCAGAACAAAATTCAACAACTTGAAAAAGAAAAAGTTCACCTGGAGAAGAAGTGCTTACAGATGGAAGCACAAAACAAACACCTGGAAGAAACACTACAGCGCCAGCCCGACATCAACATTATTAATGAGGGCTGGGGGATCAAGTTTGCTCAAGCCAGAGAGCAGATTGTATTCCTCATCAAAGAAAACAAGCAAAAGAGCGCTGAAGTGAAAGAAATGTCCGAGCAGCTTCAAGGCAGGAAAGCCACGATTGATAAGCTAGAGTGGGATCTCCAATACATGGACCAACAGAATCACCTGCTCCAAAGAAAGCTTGATGAAGCTGAAGAAAAAAATAAAGACCTTCTTCAAGACCTTCTGCAACAGCAAGAAAGACTGTCAGAAGAAAAGTGCACTATCAAGGACTTTGAGAGTAAAAATCAAAAGTTGCAAGGATTCTGTAATGAACTGAAGGTCAAAACAAGTGAGCTGCAGGGAGAAAAGGAAACTCTGGAAAAACGATGCTCACAGATGCAGAAAAGGATCGATCAAATGGCCAAAAACAACTCAGAGCTCATTAAGGGGATATTGTTGGAATTCAACAACTTGAAGCGGGAAAACACAGAAATGCAGGCGCAAAAGCAAAAGCAAGACAAAATGCATGAAGACCTGCAGTGTACGCTCCGCGACACCCAGAAAAGAAATGAGCAGCTAGAAGGCCTGCACAAAGAAGATCAAGTGAGAAATGCAGACCTGCAGAAGGCAAAGCTGACACAGGAGGCAACATCCAAAGAGCTCAAAGAACAGCTTGAAGAAACACGAGCAACATTAGAACAGGTGGAACAAACATGCAAGAAACTTGAGGAGCAAAACACCGAAACCATCCATGAGTTGAGAACCCTCATCCTGGAGAAAAAGGGGCTCGTGGAAAAGTCCATGAAAAAGAAGAAAAGATTCTTCAGCTTTTTCCAGAAGAGGGACAATACTGCTTCTTCAACTGATGTAGCCTCGTCTTGCTCCACCTCTGTTCACCCCCCCAACCAGTCCCGGCAGTTGACTGCCCCCTCATGAGCCTGGTTCTGCCGGAGGTTTCTGCCCGTTTAAAGGCAGTTTTTCCTCCCCACTGTCGCCTAGTGCTTGCTCAGAGGGGATTGTTGGGGTTTCTCTCCTCTGCCTTGTTTCTTTATTTACTTGTTAACTTTTTGCTCTTACTTCATTTAACCTTGTTTCTTTATTTACTTGTTAACTTTTTGTTCTTACCTCATTTAACCTTGTTTCTTTATTTACTTGTTAACTTTTTGTTCTTACCTCATTTAACCTTGTTTCTTTATTTACTTGTTAACTTTTTGTTCTTACCTCATTTAACCTTGTTTCTTTATTTACTTGTTAACTTTTTGTTCTTACCTCATTTAACCTTGTTTCTTTATTTACTTGTTAACTTTTTGCTCTTACCTCATTTAACCTTGTTTCTTTATTTACTTGTTAACTTTTTGCTCTTACCTCATTTAACCTTGTTTCTTTATTTACTTGTTAACTTTTTGTTCTTACCTCATTTAACCTTGTTTCTTTATTTACTTGTTAACTTTTTGCTCTTACCTCATTTAACCTTGTTTCTTTATTTACTTGTTAACTTTTTGCTCTTACCTCATTTAACCTTGTTTCTTTATTTACTTGTTAACTTTTTGCTCTTACTTCATTTAACCTTGTTTCTTTATTTACTTGCTCGTTTACCTCTTTTTTCAACTTATCTAACAAAATAAAACAGTTGAATTTATCCTTTGAGTATTGTTCATCTAATCTTTACAGAGTTTTTCCAAAACACTTTCAAACATTCAGATTTGTCTTTCATTTTCTTCTTGAAACCTCATGAACGGTGACCTAAAAACTCTGGAACATGGTTTGAAACACTGAAATTGTTTCAGCTGAAACTGGCAAAGTCATACGTGCGTGTGTGAGTGTCACAGGTGATATGGTGTCACTAGTCCGGTCATCATGTTTAGGCTCATTCACGCCAAAATGATTTAGGCTAAATCTTTAAAACAGTGTCATTGCACACACTTTTCAATCACACAAATGCAGGATTAACTATTTGCAGTATCTTATCTGATTTATTATGAGAATGTCATGCCTGATCATTTGTACCCACACCATCAAAAATGGGGGCAAAAGGGAGGAGATCGCGTTTAATCGATTATAACACGAGGTCAGAAATATAAGTGCTGACATGAGTAGTGTCCACAGAAACCTCTGAGTCTCAGCTAAAAGCTCATGTAAACCATTTCTACAAACACCAAACAAAGCAAAGACACCAAACAGTTAAAAGAGCAGTTACGTCACCATGAATCTGTGGACAGGTAATATCCATATTTTGATTTATGATGTTCTGGAGTTAAATGGGAACCAAAGCATATTTTCAAAGGTGTTATATGCTATAAAATACTTTGAAAAATTAGGTGAGGGAAATGAAAAAGACATTTTTCTATGTTTGAGTCACAGTAACTTTGACATAGTAACATCTGCAGTAATATTTACAGCTCTGATGACATCTCACCAGCGTTAGCTTTATTTTGACACCAAGACTGTTTACACAGAGTTTGTAATTGCAGAGAAATACATTTATTTTGGTCATTTCATTTTGGAGCAGGAAGCTCACCCTTCTTGTTATACCCTTTAGATGAATACAGAGTTTTTTAATTAAATACATATTCTTTAAATAATGTTCCCTTTTATAAAAAGTAGGATCATTAAAAAAACAAAACATTTATTATAGCTCTGTCACGCAGAAAAAAGCTGTCTTTTTTCTGTGGTCTGTTATATAACATTAGGGGTGTTCGTGGCAATTAACTTTTTAATCGACTAAGCAGGTCAAGTAAGAAACACTTAAATATTAAGTTAAATTTGAAAACTGTTTAAAAAAATATATATATCCCCATTCCACATTCCAGAATGTCATGTGACAACCTGATTGGCTTAGGAGTGATGATGTCACAAGGAAGTTTTTCCTTAAATAGGGGTGACAAACAGCAATTTTTAGTTCGTTACTTCGCAGCCTTCGTGTTCGCAGCTTTCAAACGTTCACTACAGAAACATTCGGAAACCTCTCAGAGTCATCGGATACAAACGCCAGCATGTATCCAAGATTACGGCAACCGAGACAAAACGATTACGCCGCCTCTCCTTCCTTGCGTGGCCGGCCAACTTCTCCAAATGGCCTCTTATCCACCCAAAGGGCATTACAGGAGAGTAGGAGTGAAAACAACCATCTCCAGAACAAAATTCAACAACTTGAAAAAGAAAAAGTTCACCTGGAGAAGAAGTGCTTACAGATGGAAGCACAAAATTATTAAATTTTTAATTAAATACATATTCTTTAAATAATGTTCCCTTTTATAAAAAGTAGGATGGTTTAGTTGGTTTAGTTAGCTGGTTAGTTAGATCAGCTGACACAGATCCCTGACACACGCTGGTTAGTTATTTAATGGTTTCAGCTTAGTTTATTTTATCTAAAACTTCAGTGCATGGTCGCAAAGATCAGCTGACACAGATCCCTGGCACACACTGGTTAGTTATTTAATGGTTTCAACTTAGTTTATTTTCTCTAAAACTTCAGTGCACGGTTGCAGGGATCAGCTGACACAGATCGCTCGCACAGGCTGGTTGGTTATTTAATGGTTTCAGGTTAGTTTATTTGATCTAAGACTTCAGTGCACGTTCGCAAAGATCAGCTGAAACAGATCGCTGGCACAGATCGCTCGCACAGGCTGGTTGGTTATTTAATGGTTTCAACTTAGTTTATTTTATCTTAAACTTCAATGCACGATTGCAGGGATCAGCTGAAACAGATCGCTGGTACAGGCTGGTTAGTTATTTAATGGTTTCAACGTAGTTTATTTTATCTTAAACTTCAGTGCACGGTCGCAGGGATCAGCTGACACAGATCCCTGGCACAGGCTGGTTAGTTATTTAATGGTTTTAACTTAGTTTATTTTATCTAAAACTTCAATGCACGATTGCAGGGATCAGCTGAAACAGATCGCTGGTACAGGCTGGTTAGTTATTTAATGGTTTCAACTTAGTTTATTTTATCTTAAACTTCAGTGCACGGTCGCAGGGATCCGCTGACACAGATCGCTCGCACAGGCTGGTTGGTTATTTAATGGTTTCAGCTTAGTTTATTTGATCTAAAACTTCAGTGCACGGTCGCAGGGATCAGCTGACACAGATCCCTGGCACAGGCTGGTTAGTTATTTAATGGTTTTAACTTAGTTTATTTTATCTAAAACTTCAATGCACGATTGCAGGGATCAGCTGAAACAGATCGCTCGCACAGGCTGGTTAGTTATTTAATGGTTTCAGCTTAGTTTATTTGATCTAAAACTTCAGTGCACGGTCGCAGGGATCAGCTGACACAGATCCCTGGCACAGGCTGGTTAGTTATTTAATGGTTTTAACTTAGTTTATTTTATCTAAAACTTCAATGCACGATTGCAGGGATCAGCTGAAACAGATCGCTCGCACAGGCTGGTTAGTTATTTAATGGTTTCAGGTTAGTTTATTTGATCTAAGACTTCAGTGCACGTTCGCAAAGATCAGCTGAAACAGATCGCTGGCACAGATCCCTTGCACAGGCTGGTTAGTTATTTAATGGTTTCAACTTAGTTTATTTTATCTTAAACTTCAGTGCACGGTCGCAGTGATCAGCTGACACAGATCGCTGGTTAGTTATTTAGTGGTTTCAACTTAGTTTATTTTATCTTAAACTTCAGTGCACGGTCGCAGGGATCCGCTGACACAGATCGCTGGCACAGGCTGGTTAGTTATTTAGTGGTTTCAGCTTAGTTTATTTGATCTAAAACTTCAGTGCACGGTCGCAGGGATCCGCTGACACAGATCGCTGGCACAGGCTGGTTAGTTATTTAATGGTTTCAGCTTAGTTTATTTGATCTAAAACTTCAGTGCACGGTTGCAGGGATCAGCTGACACAGATCGCTGGCACAGGCTGGTTAGTTATTTAATGGTTTCAGCTTAGTTTATTTTATCTAAAACTTCAGTGCATGGTCGCAAAGATCAGCTGACACAGATCCCTGGCACAGGCTGGTTAGTTATTTAATGGTTTTAACTTAGTTTATTTGATCTAAAACTTCAGTGCACGATTGCAGGGATCAGCTGAAAGAGATCGCTGGTACAGGCTGGTTAGTTATTTAATGGTTTCAGCCAAGTTTATCTAAAACTTGAGTGCACGGTTGCAGGGATCAGCTGACACAGATCCCTGGCACAGGCTGGTTAGTTATTTAATGGTTTCAACTTAGTTTATTTTCTCTAAAAATTCAGTGCACGGTTGCAGGGATCAGTTGACACAGAGCGCTGGCACAGGCTGGTTAGTTATTTAAATGGTTTCAGGTTAGTTTATTTGATCTAAGACTTCAGTGCATGGTCGCAAAGATCAGCTGACACAGATCCCTGGCACAGGCTGGTTAGTTATTTAATGGTTTTAACTTAGTTTATTTGATCTAAAACTTCAGTGCACGATTGCAGGGATCAGCTGAAAGAGATCGCTGGTACAGGCTGGTTAGTTATTTAATGGTTTCAGCCAAGTTTATCTAAAACTTGAGTGCACGGTTGCAGGGATCAGCTGACACAGATCCCTGGCACAGGCTGGTTAGTTATTTAATGGTTTCAACTTAGTTTATTTTCTCTAAAAATTCAGTGCACGGTTGCAGGGATCAGTTGACACAGAGCGCTGGCACAGGCTGGTTAGTTATTTAAATGGTTTCAGGTTAGTTTATTTGATCTAAGACTTCAGTGCATGGTCGCAAAGATCAGCTGACACAGATCCCTGGCACAGGCTGGTTAGTTATTTAATGGTTTCAACTTAGTTTATTTTCTCTAAAACTTCAGTGCGCGGTTGCAGGAATCAGCTGAAACAGATCGCTGGCACAGGCTGGTTAGTTATTTAATGGTTTCAACTTAGTTTATTTTCTCTAAAACTTCAGTGCACGGTTGCAGGGATCAGCTGACACAGATCGCTGGCACAGGCTGGTTAGTTATTTAGTGGTTTCAGCTTAGTTTATTTGATCTAAAACTTCAGTGCACGGTCGCAGTGATCAGCTGACACAGATCGCTGGTTAGTTATTTAATGGTTTCAGCTTTGTTTATTTGATCTACAACTTCAGTCCACATTCGCAGGGATCAGCTGACACAGATCTCTTGCACAGCCTGGTTAGTTATTTAATGGTTTCAGCTTAGTTTATTTGATCTAAAACTTCAGTGCACGGTTGCAGGGATCAGCTGACACAGATCGCTGGCACAGGCTGGTTGGTTATTTAATGGTTTCAGCTTACTTTATTTTATCTTAAACTTCAGTGCACGGTCGCAGGGATCAGCTGACACAGATCGCTGGCACAGGCTGGTTGGTTATTTAATGGTTTCAGCTTTGTTTATTTGATCTAAAACTTCAGTGCACGGTTGCAGGGATCAGCTGACACAGATCGCTGGCACAGGCTGGTTAGTTATTTCGTGGTTTCAGCTTAGTTTATTTTGATCTAAGACTTCAGTGCACATTCGCAAAGATCAGCTGAAACAGATCGCTGGCACAGGCTGGTTAGTTATTTAATGGTTTAGGTTTGGTTTATTTAATCTAAAACTTCAGTGCACGGTTGCAGGGATCAGCTGACACAGATCGCTGGCACAGGCTGGTTAGTTATTTAATGGTTTCAGCTTTGTTTATCTAAAACTTCAGTGCACGGTTGCAGGGATCAGATGAAACAGATCCCTGGCACAGGCTGGTTAGTTATTTAATGGTTTCAACTTAGTTTATTTTATCTAAAACTTCAGTGCACGGTCGCAGGGATCCGCTGACACAGATCGCTGGCACAGGCTGGTTAGTTATTTAATGGTTTCAACTTAGTTTATTTGATCTAAAACTTCAGTGCACGCTTGCAGGGATCAGCTGACACAGATCGCTGTCACAGGCTGGTTAGTTATTTAAATGGTTTCAGGTTAGTTTATTTGATCTAAGACTTCAGTGCATGGTCGCAGGGATCAGCTGACACAGATCCCTGACACACGCTGGTTAGTTATTTAATGGTTTCGGTTTGGTTTATTTTATCTAAAACTTCAGTGCACGGTTGCAGGGATCAGCTAACACAGATCGCTGGCACAGGCTGGCTAGTTATTTAATGGTTTCAGCCAAGTTTATCTAAAACTTCAGTGCACGGTTGCAGGGATCAGCTGGCACAGATCGCTGGCACAGGCTGGTTAGTTATTTAATGGTTTCAACTTAGTTTATCTAAAACTTCAGTGCACGGTCGCAGGGATCAGCTGACACAGATCGCTGGCACAGGCTGGCTAGTTATTTAATGGTTTCAGCCAAGTTTATCTAAAACTTCAGTGCACGGTCGCAGGGATCAGCTGGCACAGATCGCTGGCACAGGCTGGTTAGTTATTTAATGGTTTCAGCTGAGTTTATTTTATCTTAAACTTCAGTGCACAGTTGCAGGGATCAGCTAACACAGATCCCTGACACACGCTGGTTAGTTATTTAATGGTTTCAACTTAATTTATTTTCTCTAAAAATTCAGTGCACGGTTGCAGGGATCAGCTGACACAGACCGCTGGCACAGGCTGGTTAGTTATTTAGTGGTTTCAGCTTAGTTTATTTTATCTTAAACTTCAGTGCACGGTCGCAGGGATCAGCTGACACAGATCTCTGGCACAGGCTGGTTAGTTATTTAGTGGTTTCAGCTTAGTTTATTTGATCTAAAACTTCAGTGCACGGTTGCAGGGATCAGCTGACACAGATCGCTGGCACAGGCTGGTTAGTTATTTCGTGGTTTCAGCTTAGTTTATTTTGATCTAAGACTTCAGTGCACATTCGCAAAGATCAGCTGAAACAGATCGCTGGCACAGGCTGGTTAGTTATTTAATGGTTTAGGTTTGGTTTATTTAATCTAAAACTTCAGTGCACGGTTGCAGGGATCAGCTGACACAGATCGCTGGCACAGGCTGGTTAGTTATTTAATGGTTTAGGTTTGGTTTATTTGATCTAAAACTTCAGTCCACGTTCGCAGGGATCAGCTGACACAGATCGCTGGTACAGGCTGGTTGGTTATTTAATGGTTTCAACTTAGTTTATCTAAAACTTCAGTGCACGGTTGCAGGAATCAGCTGACACAAATCGCTGGCACAGGCTGGTTAGTTATTTAATGGTTTCGGTTTGGTTTATTTTATCTAAAACTTCAGTGCGCGGTCGCAGGGATCCGCTGACACAGATCGCTGGCACAGGCTGGTTAGTTATTTAATGGTTTCAACTTAGTTTATTTTCTCTAAAACTTCAGTGCACGGTTGCAGGGATCAGCTGACACAGATCGCTGGTACAGGCTGGTTAGTTATTTAATGGTTTCAGCTTAGTTTATTTGATCTAAAACTTCAGTGCACGGTTGCAGGGATCAGCTGAAACAGATCGCTGGTACAGGCTGGTTAGTTATTTAATGGTTTCAACTTAGTTTATTTTATCTAAAACTTCAGTGCACGGTTGCAGGGATCAGCTGACACAGATTGCTGGCACAGGCTGGTTAGTTATTTAGTGTTTTCAGCTTAGTTTATTTGATCTAAAACTTCAGTGCACGGTCGCAGGGATCAGCTGACACAGATCGCTGGTTAGTTATTTAATGGTTTCAGCTTTGTTTATTTGATCTACAACTTCAGTCCACGTTCGCAGGGATCAGCTGACACAGATCTCTGGCACAGCCTGGTTGGTTATTTAATGGTTTCAGCTTAGTTTATTTGATCTAAAACTTCAGTGCACGGTTGCAGGGATCAGCTGACACAGACCGCTGGCACAGGCTGGTTAGTTATTTAGTGGTTTCAGCTTAGTTTATTTTATCTTAACTTCAGTGCACGGTCGCAGGGATCAGCTGACACAGATCTCTGGCACAGCCTGGTTGGTTATTTAATGGTTTCAGCTTAGTTTATTTTATCTTAAACTTCAGTCCACGTTCGCAGGGATCAGCTGACACAGATCTCTGGCACAGCCTGGTTGGTTATTTAATGGTTTCAGCTTAGTTTATTTGATCTAAAACTTCAGTGCACGGTTGCAGGGATCAGCTGACACAGACCGCTGGCACAGGCTGGTTAGTTATTTAGTGGTTTCAGCTTAGTTTATTTGATCTAAAACTTCAGTGCACGGTTGCAGGGATCAGCTGACACAGATCGCTGGCACAGGCTGGTTAGTTATTTCGTGGTTTCAGCTTAGTTTATTTTGATCTAAGACTTCAGTGCACATTCGCAAAGATCAGCTGAAACAGATCGCTGGCACAGGCTGGTTAGTTATTTAATGGTTTCAATTGAGTTTATCTAAAACTTCAGTGCACGGTTGCAGGAATCAGCTGACACAGATCGCTGGCACAGGCTGGTTAGTTATTTAATGGTTTCAGCGTAGTTTATCTAAAACTTCAGTGCACGGTTGCAGGGATCAGCTGACACAGATCGCTGGCACAGGCTGGTTAGTTATTTAATGGTTTCAGCTTAGTTTATCTAAAACTTCAGTGCACGGTTGCAGGGATCAGATGAAACAGATCCCTGGCACAGGCTGGTTAGTTATTTAATGGTTTCAACTTAGTTTATTTTATCTCAAACTTCAGTGCACGGTCGCAGGGATCCGCTGACACAGATCGCTGGCACAGGCTGGTTAGTTATTTAATGGTTTCAACTTAGTTTATTTGATCTAAAACTTCAGTGCACGCTTGCAGGGATCAGCTGACACAGATCGCTGTCACAGGCTGGTTAGTTATTTAAATGGTTTCAGGTTAGTTTATTTGATCTAAGACTTCAGTGCATGGTCGCAGGGATCAGCTAACACAGATCCCTGACACACGCTGGTTAGTTATTTAATGGTTTCGGTTTGGTTTATTTTATCTAAAACTTCAGTGCACGGTCGCAGGGATCAGCTGGCACAGGCTGGTTAGTTATTTAATGGTTTCAACTTAGTTTATTTTCTCTAAAAATTCAGTGCACGGTTGCAGGGATCAGTTGACAAAGATTCCTGGCACAGGCTGGTTAGTTATTTAATGGTTTCAGCTTAGTTTATCTAAAACTTCAGTGCGCGGTTGCAGGGATCAGCTGACACAGATCCCTTGCACAGGCTGGTTAGTTATTTAATGGTTTCAACTTAGTTTATTTTATCTAAAACTTCAGTGCACGGTCGCAGGGATCCGCTGACACAGATCGCTGGCACAGGCTGGTTAGTTATTTAATGGTTCCAGCTTAGTTTATTTGATCTAAAACTTCAGTGCACGCTTGCAGGGATCAGCTGACACAGATCGCTGGCACAGGCTGGTTAGTTATTTAAATGGTTTCAGGTTAGTTTATTTGATCTAAGACTTCAGTGCATTGTCGCAAAGATCAGCTGACACAGATCCCTGGCACAGGCTGGTTAGTTATTTAATGGTTTCAACTTAGTTTATTTTCTCTAAAACTTCAGTGCACGGTTGCAGGGATCAGCTAACACAGATCCCTGACACACGCTGGTTAGTTATTTAATGGTTTCAACTTAGTTTATTTTCTCTAAAACTTCAGTGCACTGTTGCAGGGATCAGCTGACACAGATCGCTGGTTAGTTATTTAGTGGTTTCAGCTTAGTTTATTTGATCTAAAACTTCAGTGCACGGTCGCAGTGATCAGCTGACACAGATCGCTGGTTAGTTATTTAATGGTTTCAGCTTAGTTTATTTGATCTAAAACTTCAGTGCACGGTTGCAGGGATCAGCTGACACAGATCGCTCGCACAGGCTGGTTGGTTATTTAATGGTTTCAGGTTAGTTTATTTGATCTAAGACTTCAGTGCACGTTCGCAAAGATCAGCTGAAACAGATCGCTGGCACAGATCCCTTGCACAGGCTGGTTAGTTATTTAATGGTTTCAACTTAGTTTATTTTATCTTAAACTTCAGTGCACGGTCGCAGGGATCCGCTGACACAGATCGCTGGCACAGGCTGGTTAGTTATTTAATGGTTTCGGTTTGGTTTATTTTATCTAAAACTTCAGTGCACGGTTGCAGGGATCAGCTGACACAGATCGCTGGCACAGGCTGGTTAGTTATTTAATGGTTCCAGCTTAGTTTATTTGATCTAAAACTTCAGTGCACGCTTGCAGGGATCAGCTGACACAGATCGCTGGTACAGGCTGGTTGGTTATTTAATGGTTTCAACTTAGTTTATCTAAAACTTCAGTGCACGGTTGCAGGAATCAGCTGACACAAATCGCTGGCACAGGCTGGTTAGTTATTTAATGGTTTCGGTTTGGTTTATTTTATCTAAAACTTCAGTGCACGGTTGCAGGGATCAGCTGACACAGATCGCTGGCACAGGCTGGTTAGTTATTTAATGGTTTCAGCTTAGTTTATCTAAAACTTCAGTGCACGGTTGCAGGGATCAGATGAAACAGATCACTGGCACAGGCTGGTTAGTTATTTAATGTTTCAACTTAGTTTATTTTATCTAAAACTTCAGTGCGCGGTCGCAGGGATCCGCTGACACAGATCGCTGGCACAGGCTGGTTAGTTATTTAATGTTTCAACTTAGTTTATTTTATCTAAAACTTCAGTGCGCGGTCGCAGGGATCCGCTGACACAGATCGCTGGCACAGGCTGGTTAGTTATTTAATGGTTTCAACTTAGTTTATTTTCTCTAAAACTTCAGTGCACGGTTGCAGGGATCAGCTGACACAGATCGCTGGTACAGGCTGGTTAGTTATTTAATGGTTTCAGCTTAGTTTATTTGATCTAAAACTTCAGTGCACGGTTGCAGGGATCAGCTGAAACAGATCGCTGGTACAGGCTGGTTAGTTATTTAATGGTTTCAACTTAGTTTATTTTATCTAAAACTTCAGTGCACGGTTGCAGGGATCAGCTGACACAGATTGCTGGCACAGGCTGGTTAGTTATTTAGTGGTTTCAGCTTAGTTTATTTGATCTAAAACTTCAGTGCACGGTCGCAGGGATCAGCTGACACAGATCGCTGGTTAGTTATTTAATGGTTTCAGCTTTGTTTATTTGATCTACAACTTCAGTCCACGTTCGCAGGGATCAGCTGACACAGATCTCTGGCACAGCCTGGTTGGTTATTTAATGGTTTCAGCTTAGTTTATTTGATCTAAAACTTCAGTGCACGGTTGCAGGGATCAGCTGACACAGACCGCTGGCACAGGCTGGTTAGTTATTTAGTGGTTTCAGCTTAGTTTATTTTATCTTAAACTTCAGTGCACGGTCGCAGGGATCAGCTGACACAGATCTCTGGCACAGCCTGGTTGGTTATTTAATGGTTTCAGCTTAGTTTATTTTATCTTAAACTTCAGTCCACGTTCGCAGGGATCAGCTGACACAGATCTCTGGCACAGCCTGGTTGGTTATTTAATGGTTTCAGCTTAGTTTATTTGATCTAAAACTTCAGTGCACGGTTGCAGGGATCAGCTGACACAGACCGCTGGCACAGGCTGGTTAGTTATTTAGTGGTTTCAGCTTAGTTTATTTGATCTAAAACTTCAGTGCACGGTTGCAGGGATCAGCTGACACAGATCGCTGGCACAGGCTGGTTAGTTATTTCGTGGTTTCAGCTTAGTTTATTTTGATCTAAGACTTCAGTGCACATTCGCAAAGATCAGCTGAAACAGATCGCTGGCACAGGCTGGTTAGTTATTTAATGGTTTCAATTGAGTTTATCTAAAACTTCAGTGCACGGTTGCAGGAATCAGCTGACACAGATCGCTGGCACAGGCTGGTTAGTTATTTAATGGTTTCAGCTTAGTTTATCTAAAACTTCAGTGCACGGTTGCAGGGATCAGCTGACACAGATCGCTGGCACAGGCTGGTTAGTTATTTAATGGTTTCAGCTTAGTTTATCTAAAACTTCAGTGCACGGTTGCAGGGATCAGATGAAACAGATCCCTGGCACAGGCTGGTTAGTTATTTAATGGTTTCAACTTAGTTTATTTTATCTAAAACTTCAGTGCACGGTCGCAGGGATCCGCTGACACAGATCGCTGGCACAGGCTGGTTAGTTATTTAATGGTTTCAACTTAGTTTATTTGATCTAAAACTTCAGTGCACGCTTGCAGGGATCAGCTGACACAGATCGCTGTCACAGGCTGGTTAGTTATTTAAATGGTTTCAGGTTAGTTTATTTGATCTAAGACTTCAGTGCATGTTCGCAGGGATCAGCTAACACAGATCCCTGACACACGCTGGTTAGTTATTTAATGGTTTCGGTTTGGTTTATTTTATCTAAAACTTCAGTGCACGGTCGCAGGGATCAGCTGGCACAGGCTGGTTAGTTATTTAATGGTTTCAACTTAGTTTATTTTCTCTAAAACTTCAGTGCACGCTTGCAGGGATCAGCTGACACAGATCGCTGTCACAGGCTGGTTAGTTATTTAAATGGTTTCAGGTTAGTTTATTTGATCTAAGACTTCAGTGCATTGTCGCAAAGATCAGCTGACACAGATCCCTGGCACAGGCTGGTTAGTTATTTAATGGTTTCAACTTAGTTTATTTTCTCTAAAACTTCAGTGCACGGTTGCAGGGATCAGCTAACACAGATCCCTGACACACGCTGGTTAGTTATTTAATGGTTTCAACTTAGTTTATTTTCTCTAAAACTTCAGTGCACTGTTGCAGGGATCAGCTGACACAGATCGCTGGTTAGCTATTTAGTGGTTTCAGCTTAGTTTATTTGATCTAAAACTTCAGTGCACGGTCGCAGTGATCAGCTGACACAGATCGCTGGTTAGTTATTTAATGGTTTCAGCTTAGTTTATTTGATCTAAAACTTCAGTGCACGGTTGCAGGGATCAGCTGACACAGATCGCTCGCACAGGCTGGTTGGTTATTTAATGGTTTCAGGTTAGTTTATTTGATCTAAGACTTCAGTGCACGTTCGCAAAGATCAGCTGAAACAGATCGCTGGCACAGATCCCTTGCACAGGCTGGTTAGTTATTTAATGGTTTCAACTTAGTTTATTTTATCTTAAACTTCAGTGCACGGTCGCAGGGATCCGCTGACACAGATCGCTGGCACAGGCTGGTTAGTTATTTAATGGTTTCGGTTTGGTTTATTTTATCTAAAACTTCAGTGCACGGTTGCAGGGATCAGCTGACACAGATCGCTGGCACAGGCTGGTTAGTTATTTAATGGTTTCAGCTTAGTTTATCTAAAACTTCAGTGCACGGTTGCAGGGATCAGCTGAAACAGATCGCTGGTACAGGCTGGTTAGTTATTTAATGGTTTCAGCCAAGTTTATCTAAAACTTCAGTGCACGGTTGCAGGGATCAGCTGACACAGATCCCTGGCACAGGCTGGCTAGTTATTTAATCGTTTCAGCTTAGTTTATCTAAAACTTCAGTGCACGGTTGCAGGAATCAGCTGACACAGATCGCTGGCACAGGCTGGTTAGTTATTTAATGGTTTCGGTTTGGTTTATTTGATCTAAAACTTCAGTGCACGGTTGCAGGGATCAGCTGACACAGATCGCTGGCACAGGCTGGTTAGTTATTTAATGGTTTAGGTTTGGTTTATTTGATCTAAAACTTCAGTCCACGTTCGCAGGGATCAGCTGACACAGATCGCTGGTACAGGCTGGTTGGTTATTTAATGGTTTCAACTTAGTTTATCTAAAACTTCAGTGCACGGTTGCAGGAATCAGCTGACACAGATCGCTGGCACAGGCTGGTTAGTTATTTAATTGTTTCAGCTTAGTTTATCTAAAACTTCAGTGCACGGTTGCAGGGATCAGCTGACACAGATCGTTGGCACAGGCTGGTTAGTTATTTAATGGTTTCAACTTAGTTTATCTAAGACTTCAGTGCACGGTTGCAGGGATCAGATGAAACAGATCACTGGCACAGGCTGGCTAGTTATTTAATGGTTTTAACTTAGTTTATTTGATCTAAAACTTCAGTGCACGATTGCAGGGATCAGCTGAAACAGATCGCTGGTACAGGCTGGTTAGTTATTTAATGGTTTCAACTTAGTTTATTTTATCTAAAACTTCAGTGCGCGGTCGCAGGGATCCGCTGACACAGATCGCTGGCACAGGCTGGTTAGTTATTTAATGGTTTCAGCTTAGTTTATTTGATCTAAAACTTCAGTGCACGCTTGCAGGGATCAGCTGACACAGATCGCTGTCACAGGCTGGTTAGTTATTTAAATGGTTTCAGGTTAGTTTATTTGATCTAAGACTTCAGTGCATGGTTGCAAAGATCAGCTGACACAGATCCCTGGCACAGGCTGGTTAGTTATTTAATGGTTTCAACTTAGTTTATTTTCTCTAAATCTTCAGTGCACGGTTGCAGGGATCAGCTGACACAGATCGCTGGCACAGGCTGGTTAGTTATTTAGTGGTTTCAGCTTAGTTTATTTGATCTAAAACTTCAGTGCACGGTCGCAGTGATCAGCTGACACAGATCGCTGGTTAGTTATTTAATGGTTTCAGCTTTGTTTATTTGATCTAAAACTTCAGTCCACGTTCGCAGGGATCAGCTGACACAAATCTCTGGCACAGCCTGGTTGGTTATTTAATGGTTTCAGCTTAGTTTATTTGATCTAAAACTTCAGTGCACGGTTGCAGGGATCAGCTGACACAGACCGCTGGCACAGGCTGGTTAGTTATTTAGTGGTTTCAGCTTAGTTTATTTTATCTTAAACTTCAGTGCACGGTCGCAGGGATCAGCTGACACAGATCGCTGGCACAGGCTGGTTAGTTATTTCGTGGTTTCAGCTTAGTTTATTTTGATCTAAGACTTCAGTGCACATTCGCAAAGATCAGCTGAAACAGATCGCTGGCACAGGCTGGTTAGTTATTTAATGGTTTCAGCTTAGTTTATCTAAAACTTCAGTGCACGGTCGCAGGGATCAGCTGACACAGATCACTGGCACAGGCTGGTTAGTTATTTAATGGTTTCAACTTAGTTTATTTTATCTAAAACTTCAGTGCGCGGTCGCAGGGATCCGCTGACACAGATCGCTGGCACAGGCTGGTTAGTTATTTAATGTTTCAACTTAGTTTATTTTATCTAAAACTTCAGTGCGCGGTCGCAGGGATCCGCTGACACAGATCGCTGGCACAGGCTGGTTAGTTATTTAATGGTTTCAACTTAGTTTATTTTCTCTAAAACTTCAGTGCACGGTTGCAGGGATCAGCTGACACAGATCGCTGGTACAGGCTGGTTAGTTATTTAATGGTTTCAGCTTAGTTTATTTGATCTAAAACTTCAGTGCACGGTTGCAGGGATCAGCTGAAACAGATCGCTGGTACAGGCTGGTTAGTTATTTAATGGTTTCAACTTAGTTTATTTTATCTAAAACTTCAGTGCACGGTTGCAGGGATCAGCTGACACAGATTGCTGGCACAGGCTGGTTAGTTATTTAGTGGTTTCAGCTTAGTTTATTTTATCTAAAACTTCAGTGCACGGTTGCAGGGATCAGCTGACACAGATTGCTGGCACAGGCTGGTTAGTTATTTAGTGGTTTCAGCTTAGTTTATTTGATCTAAAACTTCAGTGCACGGTTGCAGGGATCAGCTGACACAGACCGCTGGCACAGGCTGGTTAGTTATTTAGTGGTTTCAGCTTAGTTTATTTTATCTTAAACTTCAGTGCACGGTCGCAGGGATCAGCTGACACAGATCTCTGGCACAGCCTGGTTGGTTATTTAATGGTTTCAGCTTAGTTTATTTTATCTTAAACTTCAGTCCACGTTCGCAGGGATCAGCTGACACAGATCTCTGGCACAGCCTGGTTGGTTATTTAATGGTTTCAGCTTAGTTTATTTGATCTAAAACTTCAGTGCACGGTTGCAGGGATCAGCTGACACAGACCGCTGGCACAGGCTGGTTAGTTATTTAGTGGTTTCAGCTTAGTTTATTTGATCTAAAACTTCAGTGCACGGTTGCAGGGATCAGCTGACACAGATCGCTGGCACAGGCTGGTTAGTTATTTCGTGGTTTCAGCTTAGTTTATTTTGATCTAAGACTTCAGTGCACATTCGCAAAGATCAGCTGAAACAGATCGCTGGCACAGGCTGGTTAGTTATTTAATGGTTTCAATTGAGTTTATCTAAAACTTCAGTGCACGGTTGCAGGAATCAGCTGACACAGATCGCTGGCACAGGCTGGTTAGTTATTTAATGGTTTCAGCTTAGTTTATCTAAAACTTCAGTGCACGGTTGCAGGGATCAGCTGACACAGATCGCTGGCACAGGCTGGTTAGTTATTTAATGGTTTCAGCTTAGTTTATCTAAAACTTCAGTGCACGGTTGCAGGGATCAGATGAAACAGATCCCTGGCACAGGCTGGTTAGTTATTTAATGGTTTCAACTTAGTTTATTTTATCTAAAACTTCAGTGCACGGTCGCAGGGATCCGCTGACACAGATCGCTGGCACAGGCTGGTTAGTTATTTAATGGTTTCAACTTAGTTTATTTGATCTAAAACTTCAGTGCACGCTTGCAGGGATCAGCTGACACAGATCGCTGTCACAGGCTGGTTAGTTATTTAAATGGTTTCAGGTTAGTTTATTTGATCTAAGACTTCAGTGCATGGTCGCAGGGATCAGCTAACACAGATCCCTGACACACGCTGGTTAGTTATTTAATGGTTTCGCTTTGGTTTATTTTATCTAAAACTTCAGTGCACGGTCGCAGGGATCAGCTGGCACAGGCTGGTTAGTTATTTAATGGTTTCAACTTAGTTTATTTTCTCTAAAAATTCAGTGCACGGTTGCAGGGATCAGTTGACAAAGATTCCTGGCACAGGCTGGTTAGTTATTTAATGGTTTCAGCTTAGTTTATCTAAAACTTCAGTGCGCGGTTGCAGGGATCAGCTGACACAGATCCCTTGCACAGGCTGGTTAGTTATTTAATGGTTTCAACTTAGTTTATTTTATCTAAAACTTCAGTGCACGGTCGCAGGGATCCGCTGACACAGATCGCTGGCACAGGCTGGTTAGTTATTTAATGGTTCCAGCTTAGTTTATTTGATCTAAAACTTCAGTGCACGCTTGCAGGGATCAGCTGACACAGATCGCTGTCACAGGCTGGTTAGTTATTTAAATGGTTTCAGGTTAGTTTATTTGATCTAAGACTTCAGTGCATTGTCGCAAAGATCAGCTGACACAGATCCCTGGCACAGGCTGGTTAGTTATTTAATGGTTTCAACTTAGTTTATTTTCTCTAAAACTTCAGTGCACGGTTGCAGGGATCAGCTAACACAGATCCCTGACACACGCTGGTTAGTTATTTAATGGTTTCAACTTAGTTTATTTTCTCTAAAACTTCAGTGCACTGTTGCAGGGATCAGCTGACACAGATCGCTGGTTAGTTATTTAGTGGTTTCAGCTTAGTTTATTTGATCTAAAACTTCAGTGCACGGTCGCAGTGATCAGCTGACACAGATCGCTGGTTAGTTATTTAATGGTTTCAGCTTAGTTTATTTGATCTAAAACTTCAGTGCACGGTTGCAGGGATCAGCTGACACAGATCGCTCGCACAGGCTGGTTGGTTATTTAATGGTTTCAGGTTAGTTTATTTGATCTAAGACTTCAGTGCACGTTCGCAAAGATCAGCTGAAACAGATCGCTGGCACAGATCCCTTGCACAGGCTGGTTAGTTATTTAATGGTTTCAACTTAGTTTATTTTATCTTAAACTTCAGTGCACGGTCGCAGGGATCCGCTGACACAGATCGCTGGCACAGGCTGGTTAGTTATTTAATGGTTTCGGTTTGGTTTATTTTATCTAAAACTTCAGTGCACGGTTGCAGGGATCAGCTGACACAGATCGCTGGCACAGGCTGGTTAGTTATTTAATGGTTTCAGCTTAGTTTATCTAAAACTTCAGTGCACGGTTGCAGGGATCAGCTGAAACAGATCGCTGGTACAGGCTGGTTAGTTATTTAATGGTTTCAGCCAAGTTTATCTAAAACTTCAGTGCACGGTTGCAGGGATCAGCTGACACAGATCCCTGGCACAGGCTGGCTAGTTATTTAATCGTTTCAGCTTAGTTTATCTAAAACTTCAGTGCACGGTTGCAGGAATCAGCTGACACAGATCGCTGGCACAGGCTGGTTAGTTATTTAATGGTTTCGGTTTGGTTTATTTGATCTAAAACTTCAGTGCACGGTTGCAGGGATCAGCTGACACAGATCGCTGGCACAGGCTGGTTAGTTATTTAATGGTTTCGGTTTGGTTTATTTGATCTAAAACTTCAGTGCACGGTTGCAGGGATCAGCTGACACAGATCCCTGGCACAGGCTGGCTAGTTATTTAATGGTTTCAACTTAGTTTATCTAAAACTTCAGTGCACGGTTGCAGGAATCAGCTGACACAGATCGCTGGCACAGGCTGGTTAGTTATTTAATTGTTTCAGCTTAGTTTATCTAAAACTTCAGTGCACGGTTGCAGGGATCAGCTGACACAGATCGTTGGCACAGGCTGGTTAGTTATTTAATGGTTTCAACTTAGTTTATCTAAAACTTCAGTGCACGGTTGCAGGGATCAGATGAAACAGATCACTGGCACAGGCTGGCTAGTTATTTAATGGTTTTAACTTAGTTTATTTGATCTAAAACTTCAGTGCACGATTGCAGGGATCAGCTGAAACAGATCGCTGGTACAGGCTGGTTAGTTATTTAATGGTTTCAACTTAGTTTATTTTATCTAAAACTTCAGTGCGCGGTCGCAGGGATCCGCTGACACAGATCGCTGGCACAGGCTGGTTAGTTATTTAATGGTTTCAGCTTAGTTTATTTGATCTAAAACTTCAGTGCACGCTTGCAGGGATCAGCTGACACAGATCGCTGTCACAGGCTGGTTAGTTATTTAAATGGTTTCAGGTTAGTTTATTTGATCTAAGACTTCAGTGCATGGTTGCAAAGATCAGCTGACACATATCCCTGGCACAGGCTGGTTAGTTATTTAATGGTTTCAACTTAGTTTATTTTCTCTAAATCTTCAGTGCACGGTTGCAGGGATCAGCTGACACAGATCGCTGGCACAGGCTGGTTAGTTATTTAGTGGTTTCAGCTTAGTTTATTTGATCTAAAACTTCAGTGCACGGTCGCAGTGATCAGCTGACACAGATCGCTGGTTAGTTATTTAATGGTTTCAGCTTTGTTTATTTGATCTAAAACTTCAGTCCACGTTCGCAGGGATCAGCTGACACAAATCTCTGGCACAGCCTGGTTGGTTATTTAATGGTTTCAGCTTAGTTTATTTGATCTAAAACTTCAGTGCACGGTTGCAGGGATCAGCTGACACAGACCGCTGGCACAGGCTGGTTAGTTATTTAGTGGTTTCAGCTTAGTTTATTTTATCTTAAACTTCAGTGCACGGTCGCAGGGATCAGCTGACACAGATCGCTGGCACAGGCTGGTTAGTTATTTCGTGGTTTCAGCTTTGTTTATTTTGATCTAAGACTTCAGTGCACATTCGCAAAGATCAGCTGAAACAGATCGCTGGCACAGGCTGGTTAGTTATTTAATGGTTTCAGCTTAGTTTATCTAAAACTTCAGTGCACGGTCGCAGGGATCAGCTGACACAGATCGCTGGCACAGGCTGGTTAGTTATTTAATGGTTTCAGCCAAGTTTATCTAAAACTTCAGTGCACGGTTGCAGGGATCAGCTGGCACAGATCGCTGGCACAGGCTGGTTAGTTATTTAATGGTTTCAGCTTAGTTTATTTTATCTTAAACTTCAGTGCACGGTCGCAGGGATCAGCTGGCACAGATCGCTGGCACAGGCTGGTTAGTTATTTAATGGTTTCAACTTAGTTTATTTTCTGTAAAACTTCAGTGCACAGTTGCAGGGATCAGTTAACACAGATCCCTGACACACGCTGGTTAGTTATTTAATGGTTTCAACTTAGTTTATTTTCTCTAAAAATTCAGTGCACGGTTGCAGGGATCAGTTGACAAAGATTCCTGGCACAGGCTGGTTAGTTATTTAATGGTTTCAACTTAGTTTATTTTATCTAAAACTTCAGTGCACGGTTGCAGGGATCAGCTGACACAGATCGTTGGCACAGGCTGGTTAGTTATTTAATGGTTTAGGTTTGGTTTATTTAATCTAAAACTTCAGTGCACGGTTGCAGGGATCAGCTGACACAGATCGCTGGCACAGGCTGGTTAGTTATTTAATGGTTTAGGTTTGGTTTATTTGATCTAAAACTTCAGTCCACGTTCGCAGGGATCAGCTGACACAGATCGCTGGTACAGGCTGGTTGGTTATTTAATGGTTTCAACTTAGTTTATCTAAAACTTCAGTGCACGGTTGCAGGAATCAGCTGACACAGATCGCTGGCACAGGCTGGTTAGTTATTTAATGGTTTCAGCTTAGTTTATCTAAAACTTCAGTGCACGGTTGCAGGGATCAGATGAAACAGATCACTGGCACAGGCTGGTTAGTTATTTAATGGTTTCAGCTTAGTTTATTTGATCTAAAACTTCAGTGCACGGTCGCAGTGATCAGCTGACACAGATCGCTGGTTAGTTATTTAATGGTTTCAGCTTTGTTTATTTGATCTACAACTTCAGTCCACGTTCGCAGGGATCAGCTGACACAGATCTCTGGCACAGCCTGGTTGGTTATTTAATGGTTTCAGCTTAGTTTATTTGATCTAAAACTTCAGTGCACGGTTGCAGGGATCAGCTGACACAGACCGCTGGCACAGGCTGGTTAGTTATTTAGTGGTTTCAGCTTAGTTTATTTTATCTTAAACTTCAGTGCACGGTCGCAGGGATCAGCTGACACAGATCGCTGGCACAGGCTGGTTGGTTATTTAATGGTTTCAGCTTTGTTTATTTGATCTAAAACTTCAGTGCACGGTTGCAGGGATCAGCTGACACAGATCGCTGGCACAGGCTGGTTAGTTATTTCGTGGTTTCAGCTTAGTTTATTTTGATCTAAGACTTCAGTGCACATTCGCAAAGATCAGCTGAAACAGATCGCTGGCACAGGCTGGTTAGTTATTTAATGGTTTCAACTTAGTTTATCTAAAACTTCAGTGCAGGGTTGCAGGAATCAGCTGACACAGATCGCTGGCACAGGCTGGTTAGTTATTTAATGGTTTCGGTTTGGTTTATTTTATCTAAAACTTCAGTGCACGGTTGCAGGGATCAGCTGACACAGATCGCTGGCACAGGCTGGTTAGTTATTTAATGGTTTCAGCTTAGTTTATCTAAAACTTCAGTGCACGGTTGCAGGGATCAGATGAAACAGATCCCTGGCACAGGCTGGTTAGTTATTTAATGGTTTCAACTTAGTTTATTTGATCTAAGACGTAAGTGCACGGTTGCAGGGATCAGCTGACACAGATCGCTGTCACAGGCTGGTTAGTTATTTAAATGGTTTCAGGTTAGTTTATTTGATCTAAGACTTCAGTGCATGGTCGCAGGGATCAGCTAACACAGATCCCTGACACACGCTGGTTAGTTATTTAATGGTTTCGGTTTGGTTTATTTTATCTAAAACTTCAGTGCACGGTTGCAGGGATCAGCTAACACAGATCCCTGACACACTCTGGTTAGTTATTTAATGGTTTCAACTTAGTTTATCTAAAACTTCAGTGCACGGTCGCAGGGATCAGCTGACACAGATCGCTGGCACAGGCTGGTTAGTTATTTAATGGTTTCAGCCAAGTTTATCTAAAACTTCAGTGCACGGTTGCAGGGATCAGCTGGCACAGATCGCTGGCACAGGCTGGTTAGTTATTTAATGGTTTCAGCTGAGTTTATTTTATCTTAAACTTCAGTGCACAGTTGCAGGGATCAGCTAACACAGATCCCTGACACACGCTGGTTAGTTATTTAATGGTTTCAACTTAGTTTATTTTCTCTAAAAATTCAGTGCACGGTTGCAGGGATCAGTTGACAAAGATTCCTGGCACAGGCTGGTTAGTTATTTAATGGTTTCAACTTAGTTTATTTTATCTAAAACTTCAGTGCACGGTTGCAGGGATCAGCTGACACAGACCGCTGGCACAGGCTGGTTAGTTATTTAGTGGTTTCAGCTTAGTTTATTTTATCTTAAACTTCAGTGCACGGTCGCAGGGATCAGCTGACACAGATCTCTGGCACAGGCTGGTTGGTTATTTAATGGTTTCAGCTTAGTTTATTTGATCTAAAACTTCAGTGCACGGTTGCAGGGATCAGCTGACACAGATCGCTGGCACAGGCTGGTTAGTTATTTAATTGTTTCAGCTTAGTTTATCTAAAACTTCAGTGCACGGTTGCAGGGATCAGCTGACACAGATCGTTGGCACAGGCTGGTTAGTTATTTAATGGTTTAGGTTTGGTTTATTTAATCTAAAACTTCAGTGCACGGTTGCAGGGATCAGCTGACACAGATCGCTGGCACAGGCTGGTTAGTTATTTAATGGTTTAGGTTTGGTTTATTTGATCTAAAACTTCAGTCCACGTTCGCAGGGATCAGCTGACACAGATCGCTGGTACAGGCTGGTTGGTTATTTAATGGTTTCAACTTAGTTTATCTAAAACTTCAGTGCACGGTTGCAGGAATCAGCTGACACAGATCGCTGGCACAGGCTGGTTAGTTATTTAATGGTTTCAGCTTAGTTTATCTAAAACTTCAGTGCACGGTTGCAGGGATCAGATGAAACAGATCACTGGCACAGGCTGGTTAGTTATTTAATGGTTTCAGCTTAGTTTATTTGATCTAAAACTTCAGTGCACGGTCGCAGTGATCAGCTGACACAGATCGCTGGTTAGTTATTTAATGGTTTCAGCTTTGTTTATTTGATCTACAACTTCAGTCCACGTTCGCAGGGATCAGCTGACACAGATCTCTGGCACAGCCTGGTTGGTTATTTAATGGTTTCAGCTTAGTTTATTTGATCTAAAACTTCAGTGCACGGTTGCAGGGATCAGCTGACACAGATCGCTGGCACAGGCTGGTTGGTTATTTAATGGTTTCAGCTTTGTTTATTTGATCTAAAACTTCAGTGCACGGTTGCAGGGATCAGCTGACACAGATCGCTGGCACAGGCTGGTTAGTTATTTCGTGGTTTCAGCTTAGTTTATTTTGATCTAAGACTTCAGTGCACATTCGCAAAGATCAGCTGAAACAGATCGCTGGCACAGGCTGGTTAGTTATTTAATGGTTTCAACTTAGTTTATCTAAAACTTCAGTGCAGGGTTGCAGGAATCAGCTGACACAGATCGCTGGCACAGGCTGGTTAGTTATTTAATGGTTTCGGTTTGGTTTATTTTATCTAAAACTTCAGTGCACGGTTGCAGGGATCAGCTGACACAGATCGCTGGCACAGGCTGGTTAGTTATTTAATGGTTTCAGCTTAGTTTATCTAAAACTTCAGTGCACGGTTGCAGGGATCAGATGAAACAGATCCCTGGCACAGGCTGGTTAGTTATTTAATGGTTTCAACTTAGTTTATTTGATCTAAGACGTAAGTGCACGGTTGCAGGGATCAGCTGACACAGATCGCTGTCACAGGCTGGTTAGTTATTTAAATGGTTTCAGGTTAGTTTATTTGATCTAAGACTTCAGTGCATGGTCGCAGGGATCAGCTAACACAGATCCCTGACACACGCTGGTTAGTTATTTAATGGTTTCGGTTTGGTTTATTTTATCTAAAACTTCAGTGCACGGTTGCAGGGATCAGCTAACACAGATCCCTGACACACTCTGGTTAGTTATTTAATGGTTTCAACTTAGTTTATCTAAAACTTCAGTGCACGGTCGCAGGGATCAGCTGACACAGATCGCTGGCACAGGCTGGTTAGTTATTTAATGGTTTCAGCCAAGTTTATCTAAAACTTCAGTGCACGGTTGCAGGGATCAGCTGGCACAGATCGCTGGCACAGGCTGGTTAGTTATTTAATGGTTTCAGCTGAGTTTATTTTATCTTAAACTTCAGTGCACAGTTGCAGGGATCAGCTAACACAGATCCCTGACACACGCTGGTTAGTTATTTAATGGTTTCAACTTAGTTTATTTTCTCTAAAAATTCAGTGCACGGTTGCAGGGATCAGTTGACAAAGATTCCTGGCACAGGCTGGTTAGTTATTTAATGGTTTCAACTTAGTTTATTTTATCTAAAACTTCAGTGCACGGTTGCAGGGATCAGCTGACACAGACCGCTGGCACAGGCTGGTTAGTTATTTAGTGGTTTCAGCTTAGTTTATTTTATCTTAAACTTCAGTGCACGGTCGCAGGGATCAGCTGACACAGATCTCTGGCACAGGCTGGTTAGTTATTTAGTGGTTTCAGCTTAGTTTATTTGATCTAAAACTTCAGTGCACGGTTGCAGGGATCAGCTGACACAGATCGCTGGCACAGGCTGGTTAGTTATTTCGTGGTTTCAGCTTAGTTTATTTTGATCTAAGACTTCAGTGCACATTCGCAAAGATCAGCTGAAACAGATCGCTGGCACAGGCTGGTTAGTTATTTAATTGTTTCAGCTTAGTTTATCTAAAACTTCAGTGCACGGTTGCAGGGATCAGCTGACACAGATCGTTGGCACAGGCTGGTTAGTTATTTAATGGTTTAGGTTTGGTTTATTTAATCTAAAACTTCAGTGCACGGTTGCAGGGATCAGCTGACACAGATCTCTGGCACAGGCTGGTTAGTTATTTAATGGTTTAGGTTTGGTTTATTTGATCTAAAACTTCAGTCCACGTTCGCAGGGATCAGCTGACACAGATTGCTGGTACAGGCTGGTTGGTTATTTAATGGTTTCAACTTAGTTTATCTAAAACTTCAGTGCACGGTTGCAGGAATCAGCTGACACAGATCGCTGGCACAGGCTGGTTAGTTATTTAATGGTTTCGTTTTGGTTTATTTTATCTAAAACTTCAGTGCACGGTTGCAGGGATCCGCTGACACAGATCGCTGGCACAGGCTGGTTAGTTATTTAATGGTTTCAGCTTAGTTTATTTGATCTAAAACTTCAGTGCACGCTTGCAGGGATCAGCTGAAACAGATCCCTGGCACAGGCTGGTTAGTTATTTAATGGTTTCAACTTAGTTTATTTTCTCTAAAACTTCAGTGCACGGTTGCAGGGATCAGCTGACACAGATCGCTGGCACAGGCTGGTTAGTTATTTAGTGGTTTCAGCTTAGTTTATTTGATCTAAAACTTCAGTGCATGGTCGCAAAGATCAGCTGACACAGATCGCTGGCACAGGCTGGTTAGTTATTTAATGGTTTCAACTTAGTTTATTTTCTCTAAAACTTCAGTGCACGGTTGCAGGGATCAGCTGACACAGATCGCTGGTACAGGCTGGTTAGTTATTTAATGGTTTCAGCTTAGTTTATTTGATCTAAAACTTCAGTGCACGCTTGCAGGGATCAGCTGAAACAGATCGCTGGTACAGGCTGGTTAGTTATTTAATGGTTTCAACTTAGTTTATTTTATCTAAAACTTCAGTGCACGGTTGCAGGGATCAGCTGACACAGATTGCTGGCACAGGCTGGTTAGTTATTTAATGGTTTCAGGTTAGTTTATTTGATCTAAGACTTCAGTGCATGGTCGCAAAGATCAGCTGACACAGATCCCTGGCACAGGCTGGTTAGTTATTTAATGGTTTCAACTTAGTTTATTTTCTCTAAAACTTCAGTGCACGGTTGCAGGGATCAGCTGACACAGATCGCTGGTTAGTTATTTAATGGTTTCAGCTTTGTTTATTTGATCTACAACTTCAGTCCACGTTCGCAGGGATCAGCTGACACAGATCTCTGGCACAGCCTGGTTGGTTATTTAATGGTTTCAGCTTAGTTTATTTGATCTAAAACTTCAGTGCACGGTTGCAGGGATCAGCTGACACAGATCGCTGGCACAGGCTGGTTAGTTATTTAGTGGTTTCAGCTTAGTTTATTTTATCTTAAACTTCAGTGCACGGTCGCAGGGATCAGCTGACACAGATCGCTGGCACAGGCTGGTTGGTTATTTAATGGTTTCAGCTTTGTTTATTTGATCTAAAACTTCAGTGCACGGTTGCAGGGATCAGCTGACACAGATCGCTGGCACAGGCTGGTTAGTTATTTCGTGGTTTCAGCTTAGTTTATTTTGATCTAAGACTTCAGTGCACATTCGCAAAGATCAGCTGAAACAGATCGCTGGCACAGGCTGGTTAGTTATTTAATGGTTTCAATTGAGTTTATCTAAAACTTCAGTGCACGGTTGCAGGAATCAGCTGACACAGATCGCTTGCACAGGCTGGTTAGTTATTTAATGGTTTCGGTATGGTTTATTTTATCTAAAACTTCAGTGCACGGTTGCAGGGATCAGCTGACACAGATCGCTGGCACAGGCTGGTTAGTTATTTAATGGTTTCAGCTTAGTTTATCTAAAACTTCAGTGCACGGTTGCAGGGATCAGATGAAACAGATCACTGGCACAGGCTGGTTAGTTATTTAATGGTTTCAACTTAGTTTATTTTATCTAAAACTTCAGTGCACGGTCGCAGGGATCCGCTGACACAGATCGCTGGCACAGGCTGGTTAGTTATTTAATGGTTTCAACTTAGTTTATTTGATCTAAAACTTCAGTGCACGCTTGCAGGGATCAGCTGACACAGATCGCTGGTACAGGCTGGTTGGTTATTTAATGGTTTAGGTTTGGTTTATTTGATCTAAAACTTCAGTCCACGTTCGCAGGGATCAGCTGACACAGATCGCTGGTACAGGCTGGTTGGTTATTTAATGGTTTCAACTTAGTTTATCTAAAACTTCAGTGCACGGTTGCAGGAATCAGCTGACACAGATCGCTGGCACAGGCTGGTTAGTTATTTAATTGTTTCAGCTTAGTTTATCTAAAACTTCAGTGCACGGTTGCAGGGATCAGCTGACACAGATCGTTGGCACAGGCTGGTTAGTTATTTAATGGTTTCAACTTAGTTTATCTAAAACTTCAGTGCACGGTTGCAGGGATCAGATGAAACAGGTCACTGGCACAGGCTGGCTAGTTATTTAATGGTTTTAACTTAGTTTATTTGATCTAAAACTTCAGTGCACGATTGCAGGGATCAGCTGAAACAGATCGCTGGTACAGGCTGGTTAGTTATTTAATGGTTTCAACTTAGTTTATTTTATCTAAAACTTCAGTGCGCGGTCGCAGGGATCCGCTGACACAGATCGCTGGCACAGGCTGGTTAGTTATTTAATGGTTTCAGCTTAGTTTATTTGATCTAAAACTTCAGTGCACGCTTGCAGGGATCAGCTGACACAGATCGCTGTCACAGGCTGGTTAGTTATTTAAATGGTTTCAGGTTAGTTTATTTGATCTAAGACTTCAGTGCATGGTCGCAAAGATCAGCTGACACAGATCCCTGGCACAGGCTGGTTAGTTATTTAATGGTTTCAACTTAGTTTATTTTCTCTAAATCTTCAGTGCACGGTTGCAGGGATCAGCTGACACAGATCGCTGGCACAGGCTGGTTAGTTATTTAGTGGTTTCAGCTTAGTTTATTTGATCTAAAACTTCAGTGCACGGTCGCAGTGATCAGCTGACACAGATCGCTGGTTAGTTATTTAATGGTTTCAGCTTTGTTTATTTGATCTAAAACTTCAGTCCACGTTCGCAGGGATCAGCTGACACAGATCTCTGGCACAGCCTGGTTGGTTATTTAATGGTTTCAGCTTAGTTTATTTGATCTAAAACTTCAGTGCACGGTTGCAGGGATCAGCTGACACAGACCGCTGGCACAGGCTGGTTAGTTATTTAGTGGTTTCAGCTTAGTTTATTTTATCTTAAACTTCAGTGCACGGTCGCAGGGATCAGCTGACACAGATCGCTGGCACAGGCTGGTTGGTTATTTAATGGTTTCAGCTTTGTTTATTTGATCTAAAACTTCAGTGCACGGTTGCAGGGATCAGCTGACACAGACCGCTGGCACAGGCTGGTTAGTTATTTAGTGGTTTCAGCTTAGTTTATTTGATCTTAAACTTCAGTGCACGGTCGCAGGGATCAGCTGACACAGATCGCTGGCACAGGCTGGTTAGTTATTTCGTGGTTTCAGCTTAGTTTATTTTGATCTAAGACTTCAGTGCACATTCGCAAAGATCAGCTGAAACAGATCGCTGGCACAGGCTGGTTAGTTATTTAATGGTTTCGGTTTGGTTTATTTTATCTAAAACTTCAGTGCACGGTTGCAGGGATCAGCTGACACAGATCGCTGGCACAGGCTGGTTAGTTATTTAATGGTTTCAGCTTAGTTTATCTAAAACTTCAGTGCACGGTCGCAGGGATCAGCTGACACAGATCGCTGGCACAGGCTGGTTAGTTATTTAATGGTTTCAGCCAAGTTTATCTAAAACTTCAGTGCACGGTTGCAGGGATCAGCTGGCACAGATCGCTGGCACAGGCTGGTTAGTTATTTAATGGTTTCAGCTTAGTTTATTTTATCTTAAACTTCAGTGCACGGTCGCAGGGATCAGCTGGCACAGATCGCTGGCACAGGCTGGTTAGTTATTTAATGGTTTCAACTTAGTTTATTTTCTGTAAAACTTCAGTGCACAGTTGCAGGGATCAGTTAACACAGATCCCTGACACACGCTGGTTAGTTATTTAATGGTTTCAACTTAGTTTATTTTCTCTAAAAATTCAGTGCACGGTTGCAGGGATCAGTTGACAAAGATTCCTGGCACAGGCTGGTTAGTTATTTAATGGTTTCAACTTAGTTTATTTTATCTAAAACTTCAGTGCACGGTCGCAGGGATCAGCTGACACAGACCGCTGGCACAGGCTGGTTAGTTATTTAGTGGTTTCAGCTTAGTTTATTTTATCTTAAACTTCAGTGCACGGTCGCAGGGATCAGCTGACACAGATCTCTGGCACAGGCTGGTTGGTTATTTAATGGTTTCAGCTTAGTTTATTTGATCTAAAACTTCAGTGCACGGTTGCAGGGATCAGCTGACACAGATCGCTGGCACAGGCTGGTTAGTTATTTAATTGTTTCAGCTTAGTTTATCTAAAACTTCAGTGCACGGTTGCAGGGATCAGCTGACACAGATCGTTGGCACAGGCTGGTTAGTTATTTAATGGTTTAGGTTTGGTTTATTTAATCTAAAACTTCAGTGCACGGTTGCAGGGATCAGCTGACACAGATCGCTGGCACAGGCTGGTTAGTTATTTAATGGTTTAGCTTTGGTTTATTTGATCTAAAACTTCAGTCCACGTTCGCAGGGATCAGCTAACACAGATCGCTGGTACAGGCTGGTTGGTTATTTAATGGTTTCAACTTAGTTTATCTAAAACTTCAGTGCACGGTTGCAGGAATCAGCTGACACAGATCACTGGCACAGGCTGGTTAGTTATTTAATGGTTTCAACTTAGTTTATCTAAAACTTCAGTGCACGGTTGCAGGGATCAGATGAAACAGATCACTGGCACAGGCTGGCTAGTTATTTAATGGTTTCAGCTTAGTTTATTTGATCTAAAACTTCAGTGCACGCTTGCAGGGATCAGCTGACACAGATCGCTGTCACAGGCTGGTTAGTTATTTAAATGGTTTCAGGTTAGTTTATTTGATCTAAGACTTCAGTGCATGGTCGCAAAGATCAGCTGACACAGATCCCTGGCACAGGCTGGTTAGTTATTTAATGGTTTCAACTTAGTTTATTTTCTCTAAATCTTCAGTGCACGGTTGCAGGGATCAGCTGACACAGATCGCTGGCACAGGCTGGTTAGTTATTTAGTGGTTTCAGCTTAGTTTATTTGATCTAAAACTTCAGTGCACGGTCGCAGTGATCAGCTGACACAGATCGCTGGTTAGTTATTTAATGGTTTCAGCTTTGTTTATTTGATCTAAAACTTCAGTCCACGTTCGCAGGGATCAGCTGACACAGATCTCTGGCACAGCCTGGTTGGTTATTTAATGGTTTCAGCTTAGTTTATTTGATCTAAAACTTCAGTGCACGGTTGCAGGGATCAGCTGACACAGACCGCTGGCACAGGCTGGTTAGTTATTTAGTGGTTTCAGCTTAGTTTATTTTATCTTAAACTTCAGTGCACGGTCGCAGGGATCAGCTGACACAGATCGCTGGCACAGGCTGGTTAGTTATTTCGTGGTTTCAGCTTAGTTTATTTTGATCTAAGACTTCAGTGCACATTCGCAAAGATCAGCTGAAACAGATCGCTGGCACAGGCTGGTTAGTTATTTAATGGTTTCGGTTTGGTTTATTTTATCTAAAACTTCAGTGCACGGTTGCAGGGATCAGCTGACACAGATCGCTGGCACAGGCTGGTTAGTTATTTAATGGTTTCAGCTTAGTTTATCTAAAACTTCAGTGCACGGTCGCAGGGATCAGCTGACACAGATCGCTGGCACAGGCTGGTTAGTTATTTAATGGTTTCAGCCAAGTTTATCTAAAACTTCAGTGCACGGTTGCAGGGATCAGCTGGCACAGATCGCTGGCACAGGCTGGTTAGTTATTTAATGGTTTCAGCTTAGTTTATTTTATCTTAAACTTCAGTGCACGGTCGCAGGGATCAGCTGGCACAGATCGCTGGCACAGGCTGGTTAGTTATTTAATGGTTTCAACTTAGTTTATTTTCTGTAAAACTTCAGTGCACAGTTGCAGGGATCAGTTAACACAGATCCCTGACACACGCTGGTTAGTTATTTAATGGTTTCAACTTAGTTTATTTTCTCTAAAAATTCAGTGCACGGTTGCAGGGATCAGTTGACAAAGATTCCTGGCACAGGCTGGTTAGTTATTTAATGGTTTCAACTTAGTTTATTTTATCTAAAACTTCAGTGCACGGTCGCAGGGATCAGCTGACACAGATCTCTGGCACAGGCTGGTTGGTTATTTAATGGTTTCAGCTTAGTTTATTTGATCTAAAACTTCAGTGCACGGTTGCAGGGATCAGCTGACACAGATCGTTGGCACAGGCTGGTTAGTTATTTAATGGTTTAGGTTTGGTTTATTTAATCTAAAACTTAAGTGCACGGTTGCAGGGATCAGCTGACACAGATCGCTGGCACAGGCTGGTTAGTTATTTAATGGTTTAGGTTTGGTTTATTTGATCTAAAACTTCAGTCCACGTTCGCAGGGATCAGCTGACACAGATCGCTGGTACAGGCTGGTTGGTTATTTAATGGTTTCAACTTAGTTTATCTAAAACTTCAGTGCACGGTTGCAGGAATCAGCTGACACAGATCGCTGGCACAGGCTGGTTAGTTATTTAATGGTTTCAGCTTAGTTTATCTAAAACTTCAGTGCACGGTTGCAGGGATCAGATGAAACAGATCACTGGCACAGGCTGGCTAGTTATTTAATGGTTTTAACTTAGTTTATTTGATCTAAAACTTCAGTGCACGATTGCAGGGATCCGCTGAAACAGATCGCTGGTACAGGCTGGTTAGTTATTTAATGGTTTCAACTTAGTTTATTTTATCTAAAACTTCAGTGCGCGGTCGCAGGGATCCGCTGACACAGATCGCTGGCACAGGCTGGTTAGTTATTTAATGGTTTCAGCTTAGTTTATTTGATCTAAAACTTCAGTGCATGGTCGCAAAGATCAGCTGACACAGATTCCTGGCACAGGCTGGTTAGTTATTTAATGGTTTCAACTTAGTTTATTTTCTCTAAAACTTCAGTGCACGGTTGCAGGGATCAGCTGACACAGATCGCTGGCACAGGCTGGTTAGTTATTTAGTGGTTTCAGCTTAGTTTATTTGATCTAAAACTTCAGTGCACGGTCGCAGTGATCAGCTGACACAGATCGCTGGTTAGTTATTTAATGGTTTCAGCTTTGTTTATTTGATCTACAACTTCAGTCCACGTTCGCAGGGATCAGCTGACACAGATCTCTGGCACAGCCTGGTTGGTTATTTAATGGTTTCAGCTTAGTTTATTTGATCTAAAACTTCAGTGCACGGTTGCAGGGATCAGCTGACACAGACCGCTGGCACAGGCTGGTTAGTTATTTAGTGGTTTCAGCTTAGTTTATTTTATCTTAAACTTCAGTGCACGGTCGCAGGGATCAGCTGACACAGATCGCTGGCACAGGCTGGTTGGTTATTTAATGGTTTCAGCTTTGTTTATTTGATCTAAAACTTCAGTGCACGGTTGCAGGGATCAGCTGACACAGATCACTGGCACAGGCTGGTTAGTTATTTCGTGGTTTCAGCTTAGTTTATTTTGATCTAAGACTTCAGTGCACATTCGCAAAGATCTGCTGAAACAGATCGCTGGCACAGGCTGGTTAGTTATTTAATGGTTTCAACTTAGTTTATCTAAAACTTCAGTGCAGGGTTGCAGGAATCAGCTGACACAGATCGCTGGCACAGGCTGGTTAGTTATTTAATGGTTTCAACTTAGTTTATCTAAAACTTCAGTGCACGGTTGCAGGAATCAGCTGACACAGATCGCTGGCACAGGCTGGTTAGTTATTTAATGGTTTCGTTTTGGTTTATTTTATCTAAAACTTCAGTGCACGGTTGCAGGGATCAGCTGACACAGATCCCTGGCACAGGCTGGTTAGTTATTTAATGGTTTCAGCTTAGTTTATCTAAAACTTCAGTGCACGGTTGCAGGGATCAGATGAAACAGATCACTGGCACAGGCTGGTTAGTTATTTAATGGTTTCAACTTAGTTTATTTTATCTAAAACTTCAGTGCGCGGTCGCAGGGATCCGCTGACACAGATCGCTGGCACAGGCTGGTTAGTTATTTAATGGTTTCAGCTTAGTTTATTTGATCTAAAACTTCAGTGCACGCTTGCAGGGATCAGCTGAAACAGATCCCTGGCACAGGCTGGTTAGTTATTTAATGGTTTCAACTTAGTTTATTTTCTCTAAAACTTCAGTGCACGGTTTCAGGGATCAGCTGACACAGATCGCTGGCACAGGCTGGTTAGTTATTTAGTGGTTTCAGCTTAGTTTATTTGATCTAAAACTTCAGTGCATGGTCGCAAAGATCAGCTGACACAGATCGCTGGCACAGGCTGGTTAGTTATTTAATGGTTTCAACTTAGTTTATTTTCTCTAAAACTTCAGTGCACGGTTGCAGGGATCAGCTGACACAGATCGCTGGTACAGGCTGGTTAGTTATTTAATGGTTTCAGCTTAGTTTATTTGATCTAAAACTTCAGTGCACGCTTGCAGGGATCAGCTGAAACAGATCGCTGGTACAGGCTGGTTAGTTATTTAATGGTTTCAACTTAGTTTATTTTATCTAAAACTTCAGTGCACGCTTGCAGGGATCAGCTGACACAGATCGCTGTCACAGGCTGGTTAGTTATTTAAATGGTTTCAGGTTAGTTTATTTGATCTAAGACTTCAGTGCATGGTCGCAAAGATCAGCTGACACAGATCCCTGGCACAGGCTGGTTAGTTATTTAATGGTTTCAACTTAGTTTATTTTCTCTAAATCTTCAGTGCACGGTTGCAGGGATCAGCTGACACAGATCGCTGGTTAGTTATTTAATGGTTTCAGCTTTGTTTATTTGATCTAAAACTTCAGTCCACGTTCGCAGGGATCAGCTGACACAGATCTCTGGCACAGCCTGGTTGGTTATTTAATGGTTTCAGCTTAGTTTATTTGATCTAAAACTTCAGTGCACGGTTGCAGGGATCAGCTGACACAGACCGGTGGCACAGGCTGGTTAGTTATTTAGTGGTTTCAGCTTAGTTTATTTTATCTTAAACTTCAGTGCACGGTCGCAGGGATCAGCTGACACAGATCTCTGGCACAGCCTGGTTGGTTATTTAATGGTTTCAGCTTTGTTTATTTGATCTAAAACTTCAGTCCACGTTCGCAGGGATCAGCTGACACAGATCTCTGGCACAGCCTGGTTGGTTATTTAATGGTTTCAGCTTAGTTTATTTGATCTAAAACTTCAGTGCACGGTTGCAGGGATCAGCTGACACAGACCGCTGGCACAGGCTGGTTAGTTATTTAGTGGTTTCAGCTTAGTTTATTTTATCTTAAACTTCAGTGCACGGTCGCAGGGATCAGCTGACACAGATCGCTGGCACAGGCTGGTTAGTTATTTCGTGGTTTCAGCTTAGTTTATTTTGATCTAAGACTTCAGTGCACATTCGCAAAGATCAGCTGAAACAGATCGCTGGCACAGGCTGGTTAGTTATTTAATGGTTTCAACTTAGTTTATATAAAACTTCAGTGCACGGTTGCAGGAATCAGCTGACACAGATCGCTGGCACAGGCTGGTTAGTTATTTAATGGTTTCGGTTTGGTTTATTTTATCTAAAACTTCAGTGCACGGTTGCAGGGATCAGCTGAAACAGATCGCTGGCACAGGCTGGTTAGTTATTTAATGGTTTCAGCTTAGTTTATCTAAAACTTCAGTGCACGGTCGCAGGGATCCGCTGACACAGATCGCTGGCACAGGCTGGTTAGTTATTTAATGGTTTCAACTTAGTTTATTTGATCTAAAACTTCAGTGCACGCTTGCAGGGATCAGCTGACACAGATCGCTGTCACAGGCTGGTTAGTTATTTAATGGTTTCGGTTTGGTTTATTTTATCTAAAACTTCAGTGCACGGTTGCAGGGATCAGCTAACACAGATCCCTGACACACGCTGGTTAGTTATTTAATGGTTTCAACTTAGTTTATTTTCTGTAAAACTTCAGTGCACAGTTGCAGGGATCAGTTAACACAGATCCCTGACACACGCTGGTTAGTTATTTAATGGTTTCAACTTAGTTTATTTTCTCTAAAAATTCAGTGCACGGTTGCAGGGATCAGTTGACAAAGATTCCTGGCACAGGCTGGTTAGTTATTTAATGGTTTCAACTTAGTTTATTTTATCTAAAACTTCAGTGCACGGTCGCAGGGATCAGCTGACACAGACCGCTGGCACAGGCTGGTTAGTTATTTAGTGGTTTCAGCTTAGTTTATTTTATCTTAAACTTCAGTGCACGGTCGCAGGGATCAGCTGACACAGATCTCTGGCACAGGCTGGTTGGTTATTTAATGGTTTCAGCTTAGTTTATTTGATCTAAAACTTCAGTGCACGGTTGCAGGGATCAGCTGACACAGATCGCTGGCACAGGCTGGTTAGTTATTTAATTGTTTCAGCTTAGTTTATCTAAAACTTCAGTGCACGGTTGCAGGGATCAGCTGACACAGATCGTTGGCACAGGCTGGTTAGTTATTTAATGGTTTAGGTTTGGTTTATTTAATCTAAAACTTCAGTGCACGGTTGCAGGGATCAGCTGACACAGATCGCTGGCACAGGCTGGTTAGTTATTTAATGGTTTAGGTTTGGTTTATTTGATCTAAAACTTCAGTCCACGTTCGCAGGGATCAGCTGACACAGATCGCTGGTACAGGCTGGTTGGTTATTTAATGGTTTCAACTTAGTTTATCTAAAACTTCAGTGCACGGTTGCAGGAATCAGCTGACACAGATCGCTGGCACAGGCTGGTTAGTTATTTAATGGTTTCGGTTTGGTTTATTTTATCTAAAACTTCAGTGCACGGTTGCAGGGATCAGCTGACACAGATCGCTGGCACAGGCTGGTTAGTTATTTAATGGTTTCAGCTTAGTTTATCTAAAACTTCAGTGCACGGTTGCAGGGATCAGATGAAACAGATCACTGGCACAGGCTGGCTAGTTATTTAATGGTTTTAACTTAGTTTATTTGATCTAAAACTTCAGTGCACGATTGCAGGGATCAGCTGAAACAGATCGCTGGTACAGGCTGGTTAGTTATTTAATGGTTTCAACTTAGTTTATTTTATCTAAAACTTCAGTGCGCGGTCGCATGGATCCGCTGACACAGATCGCTGGCACAGGCTGGTTAGTTATTTAATGGTTTCAGCTTAGTTTATTTGATCTAAAACTTCAGTGCACGCTTGCAGGGATCAGCTGACACAGATCGCTGTCACAGGCTGGTTAGTTATTTAAATGGTTTCAGGTTAGTTTATTTGATCTAAGACTTCAGTGCATGGTCGCAAAGATCAGCTGACACAGATCCCTTGCACAGGCTGGTTAGTTATTTAATGGTTTCAACTTAGTTTATTTTCTCTAAAACTTCAGTGCACGGTTGCAGGGATCAGCTGACACAGATCGCTGGCACAGGCTGGTTAGTTATTTAGTGGTTTCAGCTTAGTTTATTTGATCTAAAACTTCAGTGCACGGTCGCAGTGATCAGCTGACACAGATCGCTGGTGTGATATTATTCTGTTATTATATGTTACCTTATATATGTAATCAAAGTAGTTGAATTAGAATACTGCTGTAGATCACATTATACCCTTTAATATAGAGTGTGTGAGCTGTATGTAGTTTAGTTCTCATTATACTTTTGAGTTAACAGAACATATTCACATATTAGTTCATTAGATAAATGTGCATCACTCTGTATCCTTGATCTGCTGGGAATGTGTTACACTGTTTTCTTGACATGCTTAATTGTTGAATCATGAAGAGAAGGTTGTAAGCAGGAGACTCTGTGTCTAAAGACAGGGGAGATAGATAGACCACATTCCACACCCCCACCTTATAGAAAGCAGAGAAACAACTGCCGAGGTCATAACTTAGGCGCTGTAACAGAGAAAAAATGTGATGTTTTGGCTTTTACGACTAGCTGGGGGCCACTAGAGACTATAAAAAGCTGAGCAACCCGTCACCATTTTGAGACATGCTGTCGAACCTCTGCAGGCATCTCTCCCGTCCGGACGTTGTAATGCTCTTATTGTTGAAATTGTATGGAAATAAATGATTGTTGATTGAGCATTGATACACCGAGTATTGTCCCTCCTTCAGCCCAAAGATTCAAAGAACTGCGTGTTTCCAACAACTTGGTGCCGTGTGACCCGGATCTTTGGTGTGCTGAGGAGGTGTAGATTTGACCTTTGGTGAGATCGTGAGGCGAGGTGAACAGAGGACCGGTCCAAAAATAAAAAGGTAAGCACAGCCTGTTGTATTATAAATACCAAATGTGCATATTGGGCTTTCCAAATTAATCTGTTCACTGAGTCACATGTATTTTCACAGTAAATTTGTCGGTGTCTGGTTTTTGGCGCAAGATACTAACAACATAAGTTGAGGCTGAATTCCAGTGTGTTAAATAAACTGCTTCTACCGAGAAACTAATAAGACACTACGTTGAGCTAGTTGCAGTAAACTGCTTCTACCGAGAAACTAATAAGATACTACGTTGAGCTAGTTGCAGCCACTTTACCTTCCACATTTAATTTTGTCTAATACTGGCTTCTGTAGCAATAATACATTAGAATTTATTCTGAAGACGCGGCCATTAGTTCAGTACATTGAAGTCGAGGTTTGAAGTTTGTTTATGGTGTCGGTTACGTCCTGGCTCTTGCCGGCTATGAAATAGAAGTTGATTTAAGGAAAAGCAGATGCTGGCTTCACGGTGCGGTTAAACACTGGCAACGCGAGAGCGAAACACGTCCGTAGGTTTGGTTTATGATACGGCGTGTTCCGGTGGTGCGGCTGTGAAGTGCAGTAGTGGTTGGTGCTAATTTTAGTACATTGAACAGAGGTTTGACGGTGGTTTGTGGCGTCAGTCGAGTTTTTTTTTAAGGGCTGCGGTCATAAAACAAAGTAAAATTTTACTTGCCAAGAAGTACATAGAGCAAAACCTGGTTTATGATGTCTGGTATAACTTCGGGGATGCAAGCATCACTTTTATGATGCGACTTTGCTCCGTTGTGGCGGTCATAAGCGCAGAGAAAAGGGTATTTTGGTCTATGGTGCAGTGTGCTTTAAGAAGATCTAATAGTTGAGCTCAGAGGTTTCTGTGTAAAATTCCCGCTGAGGAAAAGTGTTGTGTGTGAGTGTCAAAGCGCGCTCTGGGTGAGAGAGTGTGTGTGAAGCTGCGAGGCGCGCTCTGGGTGCTGTCTTGTGGGTGAAGCGCGCACTGAGGGAGAATGTGACTGAGGCGCGCTCTGAGTGTGTTTTGTGTGGAGTGTGAAGCGTGAGCACAGTGACAGTGACGGTTAATGTGTTTGATTAGGAGGACATTAGAGCAAATACACATTTTAGGATCAAAGGTTGATGCCTAGTGTACCTGTGGAACTTTGCCTATGGAGTAGCGACCCTCCTGTCCAGGGACGCTTGGCCAGGACCGGCGGCGTCCGGGTGCTGAGGTGGTGACTTGGGGAGGTGAGGGCCCCCGCATAGCCACGGAAATAACACTGGAACGACCGTGTAATCACGGGTTCACATTTATTTCCGGACTAGAACAAGACACATTTTGCGAACAAACGTTGAGTCTAGATTTAGTAAAGAAATATAAAAAGGTTGAATTCCTCGTTTCAGTGGTTGAAATTGTTGTGTGCCTGTCCCCTGACGAGTGTGAAATTAAAATAAAGAGGGAATTTGGAGCCACATAGAGATAGACGGGCATAATTGGGTGTATTACTCTGTGGTGTAATAAAAATAAAAGGGAGAGATAGTAAGAGGTGTGCAGTGGAGAATTATGGAGGAGTAGAGAGAGGAATGTGTTGGGAGACTGGCGTACAGTTTACGCTGTCAAGGTAGGCGTGTTGCCTGCTTATCTGTTTAACAGTGATGAAAATGAAATTAAAATAAATCTCTTAGTGTGTTAATACAGGAAGCTGCGGACCTGGACCAACTGCCCCCACAAGCACAGCGGCCGAAGCAAAATTATAGGTAATGGGAACCACACCCAGCACGAATCAGCAGCTGTGAAACAGACAGCAGCGAGGAGAGAATTAGAGGAGAAATTAAGAGAAGTTTTAACACATAAAATTGGGGCCAACGGACTTGTGGAGGTTGGGAAGGCGTCCGGAGCATCACAACAAAAAGGTGAAACAAAAACACACACAAGCAGAGAAATCTGAGAGAAAGGCTCCTTTTAAGGTAACGCCTAGTTTGAGAAAAGATAAAATTAACCTGCTTTTATACAAATGCACATACACGCAATGAAGAAACAGCTTACACTCATGAACACGTGAAGATTTTCCAGCAAGGTTAAAGAAAAATTAACATACTTAAATGATGAAGTCTATACATTACTGACAAAGAAACCCTCTGGGTTGCAGGACAACAATTTAACAAAAAAAAAAAAGAAGGAACACTGGTCTAACCAACCAGGCAAGACACAACAAATTTAGTGGTTAAAAGATTCAAATTGTGACATGTTTTCTGTTGATTGATTAATAAAAGTGATTACTGAATGAAAGAAAGTTCCTTTTTGGGCTTTTAAACATGATCTTAAGAATTTTAACATATACCGGTGTTGTCCTGTCAACTTGGTAGGTTAGGAGTTGCTTATATCGGGAGACAAAAAACAAAAAAAGGGGGAGAGAAGGCTGACACAGGGCCTGGCCCCATTGCCTCCCCTCTGAATAACACAGCCAACACAACAACATTTTCCTGTTCGTTTGTTTTTGTTTTTTGTTTGTTTTTGTTTTGTTTTGTTTTTGTTTTTTCTATACATATTTAATTACAGGTTGCTTTGCCGGCCCTGAAAGCCGAGGCTGACTGGACTCCTGCTCTCCCCCATACGTGACACTGACCAAATGCTGCAACAGCTGGACCCACAACAACGACCTGAGAATGTCAACAGACCTGCAGGAATGTGATCTCATGCAGCCGAGACGGAGAGCACTAAACCTAAGGCCCGTTTCACTACACGGGGGAAAATTCCCAGACTGCGTCAGCTGACAGAGCTGTGACGAGACGCCCGCCAAGCCCGAATGAAAAGTAAGGCCGAGCGAAAGAATGCTGACCTTGATAACTTTGCATTCACACTGTGCAGGACAGTGATGGACCAACACGGATGATCGGGTGGCGAAAAAGGGCGTGACCGAGACAAGAGGAGTAACTGAGGTCAGAAGGCACCTCAGAATGGACAAAAACACAGAAGAAGATGCAGGTTTCACCTGCGGTGAACATCGACACTGGAGAAAGGACTGCCCCAATTGGGGTCAGAACCAGGACGGACTGAATTTTGAGCAGCAGCAGCAGCAATGGTCGCAAACAAACTGAAAAAGGAGGGGGGGCAGGACCCCAGGGCACGCTTCAGGCCGTGGTTTACCCAGAACACCAGAACAGGAAAGTGATGAACACACACACACACACACACACACACACACACACACACACATCTACATGCACTGACTCAGAATGAAGAGAAACACACACACACACACACACACACACACACACACACACACACACACACACACACACGTCTCCAAACACACAGATTCAGAATGAAGTGAAATACACACATGAACACGTGCACTCGTTGAGTGAGTGAGAAATGACACACACACAAACACACACACACGGGAATGTTGATTCACTGAGAAGTGATGCACACACATACACATGCACACGCTTGTGCAATGAAGAGTGATCCACACGCACACACACATACACGCTGATGCAATGAAGAATGCTTTGCTTATGCTGATATGCAAAATGCTGCACACAAACATCCCAATGCATAATTTTTATGAGGAGCCATTGATTACCATTAAATACTTAGAATGTGTTATATGTCACCTAGAAGGCATTTATGTAGAGTTAATAAGGTCTAAAAAAGTTTGGTTATGAAAACAATGTCTGTGCGTGATGTCTGTTTATGGCTCAAGGCCTTGACTGAATTCTTTGCTGTGCTTCACACAGCCCTGATGAGGAACAGTGGCACAGAGTGAAATTGATGAATTAATAGTGTAAGGTTAGGTTGGAGTACGGCATTTTCTGTGATTGAGTTTTAATTCAAGGAGGAACAAAAGGTGTTACGGCACCTGAGGTTCTCATTCCCACACAATATTGTCCCGGCAGGAAGCAAAATGTTCCTGTGAATTTCTGGTTGATTGTTTGGTTTTGTTTAGCGCTAGCTTGATTTTATCAGTAAGCTTTGGCTTGTGTTCTTTCTCGTAAGCGAGAGAGGGATAGTTTTATGCTTGGACATGTCTGCAACGGGCCCTAGTTTGTGTTATTTTAGTAGTATTTTGTTGGTTATGTCTGTTTTCGTTTTTGTTACAGTGCACTGGAGAAAAAACATCTGAGAGGTGTGATCCACCGGTGGTGATATGTTGAGATTTTGTGAGTTCATGATTTAACAATCAGCTCTTTAAACAAGGCCTGAAAGATTGAAATTTAAAGCGCTATAAAATATTATTACTGTAAACAGTTGCAAAGTGTGCTTCTCCATGATTGTAATTGGCTTGGGAGAAATTCACTTATAGGGAACACTGATCTAAAAGGATTGCACCGAGTCAATCCGGCCCAAAAAAAAAAAAAAAAAAAAAAAAAAAAAAACCAAGGAATTGTTTTCCTTTAAAATGATGACGTCATCTTGCTGGTGATGGAGGCTCGAATAGGTTGCGCGGGAGACTCCATTATCAGCAACATCTGGTATGAATGTGTATGGAGGTATGCATGTGAATGGACTGTGATGGACTGACAACTAAAAGTTTGGACTGACTTGATACTGAGACAATGACTGCACCCACTTTAGGATTAGTAAATGCCAATAAACAATTCATAAACAATTCACCCAGCCGACAAGAGAAGGGTGGATGCTTCGCTTTGTTTTGTTTTGTTTTTTCAGGAGCAGGAGGATAAGAGAGACTGGAGGAGGAGACTCTAGCTTCACATAAGTATGAACTGCAGACTTAACACTGTGGTTGCTGATTTTGAGTTACTGATGTTTGCATTAAGAAAACTGTGCTATAGTAGCTGTGTTTTGATTAAGGTATCATGTTATATTATTGGGAATGCCAAATGCTACAGTGGAGATAACTATTGATATCACTCATGACTGGAATATGTTATTATTAACCATAGCAGGCCACTGTAAAAAGTCAATTAAATTTTATAGAGGAAAATCGCCAAAATTGAACAATACCTATGAATGACTGGCCACATTCAGAATAGAGATATGCAATAATAAACATTGGTCCACATGATTTAGGTTCTCACTTGAAATAGTAAGTTATTAAATGTAGAATATAATCGACAGGGACATTTGATAGGATGTGGTACTGAAAAAGAACAAGAGCAAAGTAAATAAAGAAAATATTGTGTTTAGTTTGGATAAATTCAAATTAAAATGTACCATTACACTCAGAGGATCAATATGGAATAAAACATATGCAAAATTTGTAGGAACTACAGGACTGATAACTGTTCTGTCCTGAGCGTTTGTTTCTAGAGCACCCACTTGACCACACCAACAGTTTCTCGCCACCGAGGAGGGGTACTTGCAAAAAAAGAATAAAATAAAAATCTGAGTTTAACAAAACATTTTAAATGTAAATATCAAGCTTACCTTTCTTTTTCCATGAAATATGCTTGTGGGCACGCCAGCCATTTTGAAAAGGTGGGCAAAACAATTGGCAAGGCCACACCCCCACACGTGTGATATAATTTTAAAGGTACTGTTGCCCTCTCTAAGAAACATCAGGACTTAGAGGAGTGGCAAGTAGAGTATGCGAGCTACAAGCAAAAACTAAAATGTGTACTACAGTGTGCAAAAAATGAAATACTGGGTCATCAGGGGGTTATGAGGGACATTTATAAAACTAAAAGTCCCACTAACCTTAAAGTGCACTTGAAAAGCCCACAGAAGAAGGTTAACCTAGCTTACCTAGAAGACCTCATCAGGGGGAGCACACTCCCCCTCCTTGAAGAGCTCACCCACTCAACCCGCATCCCCAGAAAACAGCTAACCCCAGATAAGGCAGCGTGATGTATCCCGAGACAACAGGACTGGGACATCTAAATAAAGGTGTGAAACAATCGCCTTCAAAAGGTTATCAATTCACTTCAACCAAAATTAGGACCACACGGTGCGGCAAGAGTTAATAGTTATTAGTCTCAACACCCAAGGATAACCAGAAGAGCATGACTGATATGATGGGACTGGGATTTTGTTACACTTAATTTTTGCAAAACACAAATAAAACTAAATTGAAACTAAGGATTTTCAGAAAATAAAAACTACACTAAACTAGCAAAGAATTGGTAAAAACTAATATAAACTGATGAAAATTGCAAAACTATTACAACCCTGGTGCAGAGATTGGCAAATCTGACCAGGAAACGTTATAAAATGGATTGTCAGGATAGTCAGCGTTAAAGCCACTTTTGACAGTCCATACTAGGATGGCATTGGACATCTTCGGGGCAGAAAAGGGTTGGTGTGACCAAGGTGTGGTTTGGCTTGTTGTATGTATATTTCAAAATGTTACAGCTCTGGATGGACCAGTTACCAGGGCATGGAAGGATGACAGACTTTATTACATGAGGAGAAGGGACATTTTCGGGATCGAAGATCCTCAGGGATGACAAGGCTGGAGCAACGGTACTCGAGAGAAGAATTTCTGATACTTTCTGAGATATGATGTCACTAACCTTCTCTTTTAATTGTCTAGCTCCAATGAATTGACACATGGGAGTGTGTCAAAAAGGGGGAGTTGAGTCCGAACATCAAACAATGGTTTTATGAACATTTTATGACGTTATTTCTGTGTTTAATAATTTAGCTATGGTAAAACTTAAGCTTATAATGTGTTAGACTTAGAAAGGGTTCACTAATTTTTGATTTCTTTTACACACACATAGATTATGATTAGAATAGGTCCTGAACATAATATTTTAAACCAAATTTGAAACATTAGAACAACAATGGATAACAATATTAGATTATCAAGGCTAGGGAGAGAGGTGTTTTGGTTTTCTGTCTCTTGCAGAGAAAGGAACAGACACCGGACGGGGACCCGGAGATGTGAGGACCCTTCACAGCAGAGACAGATGTAGGCACTGCCGAGACAGCAACTGGGGTCAAGTGTCATGACGTTTGGGCTCCTGGAGAAGATGGATCCCACAAACACAGCAATAACCATGAAGGGGTTGGCGAAAACCAGGAACACCAGACCAACGAGGTTCGAGAGGCTCTTGGCAAAAAGGGGGACACGCCGGTGATCCCACCCCAGAACTGTGCAATGACTAAAGGGTGGCCTAACCCCGGAGGTCGAAGAAAGAAGCTGAGAATCACCCAACTGGAAGACACTGGTAGCTGCAGCAATAAAATAAAGGTTAAAAGCTCCTTAGACAGAGGTTCTAGTCTGAGTACATTTGAAAGGTATAAGGGGGCATTAAAATGGGAGTGGAAAACTGGAGCACCAAAATAAAGCTGTGGGAAAATGGGGAGTGATGGGAGTGTCATCTGTAACTGCTGTTATGGTTGTAAATCTAACTTTGCTTGCATCTGAACTGCGTGAACACAGAGGTCATCCCCCATATGGTCCACCCGTTAAAAGGGGACAGAGGGCCTCAGGATCAAGAAAACCTGGACCTTGCAACGCTGAAGTGCTTGTTATTAGTGATCTCTTTAATGAGAGATCAAAAGAGGGTATTGTGATATTATTCTGTTATTATATGTTACCTTATATATGTAATCAAAGTAGTTGAATTAGAATACTGCTGTAGATCACATTATACCCTTTAATATAGAGTGTGTGAGCTGTATGTAGTTTAGTTCTCATTATACTTTTGAGTTAACAGAACATATTCACATATTAGTTCATTAGATAAATGTGCATCACTCTGTATCCTTGATCTGCTGGGAATGTGTTACACTGTTTTCTTGACATGCTTAATTGTTGAATCATGAAGAGAAGGTTGTAAGCAGGAGACTCTGTGTCTAAAGACAGGGGAGATAGATAGACCACATTCCACACCCCCACCTTATAGAAAGCAGAGAAACAACTGCCGAGGTCATAACTTAGGCGCTGTAACAGAGAAAAAATGTGATGTTTTGGCTTTTACGACTAGCTGGGGGCCACTAGAGACTATAAAAAGCTGAGCAACCCGTCACCATTTTGAGACATGCTGTCGAACCTCTGCAGGCATCTCTCCCGTCCGGACGTTGTAATGCTCTTATTGTTGAAATTGTATGGAAATAAATGATTGTTGATTGAGCATTGATACACCGAGTATTGTCCCTCCTTCAGCCCAAAGATTCAAAGAACTGCGTGTTTCCAACACTGGTTAGTTATTTAATGGTTTCAGCTTTGTTTATTTGATCTACAACTTCAGTCCACGTTCGCAGGGATCAGCTGACACAGATCTCTGGCACAGCCTGGTTGGTTATTTAATGGTTTCAGCTTAGTTTATTTGATCTAAAACTTCAGTGCACGGTTGCAGGGATCAGCTGACACAGACCGCTGGCACAGGCTGGTTAGTTATTTAGTGGTTTCAGCTTAGTTTATTTTATCTTAAACTTCAGTGCACGGTCGCAGGGATCAGCTGACACAGATCGCTGGCACAGGCTGGTTGGTTATTTAATGGTTTCAGCTTTGTTTATTTGATCTAAAACTTCAGTGCACGGTTGCAGGGATCAGCTGACACAGATCGCTGGCACAGGCTGGTTAGTTATTTAATGGTTTCAGCTTAGTTTATCTAAAACTTCAGTGCACGGTTGCAGGGATCAGATGAAACAGATCCCTGGCACAGGCTGGTTAGTTATTTAATGGTTTCAACTTAGTTTATTTGATCTAAGACGTAAGTGCACGGTTGCAGGGATCAGCTGACACAGATCGCTGGCACAGGCTGGTTAGTTATTTAAATGGTTTCAGGTTAGTTTATTTGATCTAAGACTTCAGTGCATGGTCGCAGGGATCAGCTATCACAGATCCCTGACACACGCTGGTTAGTTATTTAATGGTTTCGGTTTGGTTTATTTTATCTAAAACTTCAGTGCACGGTTGCAGGGATCAGCTGACACAGATCCCTGACACACGCTGGTTAGTTATTTAATGGTTTCAACTTAGTTTATTTTATCTAAAAATTCAGTGCACGGTTGCAGGGATCAGTTGACAAAGATTCCTGGCACAGGCTGGTTAGTTATTTAGTGGTTTCAGCTTAGTTTATTTTATCTTAAACTTCAGTGCACGGTCGCAGGGATCAGCTGACACAGATCTCTGGCACAGGCTGGTTGGTTATTTAATGGTTTCAGCTTAGTTTATTTGATCTAAAACTTCAGTGCACGGTTGCAGGGATCAGCTGACACAGATCGCTGGCACAGGCTGGTTGGTTATTTAATGGTTTCAGGTTAGTTTATTTGATCTAAGACTTCAGTGCACATTCGCAAAGATCAGCTGAAACAGATCGCTGGCACAGGCTGGTTAGTTATTTAATTGTTTCAGCTTAGTTTATCTAAAACTTCAGTGCACGGTTGCAGGGATCAGCTGACACAGATCGTTGGCACAGGCTGGTTAGTTATTTAATGGTTTAGGTTTGGTTTATTTAATCTAAAACTTCAGTGCACGGTTGCAGGGATCAGCTGACACAGATCGCTGGCACAGGCTGGTTAGTTATTTAATGGTTTAGGTTTGGTTTATTTGATCTAAAACTTCAGTCCACGTTCGCAGGGATCAGCTGACACAGATCGCTGGCACAGGCTGGTTGGTTATTTAATGGTTTCGGTTTGGTTTATTTTATCTAAAACTTCAGTGCACGGTTGCAGGGATCAGCTGACACAGATCGCTGGCACAGGCTGGTTAGTTATTTAATGGTTTCAACTTAGTTTATCTAAAACTTCAGTGCACGGTTGCAGGGATCAGATGAAACAGATCACTGGCACAGGCTGGTTAGTTATTTAATGGTTTTAACTTAGTTTATTTGATCTAAAACTTCAGTGCACGATTGCAGGGATCAGCTGAAACAGATCGCTGGTACAGGCTGGATAGTTATTTAATGGTTTCAACTTAGTTTATTTTATCTAAAACTTCAGTGCGCGGTCGCAGGGATCCGCTGACACAGATCGCTGGCACAGGCTGGTTAGTTATTTAATGGTTTCAGCTTAGTTTATTTGATCTAAAACTTCAGTGCACGCTTGCAGGGATCAGCTGACACAGATCGCTGTCACAGGCTGGTTAGTTATTTAAATGGTTTCAGGTTAGTTTATTTGATCTAAGACTTCAGTGCATGGTCGCAAAGATCAGCTGACACAGATCTCTGGCACAGCCTGGTTAGTTATTTAATGGTTTCAACTTAGTTTATTTTCTCTAAAACTTCAGTGCACGGTTGCAGGGATCAGCTGACACAGATCGCTGGCACAGGCTGGTTAGTTATTTAGTGGTTTCAGCTTAGTTTATTTGATCTAAAACTTCAGTGCACGGTCGCAGTGATCAGCTGACACAGATCGCTGGTTAGTTATTTAATGGTTTCAGCTTTGTTTATTTGATCTACAACTTCAGTCCACGTTCGCAGGGATCAGCTGACACAGATCTCTGGCACAGGCTGGTTGGTTATTTAATGGTTTCAGCTTAGTTTATTTGATCTAAAACTTCAGTGCACGGTGTTAAGATTCAAGATTTGAGAAAGGGTACAAGAGGTGATCGAAAAATAACCACACTGGTCCGGCCGGGTGAAGTCAAACGAAGATTTTAATTCACATGTGGGAAGATCACTGAACACAGCAATTGATCTTCGACTTACTAAAGCACAAACAATTATTTTATAACATCAGGGTTTATTTACTGACGCCCCTTCATGCGTCACAGATACATTTTATACATAGATCAGATCAACATCATCATGACTTTTCACCTAGAAAATCATCTTCTATTTTCATGGCTAGCCCTTCCTGTCTACCTTTCAGTTCTTGTCTTGTTCCTCTTTCTTGCCGAGACACCAAGAAACGGTTCCTCTTTTACCAAGACAATTTTGCAGTTACAGCCAAACATAACTAACCTCTCCTCTAAATAAATCTAATTTAAAGTGTGTGTGTGTGTGTGTGTGTGTGTGTTGACCTCACATGCTCTTTGTGTCACCTCTTCACCTACTGTCTGTGTCTCGTCCTCAAATGCTCTTTCTCAATTCACCTGTTGCACTTCTGACCTTTTACCAGACCAGAAGCTCACTGAGACTATGTGTATGTCTTCTACTAAATAAATGTTTTAACCAAGAACCTCTACTAAAACCTTAATACAAGAATATGAACATATAAAAGATAATAAAATAAACTGATATAAGTGTTTTGTAAGCATGTATTGCAATTCCTTCTATGTTCTAGTTTTCCCTCAGCATGTATCACCTGAACAGTCACGTCAGTGAGGCTTACGACCTTTAAAGAACCTGAACATCAACTCAAATAAGCACAGATATGCAATATGTATAAAATGGTTATAACTGCACCTGAAATACAAAGTTAGCATCATCATAAACATCTTAAGGCCATCTTAAAGCTATCTATTACATTGTTAAAGCAATGATCATACTGCAGATTATATTATGCTGGTAAAATACTTTTTGTTCATCCCCACAATTCCCCCTTACGACCTCTGGCACACCAGAGGTCGATACACAGGTTGTTGTTCACTCCTCAGTCCACTCGGCTACCTCCAGATCCATCATCGGCATCATGGACATAGGGGCCACCGCCCCAGGGTCCACTGCCTTTGCGTCCGGGACCTCTCCGTTCCCCGTGGGTCTCTCACAAGTGACCTGTTTTGTAAAGCTGGACACAAGAGCCTTCAACTCATTAAAATATTCTGCATAAGACCTGTTGCTTGTCCTGGGCTGCTCCACCGGGACCACTGTCCAGGGTGCTGGAAACTGTCTCCCAGTCAGCAGCTCATAAGGGGTGAAACCTGTGGATTGGTTAACAGAACATCTTATGGTCATCAAAGCAATGGGCAGGGCTGCGACCCAATTTAGCCCTGTCTGCGCACAAATTTTAGCCAACTTGTTTTTCAAATTTAGGTTCATCCTCTCTACCTTTCCTTGAGATTGAGGATGATAGACCGTCCCGAACTTATGTTGCACTCCCAACATCCTCTCTACCTCTTGCAAATCTTTATTCTTGAAGTGAGTACCATTGTCTGATCTAATTCTCTTGGGAAACCCATGCCTTGGAATGTAATGATTGATTAAGCACTTAATCACACTTTTCGCATCTTCACATTTGGTCGCCCATGCTTCGGGCCATCCAGTCAGAACATCCACACACACCAACAAATACCTCACCCCACCTGGGCCTGTATCAATCATGTCGGTATAATCAATCACGACCTCTTCTCCTGGCCTTTCTGGCATGAGAAACTTACCAGCTTCAGGTTTTACTGCTGGCTTTGGGTTGTGTGCCCCACAAATTAGGCACGTTCTGGCCTTTTCCAGTATCATCCTTCTCAAATCAGGATGCCACCATCGGCACAAATTTCTCTCCATCTGTTTCACTCCCACGTGACCAAGCCCGTGAGCCTCATTCACCTTTTGTTCCGCCATTTTGGCCGTTAAAGCGGGACGCCCATCTGGCCCCCTCCACAAACCGCCATCTTGCCAGGCTCCTTTGTTTTCCCACACCCCCTTTTCCTCTGGGGATGCCTCCTCCTGAGCCTTTCTAACTTCTTCCATGCTGTTAGTGCTAACCTCCTCTTCTGGGGTTACCTGCACCAGTTGTCTCTGTCCTTTGTAGCCCGCTGCTTCCTTTGCGGCTTCATCAGCTTTCTGATTTCCTCTTGCCACCATACTGTCTGCTTGTGAGTGGCCTTTGCATTTTATAATACTTACCTCGTCTGGGTCCTCCAGGGCCTTTTCCAGTTCCTCCATTTCCTTTTTGTGACAGATGGGTGCATTAGTGGCCGTCCTGAACCCGGCTCTCTTCCACTGAGCCAGTTCCACATGAGCTGCTCCAAACGCATATGCTGAGTCAGTGTAGATGTTCACTCTCATGTTTTTAGCCAACCTCAGGGCTCGAGTTAGGGCTATCACTTCAGCTCTCTGGGCCGACTGTTGTCCCTCAATTTTTCCTGCTTCTTTCACCTGAAACTCAGTTCCTACTCTACAGACTACTGCATAGCCCGCTTTCAATCCTTCTTCATCTCTGTGGCAGCATCCATCTGTGAACCAATCCTCAGCTCCGTATATGGGCTCTGCCTTCAGGTCTTCCCTGATTTTTCCTTCAACCTGGGCTTTCTTAATACAGTCATGTGGTTCTCCTGACCCCATTAGGTCTGCCATATTTATTCCTTCATGTGTGAATATCAAATTTGGCGCCTCTAAAATTTTGCTCAACCTTTGTTGCGTCAGTGGAGTCATTGTGAATACCTGTGAGTTCACATAGGCCACTACACTGTGTGTGGTAAGCACTTTCAGTGGGTGTTCCCTCACTATGTGTGCTGTTTTCTGAATTATCTTTGCTACTCCTGCTGCGTGTTGTGTGCATGTGGGATGCCTTGCTTCTGTTGAATTTAATCTTATGCTGACATACATAAGTACATCCCTACCTCCCCCTTTTTTCTGAAACAACACACCATTCACAACTCCCTTTGTTTCTGAAACATCAAGATAAAATGCCTCATCATAGTTAGGTGTGGCCAGATCTGTGGCTCTTGACAAATCCTGTTTTAGTGAAATGAACGCTGTCTCTGTGTCCGGCGTCCAAGGCAATTCAGCCTTCAGATTTCGAACACCAACTTTCTTGATCAGGTCCCTTAAAGGGGCCGTTTTACCCGCATAGTTCGGAATGAACTGCCTGCTGTAACCTGTCAAGCCAAGAAAGGAAAGCAACTCCTTCACAGTTCTTGGTTTTGGATGTGTCAGAATTTGGTCTCTGTGTGTGTTCATTAACCCCACTGATCTGTGTGCGATCACCCGGCCCAGGAATGTTACCTCTGGCCGGACCAACTGCAGTTTTTCTTTGCTCACTTTGAAGCCACACTCCGCCAATCTGTTCAACACCACGAGCGATGCTGCCGTACAGGCCGCTGCTGACGGGGCTGCAATAAGAAGATCATCAACATACTGTATTAATGTACAGCCCCCTGGCAGTTGACATGGGGACAATGCCTCTTTCAACACCTGATTAAAAATTCCTGGTGAGAGTGCAAAGCCTTGTGGTAGGCGTGTGTACCTAAATTTGCGGCCTCTGTATGTGAATGAGAAAATGTCTCTGAGTGACTCGTGCAGTGGGAGACAAAAGAATGCATTCGCTAGGTCAATACATGTGAACCACTTTTGGTCCCCAGTAATTTCGGTCAGAGCCGTGTAGGGATTTGGTACAGGCACAGTGTCAGTCCTCAGCATGGCATTTATTGCTCTCAAATCATGTGCCATACGGTACTTCCCTGTCCCATGTTTTTCCACTGGCAAAATAGGTGTGTTCCAAAATGACCATGAGGGCTCAAGCACTCCTGCCTTCCACAGTCCTTCAATGGTTTCAGCTATACCTTCTTCTGCTTCAGTTTTGTGCTTATATTGTGGTCTGTTAATTGGTATGTCAGACTTCAGCTGGAACAGGACAGGCGAACAGTTAGCTAGACCTACATCTGTGGGCCCTGCGGACCACAAAGTACCAGGCAATTTTGAGAGCTCAGCTACTGCATCAGGATGATCCATTCTTTCCCTGCCATGTATTCTGGAGATTTCTTTATGTTCTAAGATCACTGCATCGTTGGACAAACAAGTTATGCGATATATTTTACATTTTGGTGCATACCAGACATTTGGAATTTGGGTGCTTTGCCAGCATGCGTCGTCCAGCGCCCGCTTAACCATTGGTCCCAGATCTCTTGGCCCATGACCCTCGTGGACCGCCAATGTAATGTGAGGGGCTGAATCCTCTCCCACATTGTACCAAGGCAGTTGTTCATCAGTAAATTTCACAGCCGCGGCCACACCTTCTGGTCCAACATAAATGTTATGTGTTTGCACATTCCACGTCTGTCCCTCAAGATCAGACTGGAACTGTTCCCGATAGATATCGTTATCTTCCCTATCATAAAAGAGTGTAACGTGGAAAGGATCTCGCGGGGGGGAATAGACGGCCAGGCTCATTATCCAGGGTTTCCACAGCTGATAATGTCTCAGAATGCCTTCTTCCACTAGCCTCCCCCAGTAGATTTCGGCAGTGGGTTGTTCAGAGTTCTGGACTAGATATTGAGTCTTTGAAGGTGATCCCAGTTTCACAAGCAGGTCCCTGCCCATGAGATTTTCCAGGCACCTGTGAGGACACCACATATTGGTGCTTCAAAGTCTGTTTTCCCAGCTGTGTCAATGCTGGATCTGTCAATGGCAGTGTCATTGGAATCCCGGAAAAGCCTACCACATTAACTGTGTGACAGGAGAGTGTTGCACTGTCTAGTGTGTCTTTCAATGTTGAGTATGTTGCTCCAGTATCCACCAGGAAGGGCAATTCAGTGCCTTCCACGGTCATTGACAGCATGGGTTCTGCCGTCCCCACGCTGTTCAGTTTCTCCGGGCTCCATCAGTATTGCTCCCCCTCCCAGCCCCAGTCAGCTACTGGGTACTGGGCGGCTGGTGCTGCATTCGGGTTTGGAGCTTGATATGCTCCCCTGTAAGCAGCTCTTTGTCTTGGGCCTCCTCGTGCCTGGGATTGATAGCCTCGCCTCTGATAATTTCGCTGCGATTCAGGGCATTCTCGGGACCAGTGTCCTTCTGCTCCACAGCTGTAACAGGCAGTCCAAGACACATTGTTAGGATTCCCTGGATTCCGAGCCCTTTGTCCCCCCCTCACGGATCCACCACGCCCTCTCTGCGGTCCACCGGTCCCCCAATTCCCTACTGGTTGACGCTGCCTTGGTGCATTGGCGGGCCAACGGTCATCAGGGTAGAGACCCGGATCCTGATCTGGCCAGTCAGGCACAGGATCGGGCTGAGGCCTTGCCACCATTATTTTCCTTGCGCTCTCTTTATCCTCTTTCTTTCTGTCTCCTGCTTTGTTTTTTGCTTCTGCCAGCTGCAACTTGACCAGCCACGCCTGGGCTTCCTCCAACTCTTTCTTTTGTTTGTTTGCCAAATCCTGTTCCTGCTGAAGTCTGTGGGTCACATGTCTGTCCCACTGCACCGAGTCTGCAACGGCAAAATCTGGGTTCTTTTCCAAATCCACTGCAACCTGATTGGGCAGCCCTGCCAGCACTGCCGAACGAAACCACGCTCTACTTTCACCCTCCTTCCCCGGATGTATTCCTGTTCCTAACAACCATTGTTCCTTTGCTTTAGCTAAACACTCTCTGGGTGTGTTTTTGGGATCCCAAATAATTTTTGGAATGGCTCCAGAGTTAGGAGTTGGGTCCTTCTCCCGGACTGCATCTGCTAAGTCATTCTGCACCTCATGATATTTCAGGTCATTTGCATATCTGGTTGTTTGAGCTATCTGCTCTACATCTGCTAACCCACCACCCAGCATACAACGTCCGGCCAAAGCGCGAAAGTCGCCCAGCGCTAATTCTTCTCCTTCCCAATGTTCTCCCTTGGTTATTGGTGGAAGTTGTTTAACCAATGCTTCCAAATCTCTCACCTTATAGGCGCGATAAACTGGTTCGTTCTTTGGACCTGCTATTAGAGGCAGACTTAAACCAGGGTCAGGAGCTCCTTGTTCAAAACTCACTTTTCTACTCTTTGAGCTCTTAAATATGGGCCGTCTCTGTGCTTGGTCTCTCTTCACACTTCTTTTCCTCAAAATTAGGCTTGTACTTGGTTGAGGTTCAGCTCCTCCATCTTCGTCCTCCTCATCGTCTTCTTCTTCTGATGACGTCGCACGGTCTTCATTCTCCTCTTCTGGCCCTCCCTGCATTACTCTCTGCTTTATAACCTCCAATGCCGTTAATGCCTCTATGGACGCACGTAGGGCCTCATGCATTTGTCCGTACACTTCTCCTTCAGTTTTTAACACCAAGCTCAGAGGTATTTTATCACCCAGCCCTTTCTGTTGGGATGTAATAAGTTTACTTACCTCAACCTCCATCGCTTGGCACTCTTTCTCTGCTGCTTTTAATGCTCCAGGTGAAGCCAAACGAATAGCTTTCTTAAGCTGTTCAAGCTGATCCTTCAGAGGTTTGCATCCCCTTTTCCCACTAGGTGTCGCACCCGAGCTGTCAGCCATTCTCTGAAACACAGACTTACCTCTTCCAATGGCGTTGGTCGACTCTACCTTCTTGGTCTAGGTCACCCAGACACGCTTAACTTTCGGTTTCAGTCTTCGTCTCGCTGTTCTCGCAACCACTGGCTCCTCTTCCCCTGCTCGGTGATACACAAAGTTTAACCCAGCACTTTAGACGCTGTCCTCGCGTTCTCAAGCGTTGACACTCAATCAAAATTATTCGCCCTCAAAGTGTTAATATATGACACCAGCAACCCTTATGCGCAACGCGCTCACCTCCGTATACTTACCTCTCCAATAGTTCCTCGGATTAGTGTTTTTTCATTTATTTTAAACCCATTAACGGCGCTGCGCGTCCCTTATATACTTTACAGCAACACACCCTCAAGGGTCCCTCAACTTGTCCCGTACTAATAAGTCTAAAACCAAGAAATCACCTTTATGACATTATGTCAAAGCTTTCTCCATGTTGCACAGCCTGCCACAGGTTTAACAAAAAAATCGCTGCCCGAGAAGGCTCCCACATATCAAGGTGGTCGTTTTCACAAACTTCCAGCAGACCCTCAAATAAACAAAAACAACGACCCAGGCAGGCTTCCAGTTCAGCCTCCTCAATTTCTATGCACACCGAAAACTCATGGGGAGATTCTTCTGTCTCCCCGTGTCCTACACAATTCACCTCCAAATGATCCCCTACAATTGAAATTTCAGTGTGGAATGACGCAGAGATTAACATTTCCTTATTTATTCACTATATGTAACCTGAATTTTCTCTCTCTTATCAAATAACAAAGGTTATCTTTACAATTTGTTATTGAACTACTAATTAAGTTGCTTTTTATGGTATCAGTGATAAACTGCCCCTAAAAAGTCCACTTTATTGCGTGTTCATTGAGTTACTTCTATTAAAGCTATTTAACAAGTTCAATTTACACATACTCATTAATTTGTCACGCTTATTAGTGGCTCATGGTTGCTTAAAGCCTATGTCTGACTTGACCACAGAGTTAGAGCATCATTCAATCCTCTCAGGATGACCACTCCACTTACTCTGCATCCAGTCAGCTCATGAATTAACAACCCTTGCAGACTGTAACCCTTTTATTTTTTGTTTATGCCTTCAAATCCACCTTAAATCTTCTTACCTAAACGTTGGTTTTAAACACAAACAATTCTTATATTCTATTTTGAAACGCTGTCACCATTCATATATTTACAATGTTATTATTTACTAAGCCGGTATTTTAATCGCAGACATTTATCCACATTTGCAAACAATAGTTATAGAGCTGAATGATCACACAAAACCGAAAGCATAGTCCTCTCATGCGCTCTGCATCAGTTGCCTCATTTGCATGCACACACACTCTTCATCTAAGAATAGCAGCAGGCAGTCAGTGCATTGCTGACTCGACCCACAGAGATCTTTTTTATTACAGAGACGTCTTATATTTACAACTGCACAGATTTTAAACCTTTTAACACCTATCGAATTTCGACAAATTTAACATAACAGTTTAACCGATAAACTCCCTGAGTTTTTTGCGATCAATTAACCAGTATCAAGACTTTAACTGTTTCTGGCCTCATTTCTAAAATCCCTAACTCAATTTAAAAGCGTCAACCAACCCAAACTTTTTTGAAGTTTTAGGTTAAAGTTACACGCCCGAAGTCCACTTCTGCTGGCCAAAAAAGCGCAGATACCGTTGCAAACGGTAAGGAGACTCTAACTCCTAGTTATTCTGGAGTGCCCCAAGCTCCACAGTGACCAACTGACTATCCCTCTTCGAGGACAATGCATAAGCGTCCTTTGCATTGGCAAGCGTTACCTCTGAGCACTGCGCTTCCTAGCAGACTCGAACTGCCGTTCTAGAATAATTTATAATACTTTGAAACAACAATCAACACCCGAAACAAGTGTATAACTGAAGCAGGTGCAACCTAGTGGTCAAATGGAGACTCCAACTCACAAAATGACCGCTCAGGTCCACTCTTATGACCAAATTTGGACTCTAACCAACACAATAACCAATTCCCTACCAACTACTTGAGACTCTAACTCAATTTCTTTGGGACTTCAACCCAGTATTTAAACTTTTCCTGGCAGACTCTAACTGCTTTAGCAGACTTTACTGCTTTCATTTCTTCATTCTTTTTAGCAGAACTCTAACTGCTTCAACTCATGAGATTTTTCATCAAAATCAAAACAGACATCCACCAGTAACTTCAGTGAGTAGACTTAAATTTTATCATGTCCAATTTGGCACACTTTGGAAATAATTCAACAGGTAGTGCCTTACCTTTTGGATAAGCCGGCTTATGCCCACTCACTTCAACCACTGGAATTCATGTCTGCCCGTCTGACCACCTCGGACCACCGCTCACACCTCCACTTTTTTCCCTTACTCAACCACCGGACGAAGCCCCCAAATGTTAAGATTCAAGATTTGAGAAAGGGTACAAGAGGTGATCGAAAAATAACCACACTGGTCCGGCCGGGTGAAGTCAAACGAAGATTTTAATTCACATGTGGGAAGATCACTGAACACAGCAATTGATCTTCGACTTACTAAAGCACAAACAATTATTTTATAACATCAGGGTTTATTTACTGACGCCCCTTCATGCGTCACAGATACATTTTATACATAGATCAGATCAACATCATCATGACTTTTCACCTAGAAAATCATCTTCTATTTTCATGGCTAGCCCTTCCTGTCTACCTTTCAGTTCTTGTCTTGTTCCTCTTTCTTGCCGAGACACCAAGAAACGGTTCCTCTTTTACCAAGACAATTTTGCAGTTACAGCCAAACATAACTAACCTCTCCTCTAAATAAATCTAATTTAAAGTGTGTGTGTGTGTGTGTGTGTGTGTGTTGACCTCACATGCTCTTTGTGTCACCTCTTCACCTACTGTCTGTGTCTCGTCCTCAAATGCTCTTTCTCAATTCACCTGTTGCACTTCTGACCTTTTACCAGACCAGAAGCTCACTGAGACTATGTGTATGTCTTCTACTAAATAAATGTTTTAACCAAGAACCTCTACTAAAACCTTAATACAAGAATATGAACATATAAAAGATAATAAAATAAACTGATATAAGTGTTTTGTAAGCATGTATTGCAATTCCTTCTATGTTCTAGTTTTCCCTCAGCATGTATCACCTGAACAGTCACGTCAGTGAGGCTTACGACCTTTAAAGAACCTGAACATCAACTCAAATAAGCACAGATATGCAATATGTATAAAATGGTTATAACTGCACCTGAAATACAAAGTTAGCATCATCATAAACATCTTAAGGCCATCTTAAAGCTATCTATTACATTGTTAAAGCAATGATCATACTGCAGATTATATTATGCTGGTAAAATACTTTTTGTTCATCCCCACAACGGTTGCAGGGATCAGCTGACACAGACCGATGGCACAGGCTGGTTAGTTATTTAGTGGATTCAGCTTAGTTTATTTTATCTTAAACTTCAGTGCACGGTCGCAGGGATCAGCTGACACAGATCGCTGGCACAGGCTGGTTGGTTATTTAATGGTTTCAGCTTACTTTATTTGATCTAAAACTTCAGTGCACGGTTGCAGGGATCAGCTGACACAGATCGCTGGCACAGGCTGGTTAGTTATTTCGTGGTTTCAGCTTAGTTTATTTTGATCTAAGACTTCAGTGCACATTCGCAAAGATCAGCTGAAACAGATCGCTGGCACAGGCTGGTTAGTTATTTAATGGTTTCAACTTAGTTTATCTAAAACTTCAGTGCACGGTTGCAGGAATCAGCTGACACAGATCGCTGGCACAGGCTGGTTAGTTATTTAATGGTTTCGGTTTGGTTTATTTTATCTAAAACTTCAGTGCACGGTTGCAGGGATCAGCTGACACAGATCGCTGGCACAGGCTGGTTAGTTATTTAATGGTTTCAGCTTAGTTTATCTAAAACTTCAGTGCACGGTTGCAGGGATCAGATGAAACAGATCCCTGGCACAGGCTGGTTAGTTATTTAATGGTTTCAACTTAGTTTATTTTATCTAAAACTTCAGTGCACGGTCGCAGGGATCCGCTGACACAGATCGCTGGCACAGGCTGGTTAGTTATTTAATGGTTTCAACTTAGTTTATTTGATCTAAAACTTCAGTGCACGCTTGCAGGGATCAGCTTACACAGATCGCTGTCACAGGCTGGTTAGTTATTTAAATGGTTTCAGGTTAGTTTATTTGATCTAAGACTTCAGTGCATGGTCGCAGGGATCAGCTAACACAGATCCCTGACACACGCTGGTTAGTTATTTAATGGTTTCGGTTTGGTTTATTTTATCTAAAACTTCAGTGCACAGTTGCAGGGATCAGCTGACACAGATCCCTGGCACACGCTGGTTAGTTATTTAATGGTTTCAACTTAGTTTATCTAAAACTTCAGTGCACAGTTGCAGGGATCAGCTGACACAGATCCCTGGCACAGGCTGGTTAGTTATTTAATGGTTTCGGTTTGGTTTATTTTATCTAAAACTTCAGTGCACGGTTGCAGGGATCAGCTGACACAGATCGCTGGCACAGGCTGGTTAGTTATTTAATGGTTTCAGCTTAGTTTATCTAAAACTTCAGTGCACGGTTGCAGGGATCAGATGAAACAGATCCCTGGCACAGGCTGGTTAGTTATTTAATGGTTTCAACTTAGTTTATTTTCTCTAAAACTTCAGTGCACGGTTGCAGGGATCAGCTGACACAGATCGCTGGCACAGGCTGGTTAGTTATTTAATGGTTTCAGCTTAGTTTATCTAAAACTTCAGTGCACGGTCGCAGGGATCAGCTGACACAGATCGCTGGCACAGGCTGGTTAGTTATTTCATGGTTTCAGCTTAGTTTATCTAAAACTTCAGTGCACAGTTGCAGGGATCAGCTAACACAGATCCCTGACACACGCTGGTTAGTTATTTAATGGTTTCAACTTAGTTTATTTTCTCTAAAAATTCAGTGCACGGTTGCAGGGATCAGTTGACAAAGATTCCTGGCACAGGCTGGTTAGTTATTTAATGGTTTCAACTTAGTTTATTTTATCTAAAACTTCAGTGCACGGTTGCAGGGATCAGCTGACACAGACCGCTGGCACAGGCTGGTTAGTTATTTAATGGTTTCAACTTAGTTTATTTTCTGTAAAACTTCAGTGCACAGTTGCAGGGATCAGCTAACACAGACCGCTGGCACAGGCTGGTTAGTTATTTAATGGTTTCAACTTAGTTTATTTTCTGTAAAACTTCAGTGCACGGTTGCAGGGATCAGCTGACACAGATCGCTGGCACAGGCTGGTTAGTTATTTAATGGTTTCAACTTAGTTTTTCTAAAACTTCAGTGCACGGTTGCAGGGATCAGCTGACACAGATCGCTGGCACAGGCTGGTTAGTTATTTAGTGGTTTCAGCTTAGTTTATTTTATCTTAAACTTCAGTGCACGGTCGCAGGGATCAGCTGACACAGATCTCTGGCACAGGCTGGTTAGTTATTTAATGGTTTCAACTTAGTTTATCTAAAACTTCAGTGCACGGTTGCAGGGATCAGCTGACACAGATCGCTGGCACAGGCTGGTTAGTTATTTAATGGTTTCAGCTTAGTTTATCTAAAACTTCAGTGCACGGTTGCAGGGATCAGCTGAAACAGATCGCTGGTACAGGCTGGTTAGTTATTTAATGGTTTCAGCTTAGTTTATCTAAAACTTCAGTGCACGGTTGCAGGGATCAGCTGACACAGATCCCTGGCACAGGCTGGCTAGTTATTTAATGGTTTCAGCTTAGTTTATCTAAAACTTCAGTGCACGGTTGCAGGAATCAGCTGACACAGATCGCTGGCACAGGCTGGTTAGTTATTTAATGGTTTCGGTTTGGTTTATTTTATCTAAAACTTCAGTGCACGGTTGCAGGGATCAGCTGACACAGATCGCTGGCACAGGCTGGTTAGTTATTTAATGGTTTCAGCTTAGTTTATCTAAAACTTCAGTGCACGGTTGCAGGGATCAGATGAAACAGATCGCTGGCACAGGCTGGCTAGTTATTTAATGGTTTCAGCTTAGTTTATCTAAAACTTCAGTGCATGGTCGCAAAGATCAGCTGACACAGATCCCTGACACACGCTGGTTAGTTATTTAATGGTTTCAACTTAGTTTATTTTCTCTAAAACTTCAGTGCACGGTTGCAGGGATCAGCTGACACAGATCGCTGGCACAGGCTGGTTAGTTATTTAGTGGTTTCAGCTTAGTTTATTTGATCTAAAACTTCAGTGCACGGTCGCAGTGATCAGCTGACACAGATCTCTGGCACAGCCTGGTTGGTTATTTAATGGTTTCAACTTAGTTTATTTGATCTAAAACTTCAGTGCATGGTCGCAAAGATCAGCTGACACAGATCCCTGGCACAGGCTGGTTAGTTATTTAATTGTTTCAGCTTACTTTATTTTCTGTAAAACTTCAGTGCACAGTTGCAGGGATCAGCTGACACAGATCTCTGGCACAGCCTGGTTGGTTATTTAATGGTTTCAGCTTAGTTTATTTGATCTAAAACTTCAGTGCACAGCTGCAGGGATCAGCTGACACAGATCGCTCGCACCGGCTGGTTGGTTATTTAATGGTTTCAGGTTAGTTTATTTGATCTAAGACTTCAGTGCACGGTCGCAGGGATCCGCTGACACAGATCGCTGGTTAGTTATTTAATGGTTTCAGCTTAGTTTATTTTATCTAAAACTTCAGTCCACGGTCGCAGGGATCAGCTGACACAGATCGCTGGTTAGTTATTTAGTGGTTTCAGCTTAGTTTATTTGATCTAAGACTTCAGTGCACGTTCGCAAAGATCAGCTGACACAGATCCCTGGCACAGGCTGGCTAGTTATTTAATGGTTTCAGCTTAGTTTATCTAAAACTTCAGTGCACGGTTGCAGGGATCAGCTGAAACAGATCGCTGGTACAGGCTGGTTAGTTATTTAATGGTTTCGGTTTGGTTTTTTTTATATAAAACTTCAGTGCACGGTTGCAGGGATCAGCTGACACAGATCGCTGGCACAGGCTGGTTAGTTATTTAATGGTTTCAGCTTAGTTTATCTAAAACTTCAGTGCACGGTTGCAGGGATCAGCTGAAACAGATCGCTGGTACAGGCTGGTTAGTTATTTAATGGTTTCAGCTTAGTTTATCTAAAACTTCAGTGCACGGTTGCAGGGATCAGCTGACACAGATCCCTGGCACAGGCTGGCTAGTTATTTAATGGTTTCAGCTTAGTTTATCTAAAACTTCAGTGCACGGTTGCAGGAATCAGCTGACACAGATCGCTGGCACAGGCTGGTTAGTTATTTAATGGTTTCGGTTTGGTTTATTTTATCTAAAACTTCAGTGCACGGTTGCAGGGATCAGCTGACACAGATCGCTGGCACAGGCTGGTTAGTTATTTAATGGTTTCAGCTTAGTTTATCTAAAACTTCAGTGCACGGTTGCAGGGATCAGATGAAACAGATCGCTGGCACAGGCTGGCTAGTTATTTAATGGTTTCAGCTTAGTTTATCTAAAACTTCAGTGCATGGTCGCAAAGATCAGCTGACACAGATCCCTGGCACAGGCTGGTTAGTTATTTAATGGTTTCAACTTAGTTTATTTTATCTAAAACTTCAGTGCACGGTCGCAGGGATCCGCTGACACAGATCGCTGGCACAGGCTGGTTAGTTATTTAATGGTTTCAGCTTAGTTTATTTTATCTAAAACTTCAGTGCGCGGTTGCAGGGATCAGCTGACACAGATCCCTTGCACAGGCTGGTTAGTTCTTTAATGGTTTCAACTTAGTTTATTTTATCTAAAACTTCAGTGCACGGTCGCAGGGATCCGCTGACACAGATCGCTGGCACAGGCTGGTTAGTTATTTAATGGTTTCAGCTTTGTTTATTTGATCTAAGACTTCAGTCCACGTTCGCAGGGATCAGCTGACACAGATCTCTGGCACAGGCTGGTTGGTTATTTAATGGTTTCAGCTTAGTTTATTAGAGCTAAAACTTCAGTGCACGGTTGCAGGGATCAGCTGACACAGATCTCTGGCACAGCCTGGTTGGTTATTTAATGGTTTCAGGTTAGTTTATTTGATCTAAAACTTCAGTGCACACTTGCAGGGATCAGCTGACACAGATCCCTGACACACGCTGGTTAGTTATTTAATGGTTTCAACTTAGTTTATTTTCTCTAAAACTTCAGTGCACGTTCGCAGGGATCAGCTGACACAGATCTCTGGCACAGGCTGGTTGGTTATTTAATGGTTTCAGCTTAGTTTATTTGATCTAAAACTTCAGTGCACGGTTGCAGGGATCAGCTGACACAGATCTCTGGCACAGCCTGGTTGGTTATTTAATGGTTTCAGCTTAGTTTATTTGATCTAAAACTTCAGTGCACGGTTGCAGGGATCAGCTGACACAGATGGCTCGCACAGGCTGGTTAGTTATTTAATGGTTTCAGGTTAGTTTATTTGATCTAAGACTTCAGTGCATGGTCGCAAAGATCAGCTGACACAGATCCCTGGCACAGGCTGGTTAGTTATTTAATTGTTTCAGCTTACTTTATTTTCTGTAAAACTTCAGTGCACATTTGCAGGGATCAGCTGACACAGATCCCTGACACACGCTGGTTAGTTATTTAATGGTTTCAACTTAGTTTATTTTCTCTAAAAATTCAGTGCACGGTTGCAGGGATCAGTTGACAAAGATTCCTGGCACAGGCTGGTTAGTTATTTAATGGTTTCAGCTTAGTTTATCTAAAACTTCAGTGCACGGTTGCAGGGATCAGCTGAAACAGATCGCTGGTACAGGCTGGTTAGTTATTTAATGGTTTCAGCCAAGTTTATCTAAAACTTCAGTGCACGGTTGCAGGGATCCGCTGACACAGATCACTGTCACAGGCTGGTTAGTTATTTAAATGGTTTCAGGTTAGTTTATTTGATCTAAGACTTCAGTGCATGGTCGCAAAGATCAGCTGACACAGATCCCTGGCACAGGCTGGTTAGTTATTTAATTGTTTCAGCTTACTTTATTTTCTGTAAAACTTCAGTGCACGGTTGCAGGGATCAGCTGACACAGATCGCTGGTTAGTTATTTAATGGTTTCAGCTTAGTTTATTTGATCTAAAACTTCAGTGCACGGTTGCAGGGATCAGCTGACACAGATCTCTGGCACAGGCGGGTTGGTTATTTAATGGTTTCAGCTTAGTTTATTTGATCTAAAACTTCAGTGCACGGTTGCAGGGATCAGCTTACACAGATCTCTGGCACAGCCTGGTTGGTTATTTAATGGTTTCAGCTTAGTTTATTTGATCTAAAACTTCAGTGCACGGTTGCAGGGATCAGCTGACACAGATCGCTCGCACAGGCTGGTTAGTTATTTAATGGTTTCAGGTTAGTTTATTTGATCTAAGACTTCAGTGCATGGTCGCAAAGATCAGCTGACACAGATCCCTGGCACAGGCTGGTTAGTTATTTAATTGTTTCAGCTTACTTTATTTTCTGTAAAACTTCAGTGCACATTTGCAGGGATCAGCTGACACAGATCCCTGACACACGCTGGTTAGTTATTTAATGGTTTCAACTTAGTTTATTTTCTCTAAAAATTCAGTGCACGGTTGCAGGGATCAGTTGACAAAGATTCCTGGCACAGGCTGGTTAGTTATTTAATGGTTTCAACTTAGTTTATTTTCTCTAAAACTTCAGTGCACGATTGCAGGGATCAGCTGAAACAGATCGCTGGTACAGGCTGGTTAGTTATTTAATTGTTTCAGCTTAGTTTATCTAAAACTTCAGTGCACGGTCGCAGGGATCAGCTGACACAGATCTCTGGCACAGCCTGGTTAGTTATTTAATGGTTTCAACTTAGTTTATTTTATCTAAAACTTCAGTGCACGGTCGCAGGGATCCGCTGACACAGATCGCTGTCACAGGCTGGTTAGTTATTTAAATGGTTTCAGGTTAGTTTATTTGATCTAAGACTTCAGTGCATGGTCGCAAAGATCAGCTGACACAGATCCCTGACACACGCTGGTTAGTTATTTAATGGTTTCAACTTAGTTTATTTTCTCTAAAACTTCAGTGCACGGTTGCAGGGATCAGCTGACACAGATCGCTGGCACAGGCTGGTTGGTTATTTAATGGTTTCAACTTAGTTTATTTGATCTAAAACTTCAGTGCACGGTCGCAGTGATCAGCTGACACAGATCGCTGGCACAGGCTGGTTAGTTATTTAGTGGTTTCAGCTTAGTTTATTTTATCTACAACTTCAGTCCACGTTCACAGGGATCAGCTGACACAGATCTCTGCCACAGCCTGGTTGGTTATTTAATGGTTTCAGCTTAGTTTATTTGATCTAAAACTTCAGTGCACGGTTGCAGGGATCAGCTGACACAGATCGCTCGCACAGGCTGGTTAGTTATTTAATGGTTTCAGCTTAGTTTATTATATCTAAAACTTCAGTGCATGGTCGCAAAGATCAGCTGACACAGATCCCTGGCACAGGCTGGTTAGTTATTTAATGGTTTCAGCTTAGTTTATTTGATCTAAGACGTAAGTGCACGGTTGCAGGGATCAGCTGACACAGATCTCTGGCACAGGCTGGTTAGTTATTTAGTGTTTTCAGCTTAGTTTATTTGATCTAAAACTTCAGTACACGTTCGCAGGGATCAGCTGACACAGATCTCTGGCACAGCCTGGTTGGTTATTTAATGGTTTCAGCTTAGTTTATTTGATCTAAAACTTCAGTGCACGGCTGCAGGGATCAGCTGACACAGATCGCTGGCACAGCCTGGTTGGTTATTTAATGGTTTCAGGTTAGTTTATTTGATCTAAGACTTCAGTGCACGGTCGCAGGGATCCGCTGACACAGATCGCTGGTTAGTTATTTAATGGTTTCAGCTTAGTTTATTTTATCTAAAACTTCAGTGCACGGTCGCAGGGATCAGCTGACACAGATCGCTGGTTAGTTATTTAGTGGTTTCAGCTTAGTTTATTTGATCTAAGACTTCAGTGCACGTTCGCAAAGATCAGCTGACACAGATCGCTGGCACAGGCTGGTTAGTTATTTAATGGTTTCAGCTTAGTTTATTTTATCTAAAACTTCAGTGCACGGTTGCAGGGATCAGCTGACACAGATCGCTGACACAAGCTGGTTAGTTATTTCGTGGTTTCAGCTAGAGCTGGGCGATATATCGAGTTTTTAAAAAATATCGATATATTTTTATACGAGATATAAGATGTGACAATATCCTTTATATCGATATAGTCTATGTTACGTTATAATTATACTTGTGGAGCCGCAGGTTTGCCTCTCTTTCGTCCACTTTCGTCTTTACGCAATGTTACTCGGCCTCGCCTCTCCTTCACTGAACACAACTCCTCGTCCCCCATCGCTTCACCTGCAGGAAGCGACAAGATGGACACGGCAAATCTCCGTTAACGAGTTACTGCGCATCGACCCGTGCGTGGGGCTGGACGGCGTCAACGTGTTAGCTAGCTAACCATGCTAACGAGCTAACCAGCCCATGCAGCCCAGAGGGGCTGCACGGACTAAAATCCTTTCATTTTCTCAAAAGTTGACAGCGCGCCTTATGTATGAATTCTGGTTGTGCTTGATGGCCGCGAACCGATTTTATGTGGAACACGGCGCTCAGCAATCTGTCAAAAAATGTTTTAGTACGACTTTAGTAAGCTACGGAGCTGCACCGCTTGATGGATTGTCGGAGCATTACGGCTGAGCCTCGCGGAGTGATACGTACTGTGCTTCAACGTAATATTACCCTACTGTGTATAAGGACTATAAATGGCACCTGTTAAGAGACGCGGTTGCGAAGCGGATTTCAAACTCCAGGCTGTCAGTCAACAGTACAAGTTGGGAACAGAGCAGCTGTGAAATCTGTCTTTGTTATTGTGCTCAGCATCTTTTAGTTTACATTTTGACTGCACAATTGTGAGCTTTTTGTTATGCACAAAAACAACATTGTTTTCTTTTATTTATGGAGCATTATTATTTAATAAATGCTCATAATTTATTTTTGAGTAAATTTTATGTACATCTGCTCTATGTTAATAAAAGTGCCTGTGTGACATCTGGGACACAGCTTTGACTAAGAACTCTCTTTTTGTTCTTACTTTATGGCTTTAAAAAAATATATCGAGATATATATCTTATATCGCCATCCAGCTAAAAAATATCGAGATATGAATTTTGGGTCATATCGCCCAGCCCTAGTTTCAGCTTAGTTTATTTTGATCTAAGACTTCAGTGCACGTTCGCAAAGATCAGCTGAAACAAATCCCTTGCACAGGCTGGTTAGTTATTTAATGGTTTCAACTTAGTTTATTTTCTCTAAAACTTCAGTGCACGGTCGCAGGGATCCGCTGACACAGATCGCTGGCACAGGCTGGTTAGTTATTTAATGGTTTCAGCTTAGTTTATTTGATCTAAAACTTCAGTCCACGTTCGCAGGGATCAGCTGACACAGATCGCTGGCACAGGCTGGTTAGTTATTTAATGGTTTCAGCTTAGTTTATCTAAAACTTCAGTGCACGGTTGCAGCGATCAGCTGACACAGATCCCTGGCACAGGCTGGTTAGTTATTTAATGGTTTTAACTTAGTTTATTTTCTCTAAAACTTCAGTGCACGGTTGCAGGGATCAGCTAACACAGATTCCTGACACACGCTGGTTAGTTATTTAATGGTTTCAACTTAGTTAATTTTATCTAAAACTTCAGTGCACAGTCGCAGGGATCAGCTAACACAGATTCCTGACACACGCTGGTTAGTTATTTAATGGTTTCAGCTTAGTTTATTTGATCTAAAACTTCAGTCCACGTTCGCAGGGATCAGCTGACAAAGATCGCTGGTTAGTTATTTAATGGTTTCAGCTTTGTTTATTTGATCTAAAACTTCAGTCCACGTTCGCAGGGATCAGCTGACAAAGATCGCTGGCACAGGCTGGTTAGTTATTTAATGGTTTCAGCTTAGTTTATCTAAAACTTCAGTGCACGGTCGCAGGGATCCGCTGACACAGATCGCTGGCACAGGCTGGTTAGTTATTTAATGGTTTCAACTTAGTTTATTTGATCTAAAACTTCAGTGCACGCTTGCAGGGATCAGCTTACACAGATCGCTGTCACAGGCTGGTTAGTTATTTAAATGGTTTCAGGTTAGTTTATTTGATCTAAGACTTCAGTGCATGGTCGCAGGGATCAGCTAACACAGATCCCTGACACACGCTGGTTAGTTATTTAATGGTTTCGGTTTGGTTTATTTTATCTAAAACTTCAGTGCACAGTTGCAGGGATCAGCTGACACAGATCCCTGGCACACGCTGGTTAGTTATTTAATGGTTTCAACTTAGTTTATCTAAAACTTCAGTGCACAGTTGCAGGGATCAGCTGACACAGATCCCTGGCACAGGCTGGTTAGTTATTTAATGGTTTCAGCTTAGTTTATCTAAAACTTCAGTGCACGGTTGCAGGGATCAGATGAAACAGATCCCTGGCACAGGCTGGTTAGTTATTTAATGGTTTCAACTTAGTTTATTTTCTCTAAAACTTCAGTGCACGGTTGCAGGGATCAGCTGACACAGATCGCTGGCACAGGCTGGTTAGTTATTTAATGGTTTCAGCTTAGTTTATTTTCTGTAAAACTTCAGTGCACAGTTGCAGGGATCAGCTAACACAGACCGCTGGCACAGGCTGGTTAGTTATTTAATGGTTTCAACTTAGTTTATTTTCTGTAAAACTTCAGTGCACGGTTGCAGGGATCAGCTGACACAGATCGCTGGCACAGGCTGGTTAGTTATTTAATGGTTTCAACTTAGTTTATCTAAAACTTCAGTGCACGGTTGCAGGGATCAGCTGACACAGATCGCTGGCACAGGCTGGTTAGTTATTTAGTGGTTTCAGCTTAGTTTATTTTATCTTAAACTTCAGTGCACGGTCGCAGGGATCAGCTGACACAGATCTCTGGCACAGGCTGGTTAGTTATTTAATGGTTTCAACTTAGTTTATCTAAAACTTCAGTGCACGGTTGCAGGGATCAGCTGACACAGATCGCTGGCACAGGCTGGTTAGTTATTTAATGGTTTCAGCTTAGTTTATCTAAAACTTCAGTGCACGGTTGCAGGGATCAGCTGAAACAGATCGCTGGTACAGGCTGGTTAGTTATTTAATGGTTTCGGTTTGGTTTTTTTTATATAAAACTTCAGTGCACGGTTGCAGGGATCAGCTGACACAGATCGCTGGCACAGGCTGGTTAGTTATTTAATGGTTTCAGCTTAGTTTATCTAAAACTTCAGTGCACGGTTGCAGGGATCAGCTGAAACAGATCGCTGGTACAGGCTGGTTAGTTATTTAATGGTTTCAGCTTAGTTTATCTAAAACTTCAGTGCACGGTTGCAGGGATCAGCTGACACAGATCCCTGGCACAGGCTGGCTAGTTATTTAATGGTTTCAGCTTAGTTTATCTAAAACTTCAGTGCACGGTTGCAGGAATCAGCTGACACAGATCGCTGGCACAGGCTGGTTAGTTATTTAATGGTTTCGGTTTGGTTTATTTTATCTAAAACTTCAGTGCACGGTTGCAGGGATCAGCTGACACAGATCGCTGGCACAGGCTGGTTAGTTATTTAATGGTTTCAGCTTAGTTTATCTAAAACTTCAGTGCACGGTTGCAAAGATCAGCTGACACAGATCCCTGACACACGCTGGTTAGTTATTTAATGGTTTCAACTTAGTTTATTTTCTCTAAAACTTCAGTGCACGGTTGCAGGGATCAGCTGACACAGATCGCTGGCACAGGCTGGTTAGTTATTTAGTGGTTTCAGCTTAGTTTATTTGATCTAAAACTTCAGTGCACGGTCGCAGTGATCAGCTGACACAGATCTCTGGCACAGCCTGGTTGGTTATTTAATGGTTTCAACTTAGTTTATTTGATCTAAAACTTCAGTGCATGGTCGCAAAGATCAGCTGACACAGATCCCTGGCACAGGCTGGTTAGTTATTTAATTGTTTCAGCTTACTTTATTTTCTGTAAAACTTCAGTGCACAGTTGCAGGGATCAGCTGACACAGATCTCTGGCACAGCCTGGTTGGTTATTTAATGGTTTCAGCTTAGTTTATTTGATCTAAAACTTCAGTGCACAGCTGCAGGGATCAGCTGACACAGATCGCTCGCACCGGCTGGTTGGTTATTTAATGGTTTCAGGTTAGTTTATTTGATCTAAGACTTCAGTGCACGGTCGCAGGGATCCGCTGACACAGATCGCTGGTTAGTTATTTAATGGTTTCAGCTTAGTTTATTTTATCTAAAACTTCAGTCCACGGTCGCAGGGATCAGCTGACACAGATCGCTGGTTAGTTATTTAGTGGTTTCAGCTTAGTTTATTTGATCTAAGACTTCAGTGCACGTTCGCAAAGATCAGCTGACACAGATCCCTGGCACAGGCTGGCTAGTTATTTAATGGTTTCAGCTTAGTTTATCTAAAACTTCAGTGCACGGTTGCAGGAATCAGCTGACACAGATCGCTGGCACAGGCTGGTTAGTTATTTAATGGTTTCGGTTTGGTTTATTTTATCTAAAACTTCAGTGCACGGTTGCAGGGATCAGCTGACACAGATCCCTGGCACAGGCTGGTTAGTTATTTAATAGTTTCAACTTAGTTTATTTTATCTAAAACTTCAGTGCACGGTCGCAGGGATCCGCTGACACAGATCGCTGGCACAGGCTGGTTAGTTATTTAATGGTTTCAGCTTAGTTTATTTAATCTAAAACTTCAGTGCGCGGTTGCAGGGATCAGCTGACACAGATCCCTTGCACAGGCTGGTTAGTTCTTTAATGGTTTCAACTTAGTTTATTTTATCTAAAACTTCAGTGCACGGTCGCAGGGATCCGCTGACACAGATCGCTGGCACAGGCTGGTTAGTTATTTAATGGTTTCAGCTTTGTTTATTTGATCTAAGACTTCAGTCCACGTTCGCAGGGATCAGCTGACACAGATCTCTGGCACAGGCTGGTTGGTTATTTAATGGTTTCAGCTTAGTTTATTAGAGCTAAAACTTCAGTGCACGGTTGCAGGGATCAGCTGACACAGATCTCTGGCACAGCCTGGTTGGTTATTTAATGGTTTCAGGTTAGTTTATTTGATCTAAAACTTCAGTGCACACTTGCAGGGATCAGCTGACACAGATCCCTGACACACGCTGGTTAGTTATTTAATGGTTTCAACTTAGTTTATTTTCTCTAAAACTTCAGTGCACGTTCGCAGGGATCAGCTGACACAGATCTCTGGCACAGGCTGGTTGGTTATTTAATGGTTTCAGCTTAGTTTATTTGATCTAAAACTTCAGTGCACGGTTGCAGGGATCAGCTGACACAGATCTCTGGCACAGCCTGGTTGGTTATTTAATGGTTTCAGCTTAGTTTATTTGATCTAAAACTTCAGTGCACGGTTGCAGGGATCAGCTGACACAGATGGCTCGCACAGGCTGGTTAGTTATTTAATGGTTTCAGGTTAGTTTATTTGATCTAAGACTTCAGTGCATGGTCGCAAAGATCAGCTGACACAGATCCCGGGCACAGGCTGGTTAGTTATTTAATTGTTTCAGCTTACTTTATTTTCTGTAAAACTTCAGTGCACATTTGCAGGGATCAGCTGACACAGATCCCTGACACACGCTGGTTAGTTATTTAATGGTTTCAACTTAGTTTATTTTCTCTAAAAATTCAGTGCACGGTTGCAGGGATCAGTTGACAAAGATTCCTGGCACAGGCTGGTTAGTTATTTAATGGTTTCAGCTTAGTTTATCTAAAACTTCAGTGCACGGTTGCAGGGATCAGCTGAAACAGATCGCTGGTACAGGCTGGTTAGTTATTTAATGGTTTCAGCCAAGTTTATCTAAAACTTCAGTGCACGGTTGCAGGGATCCGCTGACACAGATCGCTGTCACAGGCTGGTTAGTTATTTAAATGGTTTCAGGTTAGTTTATTTGATCTAAGACTTCAGTGCATGGTCGCAAAGATCAGCTGACACAGATCCCTGGCACAGGCTGGTTAGTTATTTAATTGTTTCAGCTTACTTTATTTTCTGTAAAACTTCAGTGCACGGTTGCAGGGATCAGCTGACACAGATCGCTGGTTAGTTATTTAATGGTTTCAGCTTAGTTTATTTGATCTAAAACTTCAGTGCACGGTTGCAGGGATCAGCTGACACAGATCTCTGGCACAGGCTGGTTGGTTATTTAATGGTTTCAGCTTAGTTTATTTGATCTAAAACTTCAGTGCACGGTTGCAGGGATCAGCTGACACAGATCTCTGGCACAGCCTGGTTGGTTATTTAATGGTTTGAGGTTAGTTTATTTGATCTAAGACTTCAGTGCATGGTCGCAAAGATCAGCTGACACAGATCCCTGACACACGCTGGTTAGTTATTTAATGGTTTCAACTTAGTTTATTTTCTCTAAAACTTCAGTGCACGGTTGCAGGGATCAGCTTACACAGATCTCTGGCACAGCCTGGTTGGTTATTTAATGGTTTCAGCTTAGTTTATTTGATCTAAAACTTCAGTGCACGGTTGCAGGGATCAGCTGACACAGATCGCTCGCACAGGCTGGTTAGTTATTTAATGGTTTCAGGTTAGTTTATTTGATCTAAGACTTCAGTGCATGGTCGCAAAGATCAGCTGACACAGATCCCTGGCACAGGCTGGTTAGTTATTTAATTGTTTCAGCTTACTTTATTTTCTGTAAAACTTCAGTGCACATTTGCAGGGATCAGCTGACACAGATCCCTGACACACGCTGGTTAGTTATTTAATGGTTTCAACTTAGTTTATTTTCTCTAAAACTTCAGTGCACGATTGCAGGGATCAGCTGAAACAGATCGCTGGTACAGGCTGGTTAGTTATTTAATTGTTTCAGCTTAGTTTATCTAAAACTTCAGTGCACGGTCGCAGGGATCAGCTGACACAGATCTCTGGCACAGCCTGGTTAGTTATTTAATGGTTTCAACTTAGTTTATTTTATCTAAAACTTCAGTGCACGGTCGCAGGGATCCGCTGACACAGATCGCTGGCACAGGCTGGTTAGTTATTTAATGGTTTCAGCTTAGTTTATTTGATCTAAAACTTCAGTCCACGTTCGCAGGGATCAGCTGACACAGATCGCTGGCACAGGCTGGTTAGTTATTTAATGGTTTCAGCTTAGTTTATCTAAAACTTCAGTGCACGGTTGCAGCGATCAGCTGACACAGATCCCTGGCACAGGCTGGTTAGTTATTTAATGGTTTTAACTTAGTTTATTTTCTCTAAAACTTCAGTGCACGGTTGCAGGGATCAGCTAACACAGATTCCTGACACACGCTGGTTAGATATTTAATGGTTTCAACTTAGTTAATTTTATCTAAAACTTCAGTGCACAGTCGCAGGGATCAGCTAACACAGATTCCTGACACACGCTGGTTAGTTATTTAATGGTTTCAGCTTAGTTTATTTGATCTAAAACTTCAGTCCACGTTCGCAGGGATCAGCTGACAAAGATCGCTGGTTAGTTATTTAATGGTTTCAGCTTTGTTTATTTGATCTAAAACTTCAGTCCACGTTCGCAGGGATCAGCTGACAAAGATCGCTGGCACAGGCTGGTTAGTTATTTAATGGTTTCAGCTTAGTTTATCTAAAACTTCAGTGCACGGTCGCAGGGATCCGCTGACACAGATCGCTGGCACAGGCTGGTTAGTTATTTAATGGTTTCAACTTAGTTTATTTGATCTAAAACTTCAGTGCACGCTTGCAGGGATCAGCTTACACAGATCGCTGTCACAGGCTGGTTAGTTATTTAAATGGTTTCAGGTTAGTTTATTTGATCTAAGACTTCAGTGCATGGTCGCAGGGATCAGCTAACACAGATCCCTGACACACGCTGGTTAGTTATTTAATGGTTTCGGTTTGGTTTATTTTATCTAAAACTTCAGTGCACAGTTGCAGGGATCAGCTGACACAGATCCCTGGCACACGCTGGTTAGTTATTTAATGGTTTCAACTTAGTTTATCTAAAACTTCAGTGCACAGTTGCAGGGATCAGCTGACACAGATCCCTGGCACAGGCTGGTTAGTTATTTAATGGTTTCAGCTTAGTTTATCTAAAACTTCAGTGCACGGTTGCAGGGATCAGATGAAACAGATCCCTGGCACAGGCTGGTTAGTTATTTAATGGTTTCAACTTAGTTTATTTTCTCTAAAACTTCAGTGCACGGTTGCAGGGATCAGCTGACACAGATCGCTGGCACAGGCTGGTTAGTTATTTAATGGTTTCAGCTTAGTTTATTTTCTGTAAAACTTCAGTGCACAGTTGCAGGGATCAGCTAACACAGACCGCTGGCACAGGCTGGTTAGTTATTTAATGGTTTCAACTTAGTTTATTTTCTGTAAAACTTCAGTGCACGGTTGCAGGGATCAGCTGACACAGATCGCTGGCACAGGCTGGTTAGTTATTTAATGGTTTCAACTTAGTTTATTTTATCTTAAACTTCAGTGCACGGTCGCAGGGATCAGCTGACACAGATCTCTGGCACAGGCTGGTTAGTTATTTAATGGTTTCAACTTAGTTTATCTAAAACTTCAGTGCACGGTTGCAGGGATCAGCTGACACAGATCGCTGGCACAGGCTGGTTAGTTATTTAATGGTTTCAGCTTAGTTTATCTAAAACTTCAGTGCACGGTTGCAGGGATCAGCTGAAACAGATCGCTGGTACAGGCTGGTTAGTTATTTAATGGTTTCGGTTTGGTTTTTTTTATATAAAACTTCAGTGCACGGTTGCAGGGATCAGCTGACACAGATCGCTGGCACAGGCTGGTTAGTTATTTAATGGTTTCAGCTTAGTTTATCTAAAACTTCAGTGCACGGTTGCAGGGATCAGCTGAAACAGATCGCTGGTACAGGCTGGTTAGTTATTTAATGGTTTCAGCTTAGTTTATCTAAAACTTCAGTGCACGGTTGCAGGGATCAGCTGACACAGATCCCTGGCACAGGCTGGCTAGTTATTTAATGGTTTCAGCTTAGTTTATCTAAAACTTCAGTGCACGGTTGCAGGAATCAGCTGACACAGATCGCTGGCACAGGCTGGTTAGTTATTTAATGGTTTCGGTTTGGTTTATTTTATCTAAAACTTCAGTGCACGGTTGCAGGGATCAGCTGACACAGATCGCTGGCACAGGCTGGTTAGTTATTTAATGGTTTCAGCTTAGTTTATCTAAAACTTCAGTGCACGGTTGCAAAGATCAGCTGACACAGATCCCTGACACACGCTGGTTAGTTATTTAATGGTTTCAACTTAGTTTATTTTCTCTAAAACTTCAGTGCACGGTTGCAGGGATCAGCTGACACAGATCGCTGGCACAGGCTGGTTAGTTATTTAGTGGTTTCAGCTTAGTTTATTTGATCTAAAACTTCAGTGCACGGTCGCAGTGATCAGCTGACACAGATCTCTGGCACAGCCTGGTTGGTTATTTAATGGTTTCAACTTAGTTTATTTGATCTAAAACTTCAGTGCATGGTCGCAAAGATCAGCTGACACAGATCCCTGGCACAGGCTGGTTAGTTATTTAATTGTTTCAGCTTACTTTATTTTCTGTAAAACTTCAGTGCACAGTTGCAGGGATCAGCTGACACAGATCTCTGGCACAGCCTGGTTGGTTATTTAATGGTTTCAGCTTAGTTTATTTGATCTAAAACTTCAGTGCACAGCTGCAGGGATCAGCTGACACAGATCGCTCGCACCGGCTGGTTGGTTATTTAATGGTTTCAGGTTAGTTTATTTGATCTAAGACTTCAGTGCACGGTCGCAGGGATCCGCTGACACAGATCGCTGGTTAGTTATTTAATGGTTTCAGCTTAGTTTATTTTATCTAAAACTTCAGTCCACGGTCGCAGGGATCAGCTGACACAGATCGCTGGTTAGTTATTTAGTGGTTTCAGCTTAGTTTATTTGATCTAAGACTTCAGTGCACGTTCGCAAAGATCAGCTGACACAGATCCCTGGCACAGGCTGGCTAGTTATTTAATGGTTTCAGCTTAGTTTATCTAAAACTTCAGTGCACGGTTGCAGGAATCAGCTGACACAGATCGCTGGCACAGGCTGGTTAGTTATTTAATGGTTTCGGTTTGGTTTATTTTATCTAAAACTTCAGTGCACGGTTGCAGGGATCAGCTGACACAGATCCCTGGCACAGGCTGGTTAGTTATTTAATGGTTTCAACTTAGTTTATTTTATCTAAAACTTCAGTGCACGGTCGCAGGGATCCGCTGACACAGATCGCTGGCACAGGCTGGTTAGTTATTTAATGGTTTCAGCTTAGTTTATTTAATCTAAAACTTCAGTGCGCGGTTGCAGGGATCAGCTGACACAGATCCCTTGCACAGGCTGGTTAGTTCTTTAATGGTTTCAACTTAGTTTATTTTATCTAAAACTTCAGTGCACGGTCGCAGGGATCCGCTGACACAGATCGCTGGCACAGGCTGGTTAGTTATTTAATGGTTTCAGCTTTGTTTATTTGATCTAAGACTTCAGTCCACGTTCGCAGGGATCAGCTGACACAGATCTCTGGCACAGGCTGGTTGGTTATTTAATGGTTTCAGCTTAGTTTATTAGAGCTAAAACTTCAGTGCACGGTTGCAGGGATCAGCTGACACAGATCTCTGGCACAGCCTGGTTGGTTATTTAATGGTTTCAGGTTAGTTTATTTGATCTAAAACTTCAGTGCACACTTGCAGGGATCAGCTGACACAGATCCCTGACACACGCTGGTTAGTTATTTAATGGTTTCAACTTAGTTTATTTTCTCTAAAACTTCAGTGCACGTTCGCAGGGATCAGCTGACACAGATCTCTGGCACAGGCTGGTTGGTTATTTAATGGTTTCAGCTTAGTTTATTTGATCTAAAACTTCAGTGCACGGTTGCAGGGATCAGCTGACACAGATGGCTCGCACAGGCTGGTTAGTTATTTAATGGTTTCAGGTTAGTTTATTTGATCTAAGACTTCAGTGCATGGTCGCAAAGATCAGCTGACACAGATCCCGGGCACAGGCTGGTTAGTTATTTAATTGTTTCAGCTTACTTTATTTTCTGTAAAACTTCAGTGCACATTTGCAGGGATCAGCTGACACAGATCCCTGACACACGCTGGTTAGTTATTTAATGGTTTCAACTTAGTTTATTTTCTCTAAAAATTCAGTGCACGGTTGCAGGGATCAGTTGACAAAGATTCCTGGCACAGGCTGGTTAGTTATTTAATGGTTTCAGCTTAGTTTATCTAAAACTTCAGTGCACGGTTGCAGGGATCAGCTGAAACAGATCGCTGGTACAGGCTGGTTAGTTATTTAATGGTTTCAGCCAAGTTTATCTAAAACTTCAGTGCACGGTTGCAGGGATCCGCTGACACAGATCGCTGTCACAGGCTGGTTAGTTATTTAAATGGTTTCAGGTTAGTTTATTTGATCTAAGACTTCAGTGCATGGTCGCAAAGATCAGCTGACACAGATCCCTGGCACAGGCTGGTTAGTTATTTAATTGTTTCAGCTTACTTTATTTTCTGTAAAACTTCAGTGCACGGTTGCAGGGATCAGCTGACACAGATCGCTGGTTAGTTATTTAATGGTTTCAGCTTAGTTTATTTGATCTAAAACTTCAGTGCACGGTTGCAGGGATCAGCTGACACAGATCTCTGGCACAGGCTGGTTGGTTATTTAATGGTTTCAGCTTAGTTTATTTGATCTAAAACTTCAGTGCACACTTGCAGGGATCAGCTGACACAGATCCCTGACACACGCTGGTTAGTTATTTAATGGTTTCAACTTAGTTTATTTTCTCTAAGACTTCAGTCCACGTTCGCAGGGATCAGCTGACACAGATCTCTGGCACAGGCTGGTTGGTTATTTAATGGTTTCAGCTTAGTTTATTAGAGCTAAAACTTCAGTGCACGGTTGCAGGGATCAGCTGACACAGATCTCTGGCACAGCCTGGTTGGTTATTTAATGGTTTCAGGTTAGTTTATTTGATCTAAAACTTCAGTGCACACTTGCAGGGATCAGCTGACACAGATCCCTGACACACGCTGGTTAGTTATTTAATGGTTTCAACTTAGTTTATTTTCTCTAAAACTTCAGTGCACGTTCGCAGGGATCAGCTGACACAGATCTCTGGCACAGGCTGGTTGGTTATTTAATGGTTTCAGCTTAGTTTATTTGATCTAAAACTTCAGTGCACGGTTGCAGGGATCAGCTGACACAGATCTCTGGCACAGCCTGGTTGGTTATTTAATGGTTTCAGCTTAGTTTATTTGATCTAAAACTTCAGTGCACGGTTGCAGGGATCAGCTGACACAGATGGCTCGCACAGGCTGGTTAGTTATTTAATGGTTTCAGGTTAGTTTATTTGATCTAAGACTTCAGTGCATGGTCGCAAAGATCAGCTGACACAGATCCCGGGCACAGGCTGGTTAGTTATTTAATTGTTTCAGCTTACTTTATTTTCTGTAAAACTTCAGTGCACATTTGCAGGGATCAGCTGACACAGATCCCTGACACACGCTGGTTAGTTATTTAATGGTTTCAACTTAGTTTATTTTCTCTAAAAATTCAGTGCACGGTTGCAGGGATCAGTTGACAAAGATTCCTGGCACAGGCTGGTTAGTTATTTAATGGTTTCAGCTTAGTTTATCTAAAACTTCAGTGCACGGTTGCAGGGATCAGCTGAAACAGATCGCTGGTACAGGCTGGTTAGTTATTTAATGGTTTCAGCCAAGTTTATCTAAAACTTCAGTGCACGGTTGCAGGGATCCGCTGACACAGATCGCTGTCACAGGCTGGTTAGTTATTTAAATGGTTTCAGGTTAGTTTATTTGATCTAAGACTTCAGTGCATGGTCGCAAAGATCAGCTGACACAGATCCCTGGCACAGGCTGGTTAGTTATTTAATTGTTTCAGCTTACTTTATTTTCTGTAAAACTTCAGTGCACGGTTGCAGGGATCAGCTGACACAGATCGCTGGTTAGTTATTTAATGGTTTCAGCTTAGTTTATTTGATCTAAAACTTCAGTGCACGGTTGCAGGGATCAGCTGACACAGATCTCTGGCACAGGCTGGTTGGTTATTTAATGGTTTCAGCTTAGTTTATTTGATCTAAAACTTCAGTGCACGGTTGCAGGGATCAGCTGACACAGATCTCTGGCACAGCCTGGTTGGTTATTTAATGGTTTGAGGTTAGTTTATTTGATCTAAGACTTCAGTGCATGGTCGCAAAGATCAGCTGACACAGATCCCTGACACACGCTGGTTAGTTATTTAATGGTTTCAACTTAGTTTATTTTCTCTAAAACTTCAGTGCACGGTTGCAGGGATCAGCTGACACAGATCGCTGGTTAGTTATTTAATGGTTTCAGCTTTGTTTATTTGATCTACAACTTCAGTCCACGTTCGCAGGGATCAGCTGACACAGATCGCTGGCACAGGCTGGTTGGTTATTTAATGGTTTCAGCTTAGTTTATTTGATCTAAAACTTCAGTGCACGGTTGCAGGGATCAGCTTACACAGATCTCTGGCACAGCCTGGTTGGTTATTTAATGGTTTCAGCTTAGTTTATTTGATCTAAAACTTCAGTGCACGGTTGCAGGGATCAGCTGACACAGATCGCTCGCACAGGCTGGTTAGTTATTTAATGGTTTCAGGTTAGTTTATTTGATCTAAGACTTCAGTGCATGGTCGCAAAGATCAGCTGACACAGATCCCTGGCACAGGCTGGTTAGTTATTTAATTGTTTCAGCTTACTTTATTTTCTGTAAAACTTCAGTGCACATTTGCAGGGATCAGCTGACACAGATCCCTGACACACGCTGGTTAGTTATTTAATGGTTTCAACTTAGTTTATTTTCTCTAAAACTTCAGTGCACGATTGCAGGGATCAGCTGAAACAGATCGCTGGTACAGGCTGGTTAGTTATTTAATTGTTTCAGCTTAGTTTATCTAAAACTTCAGTGCACGGTCGCAGGGATCAGCTGACACAGATCTCTGGCACAGCCTGGTTAGTTATTTAATGGTTTCAACTTAGTTTATTTTATCTAAAACTTCAGTGCACGGTCGCAGGGATAGGGATCCGCTGACACAGATCGCTGTCACAGGCTGGTTAGTTATTTAAATGGTTTCAGGTTAGTTTATTTGATCTAAGACTTCAGTGCATGGTCGCAAAGATCAGCTGACACAGATCCCTGACACACGCTGGTTAGTTATTTAATGGTTTCAACTTAGTTTATTTTCTCTAAAACTTCAGTGCACGGTTGCAGGGATCAGCTGACACAGATCGCTGGCACAGGCTGGTTGGTTATTTAATGGTTTCAACTTAGTTTATTTGATCTAAAACTTCAGTGCACGGTCGCAGTGATCAGCTGACACAGATCGCTGGCACAGGCTGGTTAGTTATTTAGTGGTTTCAGCTTAGTTTATTTTATCTACAACTTCAGTCCACGTTCGCAGGGATCAGCTGACACAGATCTCTGCCACAGCCTGGTTGGTTATTTAATGGTTTCAGCTTAGTTTATTTGATCTAAAACTTCAGTGCACGGTTGCAGGGATCAGCTGACACAGATCGCTCGCACAGGCTGGTTAGTTATTTAATGGTTTCAGCTTAGTTTATTTTATCTAAAACTTCAGTGCATGGTCGCAAAGATCAGCTGACACAGATCCCTGGCACAGGCTGGTTAGTTATTTAATTGTTTCAGCTTAGTTTATTTGATCTAAAACTTCAGTACACGTTCGCAGGGATCAGCTGACACAGATCTCTGGCACAGGCTGGTTAGTTATTTAGTGTTTTCAGCTTAGTTTATTTGATCTAAAACTTCAGTACACGTTTGCAGGGATCAGCTGACACAGATCTCTGGCACAGCCTGGTTGGTTATTTAATGGTTTCAGCTTAGTTTATTTGATCTAAAACTTCAGTGCACGGCTGCAGGGATCAGCTGACACAGATCGCTGGCACAGCCTGGTTGGTTATTTAATGGTTTCAGGTTAGTTTATTTGATCTAAGACTTCAGTGCACGGTCGCAGGGATCCGCTGACACAGATCGCTGGTTAGTTATTTAATGGTTTCAGCTTAGTTTATTTTATCTAAAACTTCAGTGCACGGTCGCAGGGATCAGCTGACACAGATCGCTGGTTAGTTATTTAGTGGTTTCAGCTTAGTTTATTTGATCTAAGACTTCAGTGCACGTTCGCAAAGATCAGCTGACACAGATCGCTGGCACAGGCTGGTTAGTTATTTAATGGTTTCAGCTTAGTTTATTTTATCTAAAACTTCAGTGCACGGTTGCAGGGATCAGCTGACACAGATCGCTGACACAAGCTGGTTAGTTATTTCGTGGTTTCAGCTAGAGCTGGGCGATATATCGAGTTTTTAAAAAATATCGATATATTTTTATACGAGATATAAGATGTGACAATATCCTTTATATCGATATAGTCTATGTTACGTTATAATTATACTTGTGGAGCCGCAGGTTTGCCTCTCTTTCGTCCACTTTCGTCTTTACGCAATGTTACTCGGCCTCGCCTCTCCTTCACTGAACACAACTCCTCGTCCCCCATCGCTTCACCTGCAGGAAGCGACAAGATGGACACGGCAAATCTCCGTTAACGAGTTACTGCGCATCGACCCGTGCGTGGGGCTGGACGGCGTCAACGTGTTAGCTAGCTAACCATGCTAACGAGCTAACCAGCCCATGCAGCCCAGAGGGGCTGCACGGACTAAAATCCTTTCATTTTCTCAAAAGTTGACAGCGCGCCTTATGTATGAATTCTGGTTGTGCTTGATGGCCGCGAACCGATTTTATGTGGAACACGGCGCTCAGCAATCTGTCAAAAAATGTTTTAGTACGACTTTAGTAAGCTACGGAGCTGCACCGCTTGATGGATTGTCGGAGCATTACGGCTGAGCCTCGCGGAGTGATACGTACTGTGCTTCAACGTAATATTACCCTACTGTGTATAAGGACTATAAATGGCATCTGTTAAGAGACGTGGTTGCGAAGCGGATTTCAAACTCCAGGCTGTCAGTCAACAGTACAAGTTGGGAACAGAGCAGCTGTGAAATCTGTCTTTGTTATTGTGCTCAGCATCTTTTAGTTTACATTTTGACTGCACAATTGTGAGCTTTTTGTTATGCACAAAAACAACATTGTTTTCTTTTATTTATGGAGCATTATTATTTAATAAATGCTCATAATTTATTTTTGAGTAAATTTTATGTACATCTGCTCTATGTTAATAAAAGTGCCTGTGTGACATCTGGGACACAGCTTTGACTAAGAACTCTCTTTTTGTTCTTACTTTATGGCTTTAAAAAAATATATCGAGATATATATCTTATATCGCCATCCAGCTAAAAAATATCGAGATATGAATTTTGGGTCATATCGCCCAGCCCTAGTTTCAGCTTAGTTTATTTTGATCTAAGACTTCAGTGCACGTTCGCAAAGATCAGCTGAAACAAATCCCTTGCACAGGCTGGTTAGTTATTTAATGGTTTCAACTTAGTTTATTTTCTCTAAAACTTCAGTGCACGGTCGCAGGGATCCGCTGACACAGATCGCTGGCACAGGCTGGTTAGTTATTTAATGGTTTCAGCTTAGTTTATTTGATCTAAAACTTCAGTCCACGTTCGCAGGGATCAGCTGACACAGATCGCTGGCACAGGCTGGTTAGTTATTTAATGGTTTCAGCTTAGTTTATCTAAAACTTCAGTGCACGGTTGCAGCGATCAGCTGACACAGATCCCTGGCACAGGCTGGTTAGTTATTTAATGGTTTTAACTTAGTTTATTTTCTCTAAAACTTCAGTGCACGGTTGCAGGGATCAGCTAACACAGATTCCTGACACACGCTGGTTAGTTATTTAATGGTTTCAACTTAGTTAATTTTATCTAAAACTTCAGTGCACAGTCGCAGGGATCAGCTAACACAGATTCCTGACACACGCTGGTTAGTTATTTAATGGTTTCAGCTTAGTTTATTTGATCTAAAACTTCAGTCCACGTTCGCAGGGATCAGCTGACAAAGATCGCTGGTTAGTTATTTAATGGTTTCAGCTTTGTTTATTTGATCTAAAACTTCAGTCCACGTTCGCAGGGATCAGCTGACAAAGATCGCTGGCACAGGCTGGTTAGTTATTTAATGGTTTCAGCTTAGTTTATCTAAAACTTCAGTGCACGGTCGCAGGGATCAGCTAACACAGATTCCTGACACACGCTGGTTAGTTATTTAATGGTTTCAGCTTAGTTTATTTGATCTAAAACTTCAGTGCACGGTTGCAGGGATCAGCTGACACAGATCGCTGGCACAGGCTGGTTAGTTATTTAATGGTTTAGGTTCGGTTTATTTAATCTAAAACTTCAGTGCACGGTCGCAGAGATCAGCTAACACAGATTCCTGACACACGCTGGTTAGTTATTTAATGGTTTCAACTTAGTTAATTTTCTCTAAAACTTCAGTGCACGGTTGCAGGGATCAGCTGACACAGATCGCTGACACAGGCTGGTTAGTTATTTCGTGGTTTCAGCTTAGTTTATTTTGATCTAAGACTTCAGTGCACGTTCGCAAAGATCAGCTGAAACAGAACCCTGGCACAGGCTGGTTAGTTATTTAGTGGTTTCAGCTTAGTTTATTTGATCTAAGACTCCAGTCCACGTTCGCAGGGATCCGCTGACACAGATCGCTGGTTAGTTATTTAATGGTTTCAGCTTAGTTTATTTGATCTAAGACTTCAGTCCACGTTCGCAGGGATCCGCTGACACAGATCGCTGGTTAGTTATTTAATGGTTTCAGCTTAGTTTATTTGATCTAAAACTTCAGTCCACGTTCGCATGGATCAGCTGACACAGATCGCTGGCACAGGCTGGTTAGTTATTTAATAGTTTCAGCTTAGTTTATTTGATCTAAGACTTCAGTGCACGGTTGCAGGGATCAGCTGACACAGATCGCTGACACAGGCTGGTTAGTTATTTAATGGTTTCAGCTTAGTTTATCTAAAACTTCAGTGCACGGTCGCAGGGATCCGCTGACACAGATCGCTGGCACAGGCTGGTTAGTTATTTAATGGTTTTAACTTTGTTTATTTGATCTAAAACTTCAGTCCACGTTCGCAGGGATCAGCTGACACAGATCGCTGGTTAGTTATTTAATGGTTTCAGCTTAGTTTATTTGATCTAAGACTTCAGTGCACGGTCGCAGAGATCAGCTAACACAGATTCCTGACACACGCTGGTTAGTTATTTAATGGTTCCAACTTAGTTAATTTTATCTAAAACTTCAGTGCACGGTTGCAGGGATTAGCTGACACAGATCGCTGGCACAGGCTGGTTAGTTATTTAATGGTTTCAGCTTAGTTTATTTGATCTAAAACTTCAGTGCACGGTTGCAGGGATCAGCTGACACAGATCGCTGGCACAGGCTGGTTAGTTATTTAATGGTTTCAGCTTAGTTTATTTGATCTAAAACTTCAGTCCACGTTCGCAGGGATCCGCTGACACAGATCGCTGGCACAGGCTGGTTAGTTATTTAATGGTTTCAGCTTAGTTTATTTTCTCTAAAACTTCAGTGCACGGTCGCAGGGATCAGCTGACACAGATCGCTGGTTAGTTATTTAATGGTTTCAGCTTAGTTTATTTTATCTAAAACTTCAGTGCACGGTTGCAGGGATCAGCTGACACAGATCGCTGGCACAGGCTGGTTAGTTATTTAATGGTTTCAGCTTAGTTTATTTGATCTAAGACTTCAGTGCACGGTTGCAGGGATCAGCTGACACAGATCGCTGGCACAGGCTGGTTAGTTATTTAATGGTTTCAACTTAGTTTATTTTATCTAAAACTTCAGTGCACGGTCGCAGTGATCAGCTGACACAGATCCCTGACACACACTGGTTGGTTATTTAATGGTTTCAGCTTAGTTTATCTAAAACTTCAGTGCACAGTTGCAGGGATCAGCTAACACAGATCCCTGACACACACTGGTTGGTTATTTAATGGTTTCAGCTTAGTTTATCTAAAACTTCAGTGCACGGTTGCAGGGATCAGCTGACACAGATCGCTCGCACAGGCTGGTTAGTTATTTAATGGTTTCAGCTTACTTTATTTTCTGTAAAACTTCAGTGCACAGTTGCAGGGATCAGCTAACACAGATCCCTGACACACGCTGGTTAGTTATTTAATGGTTTCAACTTAGTTTATTTTCTCTAAAAATTCAGTGCACGGTTGCAGGGATCAGTTGACAAAGATTCCTGGCACAGGCTGGTTAGTTATTTAGTGGTTTCAGCTTAGTTTATTTGATCTAAAGCTTCAGTCCACGTTCGCAGGGATCAGCTGACACAGATCTCTGGCACAGCCTGGTTGGTTATTTAATGGTTTCAGCTTAGTTTATTTGATCTAAAACTTCAGTGCACGGTTGCAGGGATCAGCTGACACAGATCGCTCGCACAGACTGGTTGGTTATTTAATGGTTTCAGGTTAGTTTATTTGATCTAAGACTTCAGTGCACGTTCGCAAAGATCAGCTGAAACAGATCGCTGGCACAGATCCCTTGCACAGGCTGGTTGGTTATTTAATGGTTTCAACTTAGTTTATTTTATCTTAAACTTCAGTGCACGGTCGCAGGGATCCGCTGACACAGATCGCTGGTTAGTTATTTAATGGTTTCAGCTTAGTTTATTTTATCTAAAACTTCAGTGCACGGTCGCAGGGATCCGCTGACACAGATCGCTGGTTAGTTATTTAATGGTTTCAGCTTAGTTTATTTGATCTAAAACTTCAGTGCACGGTTGCAGGGATCAGCTGACACAGATCGCTGGCACAGGCTGGTTAGTTATTTCGTGGTTTCAGCTTAGTTTATTTTGATCTAAGACTTCAGTGCACGTTCGCAAAGATCAGCTGAAACAGATTGCTGGCACAGGCTGGTTAGTTATTTAATGGTTTCAACTTAGTTTATTTTCTCTAAAACTTCAGTGCACGGTCGCAGGGGTCCGCTGACACAGATCGCTGGCACAGGCTGGTTAGTTATTTAATGGTTTCAGCTTAGTTTATCTAAAACTTCAGTGCACGGTTGCAGGGATCAGCTGACACAGATCGCTGGCACAGGCTGGTTAGGTATTTCGTGGTTTCAGCTTAGTTTATTTTGATCTAAGACTTCAGTGCACGTTCGCAAAGATCAGCTGAAACAGATTGCTGGCACAGGCTGGTTAGTTATTTAATTGTTTCAGCTTAGTTTATCTAAAACTTCAGTGCACAGTTGCAGGGATCAGCTGACACAGATCCCTGGCACAGGCTGGTTAGTTATTTAATGGTTTCAACTTAGTTTATTTTCTCTAAAACTTCAGTGCACGGTCGCAGGGATCCGCTGACACAGATCCCTGGCACAGGCTGGTTAGTTATTTAATGGTTTCAGGTTAATTTATTTGATCTAAAACTTCAGTCCACGTTCGCAGGGATCAGCTGACACAGATCGCTGGCACAGGCTGGTTAGTTATTTAATGGTTTCAGCCAAGTTTATCTAAAACTTCAGTGCACGGTTGCAGGGATCAGCTAACACAGATCCCTGACACACGCTGGTTAGTTATTTAATGGTTTCAACTTAGTTTATTTTCTCTAAAACTTCAGTGCACGGTTGCAGGGATCAGTTGACAAAGATTCCTGGCACAGGCTGGTTAGTTATTTTAAAATTAGTGCGCATGCGCCAACCAGCGTGCAGCCTGTTACAGTCGCTCCTGCTTTTCTCTTAGTTTAGCTCTTTTTTCTTACGTATTCTTTTTTTTTCTGACTTGTATTTTCCTCCGTTTTCTATCTCTTACTCAATCATGTGGATTGAGAGAGTTTTTGTTCTTCTGGTGGCCGTGGAACTGTTACTTTTATCATGGAACGGGACCGCGGCACATCTCCTACACGCACGGACTGTTTACTCCAGAGATCAGCTGATCGCCCTGATGCCGGCCGGCTCGCTGGCCAGGCCCGCAGAAGTACCAGCTGAAATTTGGAGGAAAACACATCGGGGATGCAGAGGTCAAGGACAGAAGAGAAGAAAAAAGGTGACGGTGAGACAGCGGAGGCTCGAAGCGAGGAGGAGGTTTAAACCGTGTCTGCCGTCTATCGTGATGGGAAATGTGCGATCGTTGGCAAGTAAAATCGACGAGCTCTCAGCACTGGTACGGAGTCAGAGGGAATACCGAGAGTGTAGCCTGATGTGTTTCACCGAATCATGGCTGCACCAGGTCATTCCCGATGAGAATGCTTCCGTGGAAGGCTTCCACACTGTTCGGGCGGACAGGGACAGCATCGCTAGCGGTAAGCGTAAAGGAGGTGGGCTTGCTGTTTTAGTTAACAACCGGTGGTGTAACCCTGCCAACATAACAATCAAAGAAAGGATTTGTTGCCCGGACACTGAACTGTGTGCTGTTGGACTCAGGCCGTATTATTTACCCAGGGAATTCTCTCACGTCATCTTGGTGGCTGTTTATGTTCCCCCCTCTGCTAACCCCACAGCTGCATGTGACACTATCCACTCTGCCATAGCTCGGCTACAGACCCAGCACCCGAGTGCCTTTATTGTGATCTCGGGTGACTTCAACCATGTATCACTGGACAATACACTACCAACATTCAAACAATATGTGGACTGTCCCACCAGGGGAGAGAAAACTTTAGACTTACTGTATGCTAACGTCAAGGATGCATACAGCTCCTCCTCCCTCCCCCCACTTGGTAGGTCAGATCATAACCTGATTCACCTCACCCCCCGCTATGTGCCAATTGTGAGGAGGGAACCTGTGACCACCAGGACTGTTAGGAGGTGGTCAGAGGAGGCAATAGCGGAACTACAGGGCTGTTTCGAGGTGACCGACTGGGAAACACTCTGTGAGCCTCACGCCGAGGACATCAATGGGCTTACTGAGTGTATCACAGACTACATAACTTTCTGCACCGACTCCATTGTTCCAGCTCAGACTGTTCATTGTTACCCAAATAACAAGCCGTGGGTGACTAAGGACATCAAAGCCCTCCTCAACAACAAGAAGAGGGCTTTCAGAGGGGGCAACAAAGAGGAGGTGAGGAAGGTCCAGGTGTTACTAAAGGACAAGATCAGAGAGGCTAAGGACAATTACAGGAGGAAGCTGGAGTGGAAACTCCAGCAGAACAGCATGAGAGAGGTGTGGAGGGGCATGAAGACCATCACTGGATTCAGGCCAACCAACAGCAGGGGAGCTGAGGGAGGTGAGAATAGAGCCGACGAGTTGAATCTGTTTTTCAATAGATTTGACACCACAGTGTCTGCTCCTACCCCCACAACCTCACCTGCAGTCAGCCTGGAATCCAGAGCCACACCACTGTGCCAGCCTCTCTCTTCACGTGTTGCCTCCTGTGAGATTCCTGACACCCCTCCCCCACCCATCACCTTCACTCAATACCAGGTTGAGATGCAAATGAGGAGACTTCACTCAGGCAAGTCTGCTGGACCAGACGGAGTGAGTCCCCTTGTCCTCAAGGCCTGTGCCCCCCAGCTGTGTGGAGTCTTTCATAAACTGTTTATGCTGAGTCTGAGTCTGCAGAGGGTCCCGGTGATGTGGAAGACATCATGCCTCGTCCCTGTACCAAAGACGCCTCGTCCCAGTAGCCCCCAGGATTACAGGCCCGTGGCACTGACCTCCCACATCATGAAGACCCTGGAAAGGCTCATCCTGGACCAGCTGCGACCCATAGTAAGACCACATCTGGATCCCCTTCAGTTCGCTTATCAGCCTCGTCTCGGAACAGAGGACGCCATCATCTACCTGCTCAATCGTGTCTACACCCATCTGGACCAGCCGGCGAGCACTGTGAGGGTCATGTTTTTTGACTTTTCCAGTGCTTTCAACACCATCAGGCCGACCCTCCTGGGTGATAAGTTAGCAGCGATGCAGGTGGATGCTTCTCTGGTGTCCTGGATTGTTGATTACCTGACAGGAAGACCACAATATGTACGTCTCCCACAGTGTGTGTCTGACAAGGTGATTAGCAACACAGGGGCACCACAGGGGACTGTCCTCTCCCCCTTCCTCTTCACCCTCTACACCACAGACTTCAGCCACTGCACAGAGACCTGCCATCTTCAGAAGTTTTCTGATGACTCTGCGGTGGTTGGATGCATCAGCAGGGATGATGAGACAGAGTACCGGGCTGTGGTCGACTCCTTTGTCACGTGGTGTGAGCAGAATCATCTGCAGCTCAACGTGGCAAAGACCAAGGAACTGATCGTGGACTTCAGGAAGACCAGGAAACACTTGACCCCTGTTTCAATCCAGGGGGTCAGTGTTGACATTGTGGAGGACTATAAATACCTTGGAGTACACATTGACAATAAACTGGACTGGGCTAAAAACGCCACAGCACTTTACAGGAAGGGCCAGAGTCGTCTCTATTTTTTGAGGCGACTGAGGTCCTTCAACATCTGTCAGAAAATGCTGAGGATTTTCTATGAGTCTGTTGTGGCCAGTGCGATCCTCTATGCTGTTGCATGCTGGGGGAGCAGGCTGAGGGTCGCAGATGCCAACAGACTTAATAAACTGATCCGTAAGGCCAGCAATGTTGTGGGGATGGAGCTGGACTCCCTCAAGGTGGTGTCGGAGAGGCGGATGCTGTCCAAGATAAAGACAATGTTGGATAACACCTCCCACCCACTCCACGACATGTTGGTCAGTCACAGGAGCTCGTTCAGTGAGAGACTGAGATTACCGAAAAGCACCACTGAACGACACAGGAAATCATTCCTGCCTGTGACCATCTCCCTGTACAATGCATCCACTTAACACACTGTTTGCTGCTACAACTACACATGTTTCTTTTCCAAATATTTATTTATAAGTGACTTATGTATGTATGTATGTATATATATGTATATATTGTACTATTCTTAGTTAGCGTATTGTCTGTCTTGTCTTAATGTTGGTTTAAAATGGAGCACTGTAACAAAAAATAATTTCCCCCAGGGATCAATAAAGTATTCTGATTCTGATTCTGATTATTTAATGGTTTCAGCTTTGTTTATTTGATCTAAAACTTCAGTCCACGTTCGCAGGGATCAGCTGACACAGATCGCTGGCACAGGCTGGTTAGTTATTTAATGGTTTCAGCTTAGTTTATTTGATCTAAAACTTCAGTGCACGGTCGCAGGGATCTGCTGACACAGATCGCTGGCACAGGCTGGTTAGTTATTTAATGGTTTCAGCTTAGTTTATTTGATGTAAAACTTCAGTGCACGGTTGCAGGGATCAGCTGACACAGATCGCTGTCACAGGCTGGTTAGTTATTTAAATGGTTTCAGGTTAGTTTATTTGATCTAAGACTTCAGTGCACGGTCGCAAAGATCAGCTGACACAGATCCCTGGCACAGGCTGGTTAGTTATTTAATGGTTTCAGCTTACTTTATTTTCTGTAAAACTTCAGTGCACAGTTGCAGGGATCAGCTAACACAGATCCCTGACACACGCTGGTTAGTTATTTAATGGTTTCAGCTTAGTTTATTTGATCTACAACTTCAGTCCACGTTCGCAGGGATCAGCTGACACAGATCGCTGGCACAGGCTGGTTGGTTATTTAATGGTTTCAGCTTAGTTTATTTGATCTACAACTTCAGTTTATGGTCGCAAAGATCAGCTGACACAGATCGCTGGCACAGGCTGGTTAGTTATTTAATGGTTTCAGCTTAGTTTATCTAAAACTTCAGTGCACGGTTGCAGGGATCAGCTGACACAGATCGCTGGCACAGGCTGGTTAGTTATTTAATGGTTTCAGCTTAGTTTATTTGATCTAAAACTTCAGTGCACGATTGCAGGGATCAGCTGAAACAGATCGCTGGTACAGGCTGGTTAGTTATTTAATGGTTTCAGCCAAGTTTATCTAAAACTTCAGTGCACGGTTGCAGGGATCAGCTGAAACAGATCGCTGGTACAGGCTGATTAGTTATTTAATGGTTTCAGGTTAGTTTATTTGATCTAAGACTTCAGTGCACGTTCGCAAAGATCAGCTGAAACAGATCGCTGGCACAGACTGGTTAGTTATTTAATGGTTTCAGCTTAGTTTATCTAAAACTTCAGTGCACGGTTGCAGAGATCAGCTGACAGATCCCTTGCACAGGCTGGTTAGTTATTTAATGGTTTTAACTTAGTTTATTTTATCTTAAACTTCAGTGCACGGTCGCAGGGATCCGCTGACACAGATCGCTGGTTAGTTATTTAATGGTTTCAGCTTAGTTTATTTTATCTAAAACTTCAGTGCACGGTCGCAGGGATCAGCTGACACAGATCGCTGGTTAGTTATTTAATGGTTTCAGCTTTGTTTATTTTATCTAAAACTTCAGTCCACGTTCGCAGGGATCAGCTGACACAGATCGCTGGCACAGGCTGGTTAGTTATTTAATGGTTTCAACTTAGTTTATTTTATCTAAAACTTCAGTGCACGGTCGCAGTGATCAGCTGACACAGATCGCTGGTTAGTTATTTAATGGTTTCAGCTTAGTTTATTTGATGTAAAACTTCAGTGCACGGTTGCAGGGATCAGCTGACACAGATCGCTGTCACAGGCTGGTTAGTTATTTAAATGGTTTCAGGTTAGTTTATTTGATCTAAGACTTCAGTGCATGGTCGCAAAGATCAGCTGACACAGATCCCTGGCACAGGCTGGTTAGTTATTTAATGGTTTCAGCTTACTTTATTTTCTGTAAAACTTCAGTGCACAGTTGCAGGGATCAGCTAACACAGATCCCTGACACACGCTGGTTAGTTATTTAATGGTTTCAGCTTAGTTTATTTGATCTACAACTTCAGTCCACGTTCGCAGGGATCAGCTGACACAGATCTCTGGCACAGGCTGGTTGGTTATTTAATGGTTTCAGCTTAGTTTATTTGATCTACAACTTCAGTTTATGGTCGCAAAGATCAGCTGACACAGATCGCTGGCACAGGCTGGTTAGTTATTTAATGGTTTCAGCTTAGTTTATCTAAAACTTCAGTGCACGGTTGCAGGGATCAGCTGACACAGATCGCTGGCACAGGCTGGTTAGTTATTTAATGGTTTCAGCTTAGTTTATTTGATCTAAAACTTCAGTGCACGATTGCAGGGATCAGCTGAAACAGATCGCTGGTACAGGCTGGTTAGTTATTTAATGGTTTCAGCCAAGTTTATCCAAAACTTCAGTGCACGGTTGCAGGGATCAGCTGAAACAGATCGCTGGTACAGGCTGATTAGTTATTTAATGGTTTCAGGTTAGTTTATTTGATCTAAGACTTCAGTGCACGTTCGCAAAGATCAGCTGAAACAGATCGCTGGCACAGACTGGTTAGTTATTTAATGGTTTCAGCTTAGTTTATCTAAAACTTCAGTGCACGGTTGCAGAGATCAGCTGACAGATCCCTTGCACAGGCTGGTTAGTTATTTAATGGTTTTAACTTAGTTTATTTTATCTTAAACTTCAGTGCACGGTCGCAGGGATCCGCTGACACAGATCGCTGGTTAGTTATTTAATGGTTTCAGCTTAGTTTATTTTATCTAAAACTTCAGTGCACGGTCGCAGGGATCAGCTGACACAGATCGCTGGTTAGTTATTTAATGGTTTCAGCTTTGTTTATTTGATCTAAAACTTCAGTCCACGTTCGCAGGGATCAGCTGACACAGATCGCTGGCACAGGCTGGTTAGTTATTTAATGGTTTCAACTTAGTTTATTTTATCTAAAACTTCAGTGCACGGTCGCAGTGATCAGCTGACACAGATCGCTGGTTAGTTATTTAATGGTTTCAGCTTTGTTTATTTGATCTAAAACTACAGTCCACGTTCGCAGGGATCAGCTGACGCAGATCGCTGGCACAGGCTGGTTAGTTATTTAATGGTTTAAGCTTAGTTTATTTGATCTAAAACTTCAGTGCACGGTTGCAGGGATCAGCTGACATAGATCGCTGGCACAGGCTGGTTAGTTATTTAATGGTTTCAGCTTAGTTTATTTGATCTAAGACTTCAGTGCACGTTAGAGGGATCAGATGAAACAGATCGCTGGCACAGGCTGGCTAGTTATTTAATGGTTTCAGCTTAGTTTATATAAAACTTCAGTGCACGGTTGCAGAGATCAGCTGACAGATCCCTGGCACAGGCTGGTTAGTTATTTAATGGTTTTAACTTAGTTTATTTGATCTAAAACTTCAGTGCACGATTGCAGGGATCAGCTGAAACAGATCGCTGGTACAGGCTGGTTAGTTATTTAATGGTTTCAGCCAAGTTTATCTAAAACTTAAGTGCGCGGTTGCAGGGATCAGCTGAAACAGATCGCTGGCACAGGCTGGTTAGTTATTTAATGGTTTCAGCTTAGTTTATTTGATCTAAAACTTCAGTGCACGCTTGCAGGGATCAGCTGACACAGATCGCTGTCACAGGCTGGTTAGTTATTTAAATGGTTTCAGCTTAGTTTATTTGATCTAAGACTTCAGTGCATGGTCGCAAAGATCAGCTGACACAGATCCCTGGCACAGGCTGGTTAGTTATTTAATGGTTTCAGCTTAGTTTATCTAAAACTTCAGTGCACGGTTGCAGGGATCAGCTGACACAGATCGCTGGCACAGGCTGGTTAGTTATTTAGTGGTTTCAGCTTAGTTTATTTGATCTACAACTTCAGTCCACCTTCGCAGGGATCAGCTGACACAGATCTCTGGCACAGCCTGGTTGGTTATTTAATGGTTTCAGCTTAGTTAATTTGATCTAAAACTTCAGTGCACGGTTGCAGGGATCAGCTGACACAGATCGCTCGCACAGGCTGGTTAGTTATTTAATGGTTTCAGGTTAGTTTATTTGATCTAAAACTTCAGTGCACGGTTGCAGGGATCAGCTGACACAGATCGCTGGCACAGGCTGGTTAGTTATTTAATGGTTTCAGCTTAGTTTATCTAAAACTTCAGTGCACGGTTGCAGGAATCAGCTGACACAGATCGCTGGCACAGGCTGGTTAGTTATTTAATGGTTTCGGTTTGGTTTATTTTATCTAAAACTTCAGTGCACGGTTGCAGGGATCAGATGAAACAGATCCCTGGCACAAGCTGGCTAGTTATTTAATGGTTTCAGCTTAGTTTATCTAAAACTTCAGTGCACGGTTGCAGGAATCAGCTGACACAGATCGCTGGCACAGGCTGGTTAGTTATTTAATGGTTTCAGCTTAGTTTATCTAAAACTTAAGTGCACGGTTGCAGGGATCAGCTGAAACAGATCGCTGGTACAGGCTGGTTAGTTATTTAATGGTTTCTGCCAAGTTTATCTAAAACTTCAGTGCACGGTTGCAGGGATCAGCTGACACAGATCGCTGGCACAGGCTGGTTAGTTATTTAATGGTTTCAGCTTAGTTTATCTAAAACTTAAGTGCACGGTTGCAGGGATCAGCTGAAACAGATCGCTGGTACAGGCTGGTTAGTTATTTAATGGTTTCTGCCAAGTTTATCTAAAACTTCAGTGCACGGTTGCAGGGATCAGCTGACACAAATCCCTGGCACAGGCTGGCTAGTTATTTAATGGTTTCAGATTAGTTTATCTAAAACTTCAGTGCACGGTTGCAGGGATCAGATGAAACAGATCGCTGGTACAGGCTGGTTAGTTATTTAATGGTTTCAGCCAAGTTTATCTAAAACTTCAGTGCGCGGTTGCAGGGATCAGCTGACACAGATCCCTTGCACAGGCTGGTTAGTTATTTAATGGTTTCAGCTTAGTTTATTTGATCTAAAACTTCAGTGCACGGTTGCAGGGATCAGCTGACACAGATCGCTGGTTAGTTATTTAATGGTTTCAACTTAGTTTATTTTCTCTAAAACTTCAGTCCACGTTCGCAGGGATCAGCTGACACAGATCTCTGGCACAGGCTGGTTGGTTATTTAATGGTTTCAGCTTAGTTTATTTGATCTAAAACTTCAGTGCACGATTGCAGGGATCAGCTGAAAAAGATCGCTGGTACAGGCTGGTTAGTTATTTAATGGTTTCAGCCAAGTTTATCTAAAACTTCAGTCCACGGTTGCAGGGATCAGCTGAAACAGATCGCTGGTACAGGCTGGTTAGTTATTTAATGGTTTCAGGTTAGTTTATTTGATCTAAGACTTCAGTGCACGTTCGCAAAGATCAGCTGAAACAGATCGCTGGCACAGATCCCTTGCACAGGCTGGTTAGTTATTTAATGGTTTCAACTTAGTTTATTTTATCTTAAACTTCAGTGCACGGTCGCAGGGATCCGCTGACACAGATCGCTGGTTAGTTATTTAATGGTTTCAGCTTAGTTTATTTTATCTAAAACTTCAGTGCACGGTCGCAGGGATCAGCTGACACAGATCGCTGGTTAGTTATTTAATGGTTTCAGCTTTGTTTATTTGATCTAAAACTTCAGTCCACGTTCGCAGGGATCAGCTGACACAGATCGCTGGCACAGGCTGGTTAGTTATTTAATGGTTTAAGCTTAGTTTATTTGATCTAAAACTTCAGTGCACGGTTGCAGGGATCAGCTGACATAGATCGCTGGCACAGGCTGGTTAGTTATTTAATGGTTTCAGTTTAGTTTATTTGATCTAAGACTTCAGTGCACGGTTGCAGGGATCAGATGAAACAGATCGCTGGCACAGGCTGGCTAGTTATTTAATGGTTTCAGCTTAGTTTATCTAAAACTTCAGTGCACGGTTGCAGAGATCAGCTGACAGATCCCTGGCACAGGCTGGTTAGTTATTTAATGGTTTTAACTTAGTTTATTTTATCTTAAACTTCAGTGCACGGTCGCAGGGATCCGCTGACACAGATCGCTGGTTAGTTATTTAATGGTTTCAGCTTAGTTTATTTTATCTAAAACTTCAGTGCACGGTTGCAGGGATCAGCTGACACAGATCGCTGGTTAGTTATTTAATGGTTTCAGCTTTGTTTATTTGATCTAAAACTTCAGTCCACGTTCGCAGGGATCAGCTGACACAGATCGCTGGCACAGGCTGGTTAGTTATTTAATGGTTTCAACTTAGTTTATTTTATCTAAAACTTCAGTGTACGGTCGCAGTGATCAGCTGACACAGATCGCTGGTTAGTTATTTAATGGTTTCAGCTTTGTTTATTTGATCTAAAACTTCAGTCCACGTTCGCAGGGATCAGCTGACACAGATCGCTGGCACAGGCTGGTTAGTTATTTAATGGTTTAAGCTTAGTTTATTTGATCTAAAACTTCAGTGCACGGTTGCAGGGATCAGCTGACATAGATCGCTGGCACAGGCTGGTTAGTTATTTAATGGTTTCAGCTTAGTTTATTTGATCTAAGACTTCAATGCACGGTTGCAGGGATCAGATGAAACAGATCGCTGGCACAGGCTGGTTAGTTATTTAATGGTTTCAGCTTAGTTTATTTGATCTAAGACTTCAGTGCGCGGTTGCAGGGATCAACTGACACAGATCCCTTGCACAGGCTGGTTAGTTATTTAATGGTTTCAGCTTAGTTTATTTGATCTAAAACTTCAGTGCACGCTTGCAGGGATCAGCTGACACAGATCGCTGTCACAGGCTGGTTAGTTATTTAAATGGTTTCAGGTTAGTTTATTTGATCTAAGACTTCAGTGCATGGTCGCAAAGATCAGCTGACACAGATCCCTGGCACAGGCTGGTTAGTTATTTAATGGTTTCAACTTAGTTTATTTTCTCTAAAACTTCAGTGCACGGTTGCAGGGATCAGCTAACACAGATCCCTGACACACGCTGGTTAGTTATTTAATGGTTTCAACTTAGTTTATTTTCTCTAAAACTTCAGTGCACGGTTGCAGGGATCAGCTGACACAGATCGCTGGCACAGGCTGGTTAGTTATTTAGTGGTTTCAGCTTAGTTTATTTGATCTAAAACTTCAGTGCACGGTCGCAGTGATCAGCTGACACAGATCGCTGTTTAGTTATTTAATGGTTTCAGCTTTGTTTATTTGATCTACAACTTCAGTCCACCTTCGCAGGGATCAGCTGACACAGATCTCTGGCACAGCCTGGTTGGTTATTTAATGGTTTCATCTTAGTTTATTTGATCTAAAACTTCAGTGCACGGTTGCAGGGATCAGCTGACACAGATCGCTCGCACAGGCTGGTTAGTTATTTAATGGTTTCAGGTTAGTTTATTTGATCTAAAACTTCAGTGCACGGTTGCAGGAATCAGCTGACACAGATCGCTGGCACAGGCTGGTTAGTTATTTAATGGTTTCGGTTTGGTTTATTTTATCTAAAACTTCAGTGCACGGTTGCAGGGATCAAATGAAACAGATCGCTGGCACAAGCTGGTTAGTTATTTAATGGTTTCAGCTTAGTCTATCTAAAACTTCAGTGCACGGTTGCAGGAATCAGCTGACACAGATCGCTGGCACAGGCTGGTTAGTTATTTAATGGTTTCGGTTTGGTTTATTTTATCTAAAACTTCAGTGCACGGTTGCAGGGATCAGCTGACACAGATCGCTGGCACAGGCTGGTTAGTTATGTAATGGTTTCAGCTTAGTTTATCTAAAACTTAAGTGCACGGTTGCAGGGATCAGCTGAAACAGATCGCTGGTACAGGCTGGTTAGTTATTTAATGGTTTCTGCCAAGTTTATCTAAAACTTCAGTGCACGGTTGCAGGGATCAGCTGACACAGATCCCTGGCACAGGCTGGCTAGTTATTTAATGGTTTCAGCTTAGTTTATCTAAAACTTCAGTGCACGGTTGCAGGAATCAGCTGACACAGATCGCTGGCACCGGCTGGTTAGTTATTTAATGGTTTCAGCTTAGTTTATCTAAAACTTCAGTGCACGGTTGCAGGGATCAGATGAAACAGATCGCTGGTACAGGCTGGTTAGTTATTTAATGGTTTCAGCCAAGTTTATCTAAAACTTCAGTGCGCGGTTGCAGGGATCAGCTGACACAGATCCCTTGCACAGGCTGGTTAGTTATTTAATGGTTTCAACTTAGTTAATTTGATCTAAAACTTCAGTGCACGGTTGCAGGGATCAGCTGACACAGATCGCTGTCACAGGCTGGTTAGTTATTTAAATGGTTTCAGGTTAGTTTATTTGATCTAAGACTTCAGTGCATGGTCGCAAAGATCAGCTGACACAGATCCCTGGCACAGGCTGGTTAGTTATTTAATGGTTTCAGCTTACTTTATTTTCTGTAAAACTTCAGTGCACAGTTGCAGGGATCAGCTAACACAGATCCCTGACACACGCTGGTTAGTTATTTAATGGTTTCAACTTAGTTTATTTTCTCTAAAACTTCAGTGCACGGTCGCAGGGATCAGCTGACACAGATCGCTGGTTAGTTATTTAATGGTTTCAGCTTAGTTTATTTGATCTACAACTTCAGTCCACCTTCGCAGGGATCAGCTGACACAGATCTCTGGCACAGCCTGGTTGGTTATTTAATGGTTTCAGCTTAGTTTATTTGATCTAAAACTTCAGTGCACGGTTGCAGGGATCAGCTGACACAGATCGCTCGCACAGGCTGGTTAGTTATTTAATGGTTTCAGGTTAGTTTATTTGATCTAAAACTTCAGTGCACGGTTGCAGGGATCAGCTGACACAGATCGCTGGCACAGGCTGGTTAGTTATTTAATGGTTTCAGCTTAGTTTATTTGATCTAAAACTTCAGTGCACGGTTGCAGGTATCAGCTGACACAGATCCCTGGCACAGGCTGGTTAGTTATTTAATGGTTTCAGCTTAGTTTATCTAAAACTTCAGTGCACGGTTGCAGGAATCAGCTGACACAGATCGCTGGCACAGGCTGGTTAGTTATTTAATGGTTTCGGTTTGGTTCATTTTATCTAAAACTTCAGTGCACGGTTGCAGGGATCAGATGAAACAGATCGCTGGCACAAGCTGGCTAGTTATTTAATGGTTTCAGCTTAGTTTATCTAAAACTTCAGTGCACGGTTGCAGGAATCAGCTGACACAGATCGCTGGTTAGTTATTTAATGGTTTCAGCTTAGTTTATTTGATCTACAACTTCAGTCCACCTTCGAAGGGATCAGCTGACACAGATCTCTGGCACAGCCTGGTTGGTTATTTAATGGTTTCAGCTTAGTTTATTTGATCTAAAACTTTAGTGCACGGTTGCAGGGATCAGCTGACACAGATCGCTCGCACAGGCTGGTTAGTTATTTAATGGTTTCAGGTTAGTTTATTTGATCTAAAACTTCAGTGCACGGTTGCAGGGATCAGCTGACACAGATCGCTGGCACAGGCTGGTTGGTTATTTAATGGTTTCAGCTTAGTTTATTTGATCTAAAACTTCAGTGCACGGTTGCAGGGATCAGCTGACACAGATCCCTGGCACAGGCTGGTTAGTTATTTAATGGTTTCAGCTTAGTTTATCTAAAACTTCAGTGCACGGTTGCAGGAATCAGCTGACACAGATCGCTGGCACAGGCTGGTTAGTTATTTAATGGTTTCGGTTTGGTTCATTTTATCTAAAACTTCAGTGCACGGTTGCAGGGATCAGATGAAACAGATCGCTGGCACAAGCTGGCTAGTTATTTAATGGTTTCAGCTTAGTTTATCTAAAACTTCAGTGCACGGTTGCAGGAATCAGCTGACACAGATCGCTGGCACAGGCTGGTTAGTTATTTAATGGTTTCGGTTTGGTTTATTTTATCTAAAACTTCAGTGCACGGTTGCAGGGATCAGCTGACACAGATCGCTGGCACAGGCTGGTTAGTTATTTAATGGTTTCAGCTTAGTTTAACTAAAACTTCAGTGCACGGTCGCAGGGATCAGCTGACACAGATCGCTGGTACAGGCTGGTTAGTTATTTAATGGTTTCAACTTAGTTAATTTTCTCTAAAACTTCAGTGCACGGTTGCAGGGATCAGCTGACACAGATCCCTGGCACAGGCTGGTTAGTTATTTAATGGTTTTAACTTAGTTTATTTTCTCTAAAACTTCAGTGCACGGTTGCAGGGATCAGCTGACACAGATCCCTGGCACAGGCTGGTTAGTTATTTAATGGTTTCAACTTAGTTTATCTAAAACTTCAGTGCACGGTCGTAGGGATCCGCTGACACAGATCGCTGGTTAGTTATTTAATGGTTTCAGCTTAGTTTAATTTATCTAAAACTTCAGTGCACGGTTGCAGGGATCAGCTGACACAGATCCCTGGCACAGGCTGGTTAGTTATTTAATGGTTTCAGCCAAGTTTATCTAAAACTTCAGTGCGCGGTTGCAGGGATCAGCTGACACAGATCCCTTGCACAGGCTGGTTAGTTATTTAATGGTTTCAACTTAGTTAATTTGATCTAAAACTTCAGTGCACGGTTGCAGGGATCAGCTGACACAGATCGCTGTCACAGGCTGGTTAGTTATTTAAATGGTTTCAGGTTAGTTTATTTGATCTAAGACTTCAGTGCATGGTCGCAAAGATCAGCTGACACAGATCGCTGGCACAGGCTGGTTAGTTATTTAATGGTTTCAGCTTACTTTATTTTCTGTAAAACTTCAGTGCACAGTTGCAGGGATCAGCTAACACAGATCCCTGACACACGCTGGTTAGTTATTTAATGGTTTCAACTTAGTTTATTTTCTCTAAAACTTCAGTGCACGGTCGCAGGGATCAGCTGACACAGATCGCTGGTTAGTTATTTAATGGTTTCAGCTTAGTTTATTTGATCTACAACTTCAGTCCACCTTCGCAGGGATCAGCTGACACAGATCTCTGGCACAGCCTGGTTGGTTATTTAATGGTTTCAGCTTAGTTTATTTGATCTAAAACTTCAGTGCACGGTTGCAGGGATCAGCTGACACAGATCGCTCGCACAGGCTGGTTAGTTATTTAATGGTTTCAGGTTAGTTTATTTGATCTAAAACTTCAGTGCACGGTTGCAGGGATCAGCTGACACAGATCGCTGGCACAGGCTGGTTAGTTATTTAATGGTTTCAGCTTAGTTTATTTGATCTAAAACTTCAGTGCACGGTTGCAGGGATCAGCTGACACAGATCCCTGGCACAGGCTGGTTAGTTATTTAATGGTTTCAGCTTAGTTTATCTAAAACTTCAGTGCACGGTTGCAGGAATCAGCTGACACAGATCGCTGGCACAGGCTGGTTAGTTATTTAATGGTTTCGGTTTGGTTCATTTTATCTAAAACTTCAGTGCACGGTTGCAGGGATCAGATGAAACAGATCGCTGGCACAAGCTGGCTAGTTATTTAATGGTTTCAGCTTAGTTTATCTAAAACTTCAGTGCACGGTTGCAGGAATCAGCTGACACAGATCGCTGGCACAGGCTGGTTAGTTATTTAATGGTTTCGGTTTGGTTTATTTTATCTAAAACTTCAGTGCACGGTTGCAGGGATCAGCTGACACAGATCGCTGGCACAGGCTGGTTAGTTATTTAATGGTTTCAGCTTAGTTTAACTAAAACTTCAGTGCACGGTCGCAGGGATCAGCTGACACAGATCGCTGGTACAGGCTGGTTAGTTATTTAATGGTTTCAGCCAAGTTTATCTAAAACTTCAGTGCGCGGTTGCAGGGATCAGCTGACACAGATCCCTTGCACAGGCTGGTTAGTTATTTAATGGTTTCAACTTAGTTTATTTTATCTAAAACGTCAGTGCACGGTCGCAGGGATCCGCTGACACAGATCGCTGGCACAGGCTGGTTAGTTATTTAATGGTTTCAGCTTAGTTTATTTGATCTAAAACTTCAGTGCACGGTTGCAGGGATCAGCTGACACAGATCGCTGTCACAGGCTGGTTAGTTATTTAAATGGTTTCAGGTTAGTTTATTTGATCTAAGACTTCAGTGCATGGTCGCAAAGATCCGCTGACACAGATCCCTGGCACAGGCTGGTTAGTTATTTAATGGTTTCAGCTTACTTTATTTTCTGTAAAACTTCAGTGCACAGTTGCAGGGATCAGCTAACACAGATCCCTGACACACGCTGGTTAGTTATTTAATGGTTTCAACTTAGTTTATTTTCTCTAAAACTTCAGTGCACGGTCGCAGGGATCAGCTGACACAGATCGCTGGTTAGTTATTTAATGGTTTCAGCTTAGTTTATTTGATCTACAACTTCAGTCCACCTTCGCAGGGATCAGCTGACACAGATCTCTGGCACAGCCTGGTTGGTTATTTAATGGTTTCAGCTTAGTTTATTTGATCTAAAACTTTAGTGCACGGTTGCAGGGATCAGCTGACACAGATCGCTCGCACAGGCTGGTTAGTTATTTAATGGTTTCAGGTTAGTTTATTTGATCTAAAACTTCAGTGCACGGTTGCAGGGATCAGCTGACACAGATCGCTGGCACAGGCTGGTTGGTTATTTAATGGTTTCAGCTTAGTTTATTTGATCTAAAACTTCAGTGCACGGTTGCAGGGATCAGCTGACACAGATCCCTGGCACAGGCTGGTTAGTTATTTAATGGTTTCAGCTTAGTTTATCTAAAACTTCAGTGCACGGTTGCAGGAATCAGCTGACACAGATCGCTGGCACAGGCTGGTTAGTTATTTAATGGTTTCGGTTTGGTTCATTTTATCTAAAACTTCAGTGCACGGTTGCAGGGATCAGATGAAACAGATCGCTGGCACAAGCTGGCTAGTTATTTAATGGTTTCAGCTTAGTTTATCTAAAACTTCAGTGCACGGTCGCAGGAATCAGCTGACACAGATCGCTGGCACAGGCTGGTTAGTTATTTAATGGTTTCGGTTTGGTTTATTTTATCTAAAACTTCAGTGCACGGTTGCAGGGATCAGCTGACACAGATCGCTGGCACAGGCTGGTTAGTTATTTAATGGTTTCAGCTTAGTTTAACTAAAACTTCAGTGCACGGTCGCAGGGATCAGCTGACACAGATCGCTGGTACAGGCTGGTTAGTTATTTAATGGTTTCAACTTAGTTAATTTTCTCTAAAACTTCAGTGCACGGTTGCAGGGATCAGCTGACACAGATCCCTGGCACAGGCTGGTTAGTTATTTAATGGTTTTAACTTAGTTTATTTTCTCTAAAACTTCAGTGCACGGTTGCAGGGATCAGCTGACACAGATCCCTGGCACAGGCTGGTTAGTTATTTAATGGTTTCAACTTAGTTTATCTAAAACTTCAGTGCACGGTCGTAGGGATCCGCTGACACAGATCGCTGGTTAGTTATTTAATGGTTTCAGCTTAGTTTAATTTATCTAAAACTTCAGTGCACGGTTGCAGGGATCAGCTGACACAGATCGCTGGCACAGGCTGGTTAGTTATTTAATGGTTTCAGCTTAGTTTAATTTATCTAAATATTCAGTGCACGTTTGCAGGGATCAGCTGACACAGATCACTGGCACAGGCTGGTTAGTTATTTAATGGTTTCAACTTAGTTAATTTTCTCTAAAACTTCAGTGCACGGTTGCAGGGATCAGCTGACACAGATCCCTGGCACAGGCTGGTTAGTTATTTAATGGTTTCAGCTTAGTTTAACTAAAACTTCAGTGCACGGTTGCAGAGATCAGCTGACACAGATCGCTGGCACAGGCTGGTTAGTTATTTAATGGTTTCAACTTGGTTTATCTAAAACTTCAGTGCACGGTCGCAGGGATCCGCTGACACAGATCGCTGGTTAGTTATTTAATGGTTTCAGCTTAGTTTAATTTATCTAAAACTTCAGTGCACGGTTGCAGGGATCAGCTGACACAGATCGCTGGCACAGGCTGGTTAGTTATTTAATGGTTTCAGCTTAGTTTATTTGATCTAAGACTTCAGTGCACGGTCGCAGGGATCAGCTGAAACAGATCGCTGGCACAGGCTGGTTAGTTATTTAATGGTTTCAGCTTAGTTTATTTGATCTAAGACTTCAGTGCACGGTCGCAGGGATCAGCTGACACAGATCGCTGGCACAGGCTGGTTAGTTATTTAATGGTTTCAGCTTAGTTTAATTTATCTAAAACTTCAGTGCACGGTTGCAGGGATCAGCTGACACAGATCGCTGGCACAGGCTGGTTAGTTATTTAATTGTTTCAGCTTAGTTTATCTGAAACTTCAGTGCACAGTTGCAGGGATCAGCTGACACAGATCGCTGGCACAGGCTGGTTAGTTATTTAATGGTTTCAGCTTAGTTTACTTTCTCTAAAACTTCAGTGCACGGTCGCAGGGATCAGCTGACACAGATCGCTGGTACAGGCTGGTTAGTTATTTAATGGTTTTAACTTAGTTTATTTTCTCTAAAACTTCAGTGCACGGTTGCAGGGATCAGCTGACACAGATCGCTGGCACAGGCTGGTTAGTTATTTAATGGTTTCAGCTTAGTTTATCTAAAACTTCAGTGCACGGTTGCAGGGATCAGCTGACACAGATCCCTGGCATAGGCTGGTTAGTTATTTAATGGTTTTAACTTAGTTTATTTTCTCTAAAACTTCAGTGCACGGTTGCAGGGATCAGCTGACACAGATCGCTGGCACAGGCTGGTTAGTTATTTAATGGTTTCAACTTAGTTTATCTAAAACTTCAGTGCACGGTCGCAGGGATCAGCTGACACAGATCGCTGGCACAGGCTGGTTAGTTATTTAATGGTTTCAACTTAGTTTATCTAAAACTTCAGTGCACGGTCGCAGGGATCCGCTGACACAGATCGCTGGTTAGTTATTTAATGGTTTCAGCTTATTTTAATTTATCTAAAACTTCAGTGCACGGTTGCAGGGATCAGCTGACACAGATCGCTGGCACAGGCTGGTTAGTTATTTAATGGTTTCAGCTTAGTTTAATTTATCTAAATCTTCAGTGCACGGTTGCAGGGATCAGCTGACACAGATCGCTGGCACAGGCTGGTTAGTTATTTAATGGTTTCAACTTAGTTTATCTAAAACTTCAGTGCACGGTCGCAGGGATCCGCTGACACAGATCGCTGGTTAGTTATTTAATGGTTTCAGCTTAGTTTAATTTATCTAAAACTTCAGTGCACGGTTGCAGGGATCAGCTGACACAGATCGCTGGCACAGGCTGGTTAGTTATTTAATGGTTTCAGCTTAGTTTATTTGATCTAAGACTTCAGTGCACGGTCGCAGGGATCAGCTGAAACAGATCGCTGGCACAGGCTGGTTAGTTATTTAATGGTTTCAGCTTAGTTTATCTGAAACTTCAGTGCACAGTTGCAGGGATCAGCTGAAACAGATCGCTGGCACAGGCTGGTTAGTTATTTAATGGTTTCAGCTTAGTTTATTTTCTCTAAAACTTCAGTGCACGTTCGCAAAGATCAGCTGAAACAGATCGCTGGCACAGGCTGGTTAGTTATTTAATGGTTTCAGCTTAGTTTATCTGAAACTTCAGTGCACAGTTGCAGGGATCAGCTGAAACAGATCGCTGGCACAGGCTGGTTAGTTATTTAATGGTTTCAGCTTAGTTTATTTGATCTAAAACTTCAGTCCACGTTCGCAGGGATCAGCTGACACAGATCCCTTGCACAGGCTGGTTAGTTATTTAATGGTTTCAGCTTAGTTTATTTGATCTAAAACTTCAGTGCACGGTTGCAGGGATCAGCTGACACAGATCGCTGGTACAGGCTGGTTAGTTATTTAATGGTTTTAAGTTAGTTTATTTTCTCTAAAACTTCAGTGCACGGTTGCAGGGATCAGCTAACACAGATTCCTGACACACGCTGGTTAGTTATTTAATGGTTTCAACTTAGTTAATTTTATCTAAAACTTCAGTGCACGGTTGCAGGGATCAGCTGACACAGATCCCTGGTACAGGCTGGTTAGTTATTTAATGGTTTCAGCTTAGTTTATTTTATCTAAAACTTCAGTGCACGGTTGCAGGGATCAGCTGACACAGATCGCTGGCACAGGCTGGTTAGTTATTTAATGGTTTCAGCTTAGTTTATTTGATCTAAGACTTCAGTGCACGGTTGCAGGGATCAGCTGACACAGATCGCTGACACAGGCTGGTTAGTTATTTCGTGGTTTCAGCTTAGTTTATTTTGATCTAAGACTTCAGTGCACGTTCGCAAAGATCAGCTGAAACAGAACCCTGGCACAGGCTGGTTAGTTATTTAATGGTTTTAACTTAGTTTATTTTCTGTAAAACTCCAGTGCACGGTTGCAGGGATTAGCTGACACAGATCGCTGGCACAGGCTGGTTAGTTATTTAATGGTTTCAGCTTAGTTTATTTTATCTAAAACTTCAGTGCACGGTTGCAGGGATCAGCTGACACAGATCGCTGGCACAGGCTGGTTAGTTATTTAATGGTTTCAGCTTAGTTTATTTGATCTAAGACTTCAGTGCACGGTTGCAGGGATCAGCTGACACAGATCGCTGACACAGGCTGGTTAGTTATTTCGTGGTTTCAGCTTAGTTTATTTTGATCTAAGACTTCAGTGCACGTTCGCAAAGATCAGCTGAAACAGAACCCTGGCACAGGCTGGTTAGTTATTTAATGGTTTCAGCTTAGTTTATCTAAAACTTCAGTGCACGGTCGCAGGGATCCGCTGACACAGATCGCTGGCACAGATCCCTTGCACAGGCTGGTTAGTTATTTAATGGTTTCAACTTTGTTTATTTGATCTAAAACTTCAGTCCACCTTCGCAGGGATCAGCTGACACAGATCGCTGGCACAGGCTGGTTAGTTATTTAATGGTTTCAGCTTAGTTTATTTGATCTAAGACTTCAGTGCACGGTTGCAGGGATCAGCTGACACAGATCGCTGGCACAGGCTGGTTAGTTATTTAATGGTTTCAGCTTAGTTTATCTAAAACTTCAGTGCACGGTCGCAGGGATCCGCTGACACAGATCCCTGGCACAGGCTGGTTAGTTATTTAATGGTTTCAGCTTAGTTTATTTGATCTCAAACTTCAGTCCACGTTCGCAGGGATCAGCTGACACAGATCGCTGGCACAGGCTGGTTAGTTATTTAATGGTTTCATCTTAGTTTATCTAAAACTTCAGTGCACGGTTGCAGGGATCAGCTGACACAGATCGCTGGCACAGGCTGGTTAGTTATTTAATGGTTTCGGTTTGGTTCATTTTATCTAAAACTTCAGTGCACGGTTGCAGGGATCAGATGAAACAGATCGCTGGCACAAGCTGGCTAGTTATTTAATGGTTTCAGCTTAGTTTATCTAAAACTTCAGTGCACGGTTGCAGGAATCAGCTGACACAGATCGCTGGCACAGGCTGGTTAGTTATTTAATGGTTTCGGTTTGGTTTATTTTATCTAAAACTTCAGTGCACGGTTGCAGGGATCAGCTGACACAGATCGCTGGCACAGGCTGGTTAGTTATTTAATGGTTTCAGCTTAGTTTAACTAAAACTTCAGTGCACGGTCGCAGGGATCAGCTGACACAGATCGCTGGTACAGGCTGGTTAGTTATTTAATGGTTTCAACTTAGTTAATTTTCTCTAAAACTTCAGTGCACGGTTGCAGGGATCAGCTGACACAGATCCCTGGCACAGGCTGGTTAGTTATTTAATGGTTTTAACTTAGTTTATTTTCTCTAAAACTTCAGTGCACAGTTGCAGGGATCAGCTGACACAGATCCCTGGCACAGGCTGGTTAGTTATTTAATGGTTTCAACTTAGTTTATCTAAAACTTCAGTGCACGGTCGTAGGGATCCGCTGACACAGATCGCTGGTTAGTTATTTAATGGTTTCAGCTTAGTTTAATTTATCTAAAACTTCAGTGCACGGTTGCAGGGATCAGCTGACACAGATCGCTGGCACAGGCTGGTTAGTTATTTAATGGTTTCAGCTTAGTTTAATTTATCTAAATATTCAGTGCACGTTTGCAGGGATCAGCTGACACAGATCACTGGCACAGGCTGGTTAGTTATTTAATGGTTTCAACTTAGTTAATTTTCTCTAAAACTTCAGTGCACGGTTGCAGGGATCAGCTGACACAGATCCCTGGCACAGGCTGGTTAGTTATTTAATGGTTTCGGCTTAGTTTAACTAAAACTTCAGTGCACGGTTGCAGAGATCAGCTGACACAGATCGCTGGCACAGGCTGGTTAGTTATTTAATGGTTTCAACTTGGTTTATCTAAAACTTCAGTGCACGGTCGCAGGGATCCGCTGACACAGATCGCTGGTTAGTTATTTAATGGTTTCAGCTTAGTTTAATTTATCTAAAACTTCAGTGCACGGTTGCAGGGATCAGCTGACACAGATCGCTGGCACAGGCTGGTTAGTTATTTAATGGTTTCAGCTTAGTTTATTTGATCTAAGACTTCAGTGCACGGTCGCAGGGATCAGCTGAAACAGATCGCTGGCACAGGCTGGTTAGTTATTTAATTGTTTCAGCTTAGTTTATCTGAAACTTCAGTGCACAGTTGCAGGGATCAGCTGACACAGATCGCTGGCACAGGCTGGTTAGTTATTTAATGGTTTCAGCTTAGTTTACTTTCTCTAAAACTTCAGTGCACGGTCGCAGGGATCAGCTGACACAGATCGCTGGTACAGGCTGGTTAGTTATTTAATGGTTTTAACTTAGTTTATTTTCTCTAAAACTTCAGTGCACGGTTGCAGGGATCAGCTGACACAGATCGCTGGCACAGGCTGGTTAGTTATTTAATGGTTTCAGCTTAGTTTATCTAAAACTTCAGTGCACGGTTGCAGGGATCAGCTGACACAGATCCCTGGCATAGGCTGGTTAGTTATTTAATGGTTTTAACTTAGTTTATTTTCTCTAAAACTTCAGTGCACGGTTGCAGGGATCAGCTGACACAGATCGCTGGCACAGGCTGGTTAGTTATTTAATGGTTTCAACTTAGTTTATCTAAAACTTCAGTGCACGGTCGCAGGGATCAGCTGACACAGATCGCTGGTACAGGCTGGTTAGTTATTTAATGGTTTCAACTTAGTTTATTTGATCTAAAACTTCAGTGCACGGTCGCAGGGATCAGCTGACACAGATCGCTGGCACAGGCTGGTTAGTTATTTAATGGTTTCAACTTAGTTTATCTAAAACTTCAGTGCACGGTCGCAGGGATCAGCTGACACAGATCGCTGGCACAGGCTGGTTAGTTATTTAATGGTTTCAACTTAGTTTATCTAAAACTTCAGTGCACGGTCGCAGGGATCCGCTGACACAGATCGCTGGTTAGTTATTTAATGGTTTCAGCTTATTTTAATTTATCTAAAACTTCAGTGCACGGTTGCAGGGATCAGCTGACACAGATCGCTGGCACAGGCTGGTTAGTTATTTAATGGTTTCAGCTTAGTTTAATTTATCTAAATCTTCAGTGCACGGTTGCAGGGATCAGCTGACACAGATCGCTGGCACAGGCTGGTTAGTTATTTAATGGTTTCAACTTAGTTTATCTAAAACTTCAGTGCACGGTCGCAGGGATCCGCTGACACAGATCGCTGGTTAGTTATTTAATGGTTTCAGCTTAGTTTAATTTATCTAAAACTTCAGTGCACGGTTGCAGGGATCAGCTGACACAGATCGCTGGCACAGGCTGGTTAGTTATTTAATGGTTTCAGCTTAGTTTATTTGATCTAAGACTTCAGTGCACGGTCGCAGGGATCAGCTGAAACAGATCGCTGGCACAGGCTGGTTAGTTATTTAATGGTTTCAGCTTAGTTTATCTGAAACTTCAGTGCACAGTTGCAGGGATCAGCTGAAACAGATCGCTGGCACAGGCTGGTTAGTTATTTAATGGTTTCAGCTTAGTTTATTTTCTCTAAAACTTCAGTGCACGTTCGCAAAGATCAGCTGAAACAGATCGCTGGCACAGGCTGGTTAGTTATTTAATGGTTTCAGCTTAGTTTATTTGATCTAAAACTTCAGTCCACGTTCGCAGGGATCAGCTGACACAGATCCCTTGCACAGGCTGGTTAGTTATTTAATGGTTTCAGCTTAGTTTATTTGATCTAAAACTTCAGTGCACGGTTGCAGGGATCAGCTGACACAGATCGCTGGTACAGGCTGGTTAGTTATTTAATGGTTTTAAGTTAGTTTATTTTCTCTAAAACTTCAGTGCACGGTTGCAGGGATCAGCTAACACAGATTCCTGACACACGCTGGTTAGTTATTTAATGGTTTCAACTTAGTTAATTTTATCTAAAACTTCAGTGCACGGTTGCAGGGATCAGCTGACACAGATCCCTGGTACAGGCTGGTTAGTTATTTAATGGTTTTAACTTAGTTTATTTTATCTAAAACTTCAGTGCACGGTTGCAGGGATCAGCTGACACAGATCGCTGGCACAGGCTGGTTAGTTATTTAATGGTTTCAGCTTAGTTTATTTTATCTAAAACTTCAGTGCACGGTTGCAGGGATCAGCTGACACAGATCGCTGGCACAGGCTGGTTAGTTATTTAATGGTTTCAGCTTAGTTTATTTGATCTAAGACTTCAGTGCACGGTTGCAGGGATCAGCTGACACAGATCGCTGACACAGGCTGGTTAGTTATTTCGTGGTTTCAGCTTAGTTTATTTTGATCTAAGACTTCAGTGCACGTTCGCAAAGATCAGCTGAAACAGAACCCTGGCACAGGCTGGTTAGTTATTTAATGGTTTTAACTTAGTTTATTTTCTGTAAAACTTCAGTGCACGGTTGCAGGGATTAGCTGACACAGATCGCTGGCACAGGCTGGTTAGTTATTTAATGGTTTCAGCTTAGTTTATTTTATCTAAAACTTCAGTGCACGGTTGCAGGGATCAGCTGACACAGATCGCTGGCACAGGCTGGTTAGTTATTTAATGGTTTCAGCTTAGTTTATTTGATCTAAGACTTCAGTGCACGGTTGCAGGGATCAGCTGACACAGATCGCTGACACAGGCTGGTTAGTTATTTCGTGGTTTCAGCTTAGTTTATTTTGATCTAAGACTTCAGTGCACGTTCGCAAAGATCAGCTGAAACAGAACCCTGGCACAGGCTGGTTAGTTATTTAATGGTTTCAGCTTAGTTTATCTAAAACTTCAGTGCACGGTCGCAGGGATCCGCTGACACAGATCGCTGGCACAGATCCCTTGCACAGGCTGGTTAGTTATTTAATGGTTTCAACTTTGTTTATTTGATCTAAAACTTCAGTCCACCTTCGCAGGGATCAGCTGACACAGATCGCTGGCACAGGCTGGTTAGTTATTTAATGGTTTCAGCTTAGTTTATTTGATCTAAGACTTCAGTGCACGGTTGCAGGGATCAGCTGACACAGATCGCTGGCACAGGCTGGTTAGTTATTTAATGGTTTCAGCTTAGTTTATCTAAAACTTCAGTGCACGGTCGCAGGGATCCGCTGACACAGATCCCTGGCACAGGCTGGTTAGTTATTTAATGGTTTCAGCTTAGTTTATTTGATCTCAAACTTCAGTCCACGTTCGCAGGGATCAGCTGACACAGATCGCTGGCACAGGCTGGTTAGTTATTTAATGGTTTCATCTTAGTTTATCTAAAACTTCAGTGCACGGTTGCAGGGATCAGCTGACACAGATCGCTGGCACAGGCTGGTTAGTTATTTAATGGTTTCAGCTTAGTTTAACTAAAACTTCAGTGCACGGTCGCAGGGATCAGCTGACACAGATCGCTGGTACAGGCTGGTTAGTTATTTAATGGTTTCAACTTAGTTAATTTTCTCTAAAACTTCAGTGCACGGTTGCAGGGATCAGCTGACACAGATCCCTGGCACAGGCTGGTTAGTTATTTAATGGTTTCAGCTTAGTTTAACTAAAACTTCAGTGCACGGTTGCAGGGATCAGCTGACACAGATCCCTGGCACAGGCTGGTTAGTTATTTAATGGTTTTAACTTAGTTTATTTTCTCTAAAACTTCAGTGCACGGTTGCAGGGATCAGCTGACACAGATCGCTGGCACAGGCTGGTTAGTTATTTAATGGTTTCAACTTAGTTTATCTAAAACTTCAGTGCACGGTCGCAGGGATCCGCTGACACAGATCGCTGGTTAGTTATTTAATGGTTTCAGCTTAGTTTAATTTATCTAAAACTTCAGTGCACGGTTGCAGGGATCAGCTGACACAGATCGCTGGCACAGGCTGGTTAGTTATTTAATGGTTTCAGCTTAGTTTATTTGATCTAAGACTTCAGTGCACGGTCGCAGGGATCAGCTGAAACAGATCGCTGGCACAGGCTGGTTAGTTATTTAATTGTTTCAGCTTAGTTTATCTGAAACTTCAGTGCACAGTTGCAGGGATCAGCTGACACAGATCGCTGGCACAGGCTGGTTAGTTATTTAATGGTTTCAGCTTAGTTTATTTTCTCTAAAACTTCAGTGCACGGTCGCAGGGATCAGCTGACACAGATCGCTGGTACAGGCTGGTTAGTTATTTAATGGTTTTAACTTAGTTTATTTTCTCTAAAACTTCAGTGCACGGTTGCAGGGATCAGCTGACACAGATCGCTGGCACAGGCTGGTTAGTTATTTAATGGTTTCAGCTTAGTTTATCTAAAACTTCAGTGCACGGTTGCAGGGATCAGCTGACACAGATCCCTGGCATAGGCTGGTTAGTTATTTAATGGTTTTAACTTAGTTTATTTTCTCTAAAACTTCAGTGCACGGTTGCAGGGATCAGCTGACACAGATCGCTAGCACAGGCTGGTTAGTTATTTAATGGTTTCAGCTTAGTTTAATTTATCTAAACCTTCAGTGCACGGTTGCAGGGATCAGCTGACACAGATCGCTGGCACAGGCTGGTTAGTTATTTAATGGTTTCAACTTAGTTTATCTAAAACTTCAGTGCACGGTCGCAGGGATCCGCTGACACAGATCGCTGGTTAGTTATTTAATGGTTTCAGCTTAGTTTAATTTATCTAAATCTTCAGTGCACGGTTGCAGGGATCAGCTGACACAGATCGCTGGCACAGGCTGGTTAGTTATTTAATGGTTTCAACTTAGTTTATCTAAAACTTCAGTGCACGGTCGCAGGGATCCGCTGACACAGATCGCTGGTTAGTTATTTAATGGTTTCAGCTTAGTTTAATTTATCTAAAACTTCAGTGCACGGTTGCAGGGATCAGCTGACACAGATCGCTGGCACAGGCTGGTTAGTTATTTAATGGTTTCAGCTTAGTTTATCTGAAACTTCAGTGCACAGTTGCAGGGATCAGCTGAAACAGATCGCTGGCACAGGCTGGTTAGTTATTTAATGGTTTCAGCTTAGTTTATTTGATCTAAGACTTCAGCGCACGGTCGCAGGGATCAGCTGAAACAGATCGCTGGCACAGGCTGGTTAGTTATTTAATTGTTTCAGCTTAGTTTATCTGAAACTTCAGTGCACAGTTGCAGGGATCAGCTGAAACAGATCGCTGGCACAGGCTGGTTAGTTATTTAATGGTTTCAGCTTAGTTTATTTTCTCTAAAACTTCAGTGCACGTTCGCAAAGATCAGCTGAAACAGATCGCTGGCACAGGCTGGTTAGTTATTTAATGGTTTCAGCTTAGTTTATTTGATCTAAAACTTCAGTCCACGTTCGCAAAGATCAGCTGACACAGATCCCTTGCACAGGCTGGTTAGTTATTTAATGGTTTCAGCTTAGTTTATTTGATCTAAAACTTCAGTGCACGGTTGCAGGGATCAGCTGACACAGATCGCTGGCACAGGCTGGTTAGTTATTTAATGGTTTCAGCTTAGTTTATTTTCTCTAAAACTTCAGTGCACGGTCGCAGGGATCAGCTGACACAGATCGCTGGTACAGGCTGGTTAGTTATTTAATGGTTTTAACTTAGTTTATTTTCTCTAAAACTTCAGTGCACGGTTGCAGGGATCAGCTAACACAGATTCCTGACACACGCTGGTTAGTTATTTAATGGTTTCAACTTAGTTAATTTTATCTAAAACTTCAGTGCACGGTTGCAGGGATCAGCTGACACAGATCCCTGGTACAGGCTGGTTAGTTATTTAATGGTTTTAACTTAGTTTATTTTCTGTAAAACTTCAGTGCACGGTTGCAGGGATTAGCTGACACAGATCGCTGGCAAAGGCTGGTTAGTTATTTAGTGGTTTCAGCTTAGTTTATTTGATCTAAAACTTCAGTCCACGTTCGCAGGGATCAGCTGACACAGATCGCTGGCACAGGCTGGTTAGTTATTTAATGGTTTCAGCTTAGTTTATTTTATCTAAAACTTCAGTGCACGGTTGCAGGGATCAGCTGACACAGATCGCTGGCACAGGCTGGTTAGTTATTTCGTGGTTTCAGCTTAGTTTATTTTGATCTAAGACTTCAGTGCACGTTCGCAAAGATCAGCTGAAACAGAACCCTGGCACAGGCTGGTTAGTTATTTAATGGTTTCAGCTCAGTTTATCTAAAACTTCAGTGCACGGTCGCAGGGATCCGCTGACACAGATCCCTGGCACAGGCTGGTTAGTTATTTAATGGTTTCAGCTTAGTTTATTTGATCTCAAACTTCAGTCCACGTTCGCAGGGATCAGCTGACACAGATCGCTGGCACAGGCTGGTTAGTTATTTAATGGTTTCAGCTTAGTTTAACTAAAACTTCAGTGCACGGTCGCAGGGATCAGCTGACACAGATCGCTGGTACAGGCTGGTTAGTTATTTAATGGTTTCAACTTAGTTTATCTAAAACTTCAGTGCACGGTTGCAGGGATTAGCTGACACAGATCGCTGGCACAGGCTGGTTAGTTATTTAGTGGTTTCAGCTTAGTTTATTTGATCTAAAACTTCAGTCCACGTTCGCAGGGATCAGCTGACACAGATCTCTGGCACAGGCTGGTTAGTTATTTAATGGTTTCAGCTTAGTTTATTTTATCTAAAACTTCAGTGCACGGTTGCAGGGATCAGCTGACACAGATCGCTGGCACAGGCTGGTTAGTTATTTAATGGTTTCAGCTTAGTTTAACTAAAACTTCAGTGCACGGTCGCAGGGATCAGCTGACACAGATCGCTGGTACAGGCTGGTTAGTTATTTAATGGTTTCAACTTAGTTAATTTTCTCTAAAACTTCAGTGCACGGTTGCAGGGATCAGCTGACACAGATCCCTGGCACAGGCTGGTTAGTTATTTAATGGTTTCAGCTTAGTTTAACTAAAACTTCAGTGCACGGTTGCAGGGATCAGCTGACACAGATCCCTGGCACAGGCTGGTTAGTTATTTAATGGTTTTAACTTAGTTTATTTTCTCTAAAACTTCAGTGCACGGTTGCAGGGATCAGCTGACACAGATCGCTGGCACAGGCTGGTTAGTTATTTAATGGTTTCAACTTAGTTTATCTAAAACTTCAGTGCACGGTCGCAGGGATCCGCTGACACAGATCGCTGGTTAGTTATTTAATGGTTTCAGCTTAGTTTAATTTATCCAAAACTTCAGTGCACGGTTGCAGGGATCAGCTGACACAGATCGCTGGCACAGGCTGGTTAGTTATTTAATGGTTTCAGCTTAGTTTATTTGATCTAAGACTTCAGTGCACGGTCGCAGGGATCAGCTGAAACAGATCGCTGGCACAGGCTGGTTAGTTATTTAATTGTTTCAGCTTAGTTTATCTGAAACTTCAGTGCACAGTTGCAGGGATCAGCTGACACAGATCGCTGGCACAGGCTGGTTAGTTATTTAATGGTTTCAGCTTAGTTTATTTTCTCTAAAACTTCAGTGCACGGTCGCAGGGATCAGCTGACACAGATCGCTGGTACAGGCTGGTTAGTTATTTAATGGTTTTAACTTAGTTTATTTTCTCTAAAACTTCAGTGCACGGTTGCAGGGATCAGCTGACACAGATCGCTGGCACAGGCTGGTTAGTTATTTAATGGTTTCAGCTTAGTTTATCTAAAACTTCAGTGCACGGTTGCAGGGATCAGCTGACACAGATCCCTGGCATAGGCTGGTTAGTTATTTAATGGTTTTAACTTAGTTTATTTTCTCTAAAACTTCAGTGCACGGTTGCAGGGATCAGCTGACACAGATCGCTAGCACAGGCTGGTTAGTTATTTAATGGTTTCAGCTTAGTTTAATTTATCTAAACCTTCAGTGCACGGTTGCAGGGATCAGCTGACACAGATCGCTGGCACAGGCTGGTTAGTTATTTAATGGTTTCAACTTAGTTTATCTAAAACTTCAGTGCACGGTCGCAGGGATCCGCTGACACAGATCGCTGGTTAGTTATTTAATGGTTTCAGCTTAGTTTAATTTATCTAAATCTTCAGTGCACGGTTGCAGGGATCAGCTGACACAGATCGCTGGCACAGGCTGGTTAGTTATTTAATGGTTTCAACTTAGTTTATCTAAAACTTCAGTGCACGGTCGCAGGGATCCGCTGACACAGATCGCTGGTTAGTTATTTAATGGTTTCAGCTTAGTTTAATTTATCTAAAACTTCAGTGCACGGTTGCAGGGATCAGCTGACACAGATCGCTGGCACAGGCTGGTTAGTTATTTAATGGTTTCAGCTTAGTTTATCTGAAACTTCAGTGCACAGTTGCAGGGATCAGCTGAAACAGATCGCTGGCACAGGCTGGTTAGTTATTTAATGGTTTCAGCTTAGTTTATTTGATCTAAGACTTCAGCGCACGGTCGCAGGGATCAGCTGAAACAGATCGCTGGCACAGGCTGGTTAGTTATTTAATTGTTTCAGCTTAGTTTATCTGAAACTTCAGTGCACAGTTGCAGGGATCAGCTGAAACAGATCGCTGGCACAGGCTGGTTAGTTATTTAATGGTTTCAGCTTAGTTTATTTTCTCTAAAACTTCAGTGCACGTTCGCAAAGATCAGCTGAAACAGATCGCTGGCACAGGCTGGTTAGTTATTTAATGGTTTCAGCTTAGTTTATTTGATCTAAAACTTCAGTCCACGTTCGCAGGGATCAGCTGACACAGATCCCTTGCACAGGCTGGTTAGTTATTTAATGGTTTCAGCTTAGTTTATTTGATCTAAAACTTCAGTGCACGGTTGCAGGGATCAGCTGACACAGATCGCTGGCACAGGCTGGTTAGTTATTTAATGGTTTCAGCTTAGTTTATTTTCTCTAAAACTTCAGTGCACGGTCGCAGGGATCAGCTGACACAGATCGCTGGTACAGGCTGGTTAGTTATTTAATGGTTTTAAGTTAGTTTATTTTCTCTAAAACTTCAGTGCACGGTTGCAGGGATCAGCTAACACAGATTCCTGACACACGCTGGTTAGTTATTTAATGGTTTCAACTTAGTTAATTTTATCTAAAACTTCAGTGCACGGTTGCAGGGATCAGCTGACACAGATCCCTGGTACAGGCTGGTTAGTTATTTAATGGTTTTAACTTAGTTTATTTTCTGTAAAACTTCAGTGCACGGTTGCAGGGATTAGCTGACACAGATCGCTGGCAAAGGCTGGTTAGTTATTTAGTGGTTTCAGCTTAGTTTATTTGATCTAAAACTTCAGTCCACGTTCGCAGGGATCAGCTGACACAGATCGCTGGCACAGGCTGGTTAGTTATTTAATGGTTTCAGCTTAGTTTATTTTATCTAAAACTTCAGTGCACGGTTGCAGGGATCAGCTGACACAGATCGCTGGCACAGGCTGGTTAGTTATTTCGTGGTTTCAGCTTAGTTTATTTTGATCTAAGACTTCAGTGCACGTTCGCAAAGATCAGCTGAAACAGAACCCTGGCACAGGCTGGTTAGTTATTTAATGGTTTCAGCTCAGTTTATCTAAAACTTCAGTGCACGGTCGCAGGGATCCGCTGACACAGATCCCTGGCACAGGCTGGTTAGTTATTTAATGGTTTCAGCTTAGTTTATTTGATCTCAAACTTCAGTCCACGTTCGCAGGGATCAGCTGACACAGATCGCTGGCACAGGCTGGTTAGTTATTTAATGGTTTCAGCTTAGTTTAACTAAAACTTCAGTGCACGGTCGCAGGGATCAGCTGACACAGATCGCTGGTACAGGCTGGTTAGTTATTTAATGGTTTCAACTTAGTTAATTTTCTCTAAAACTTCAGTGCACGGTTGCAGGGATCAGCTGACACAGATCCCTGGCACAGGCTGGTTAGTTATTTAATGGTTTCAGCTTAGTTTATTTGATCTAAAACTTCAGTGCACGGTTGCAGGGATCAGCTGACACAGATCGCTGGCACAGGCTGGTTAGTTATTTAATGGTTTCAACTTGGTTTATCTAAAACTTCAGTGCACGGTCGCAGGGATCCGCTGACACAGATCGCTGGTTAGTTATTTAATGGTTTCAGCTTAGTTTATTTGATCTAAAACTTCAGTGCACGGTTGCAGGGATCAGCTGACACAGATCGCTGGCACAGGCTGGTTAGTTATTTAATGGTTTCAGCTTAGTTTATTTGATCTAAGACTTCAGTGCACGGTCGCAGGGATCAGCTGAAACAGATCGCTGGCACAGGCTGGTTAGTTATTTAATGGTTTCAGCTTAGTTTATTTTCTCTAAAACTTCAGTGCACGGTCGCAGGGATCAGCTGACACAGATCGCTGGTACAGGCTGGTTAGTTATTTAATGGTTTTAACTTAGTTTATTTTCTCTAAAACTTCAGTGCACGGTTGCAGGGATCAGCTGACACAGATCGCTGGCACAGGCTGGTTAGTTATTTAATGGTTTCAGCTTAGTTTATCTAAAACTTCAGTGCACGGTTGCAGGGATCAGCTGACACAGATCCCTGGCATAGGCTGGTTAGTTATTTAATGGTTTTAACTTAGTTTATTTTCTCTAAAACTTCAGTGCACGGTTGCAGGGATCAGCTGACACAGATCGCTGGCACAGGCTGGTTAGTTATTTAATGGTTTCAACTTAGTTTATCTAAAACTTCAGTGCACGGTCGCAGGGATCCGCTGACACAGATCGCTGGTACAGGCTGGTTAGTTATTTAATGGTTTCAACTTAGTTTATTTGATCTAAAACTTCAGTGCACGGTCGCAGGGATCAGCTGACACAGATCGCTGGTACAGGCTGGTTAGTTATTTAATGGTTTCAGCTTAGTTTATTTGATCTAAAACTTCAGTGCACGGTCGCAGGGATCCGCTGACACAGATCGCTGGTACAGGCTGGTTAGTTATTTAATGGTTTCAGCTTAGTTTATTTGATCTAAAACTTCAGTGCACGGTCGCAGGGATCAGCTGACACAGATCGCTGGTACAGGCTGGTTAGTTATTTAATGGTTTCAACTTAGTTAATTTTCTCTAAAACTTCAGTGCACGGTTGCAGGGATCAGCTGACACAGATCCCTGGCACAGGCTGGTTAGTTATTTAATGGTTTTAACTTAGTTGATTTTCTCTAAAACTTCAGTGCACGGTTGCAGGGATCAGCTGACACAGATCCCTGGCACAGGCTGGTTAGTTATTTAATGGTTTTAACTTAGTTTATTTTCTCTAAAACTTCAGTGCACGGTTGCAGGGATCAGCTGACACAGATCGCTGGCACAGGCTGGTTAGTTATTTAATGGTTTCAACTTAGTTTATCTAAAACTTCAGTGCACGGTCGCAGGGATCCGCTGACACAGATCGTTGGTTAGTTATTTAATGGTTTCAGCTTAGTTTAATTTATCTAAAACTTCAGTGCACGGTTGCAGGGATCAGCTGACACAGATCGCTGGCACAGGCTGGTTAGTTATTTAATGGTTTCAGCTTAGTTTATTTGATCTAAGACTTCAGTGCACGGTCGCAGGGATCAGCTGAAACAGATCGCTGGCACAGGCTGGTTAGTTATTTAATTGTTTCAGCTTAGTTTATCTGAAACTTCAGTGCACAGTTGCAGGGATCAGCTGAAACAGATCGCTGGCACAGGCTGGTTAGTTATTTAATGGTTTCAGCTTAGTTTATTTTCTCTAAAACTTCAGTGCACGTTCGCAAAGATCAGCTGAAACAGATCGCTGGCACAGGCTGGTTAGTTATTTAATGGTTTCAGCTTAGTTTATTTGATCTAAAACTTCAGTCCACGTTCGCAGGGATCAGCTGACACAGATCCCTTGCACAGGCTGGTTAGTTATTTAATGGTTTCAGCTTAGTTTATTTGATCTAAAACTTCAGTGCACGGTTGCAGGGATCAGCTGACACAGATCGCTGGTACAGGCTGGTTAGTTATTTAATGGTTTTAATTTAGTTTATTTTCTCTAAAACTTCAGTGCACGGTTGCAGGGATCAGCTAACACAGATTCCTGACACACGCTGGTTAGTTATTTAATGGTTTCAACTTAGTTAATTTTATCTAAAACTTCAGTGCACGGTTGCAGGGATCAGCTGACACAGATCCCTGGTACAGGCTGGTTAGTTATTTAATGGTTTCAGCTTTGTTTATTTTATCTAAAACTTCAGTGCACGGTTGCAGGGATCAGCTGACACAGATCGCTGGCACAGGCTGGTTAGTTATTTAATGGTTTCAGCTTAGTTTATTTTATCTAAAACTTCAGTGCACGGTTGCAGGCATCAGCTGACACAGATCGCTGGCACAGGCTGGTTAGTTATTTAATGGTTTCAGCTTAGTTTATTTTGATCTAAGACTTCAGTGCACGTTCGCAAAGATCAGCTGAAACAGAACCCTGGCACAGGCTGGTTAGTTATTTAATGGTTTCAGCTTAGTTTATCTAAAACTTCAGTGCACGGTCGCAGGGATCCGCTGACACAGATCCCTTACACAGGCTGGTTAGTTATTTAATGGTTTCAACTTTGTTTATTTGATCTAAAACTTCAGTCCACCTTCGCAGGGATCAGCTGACACAGATCGCTGGCACAGGCTGGTTAGTTATTTAATGGTTTCAGCTTAGTTTATTTGATCTAAGACTTCAGTGCACGGTTGCAGGGATCAGCTGACACAGATCGCTGGCACAGGCTGGTTAGTTATTTAATGGTTTCAGCTTAGTTTATCTAAAACTTCAGTGCACGGTCGCAGGGATCAGCTGACACAGATCCCTGGCACAGGCTGGTTAGTTATTTAATGGTTTTAACTTAGTTTATTTTCTCTAAAACTTCAGTGCACGGTTGCAGGGATCAGCTGACACAGATCCCTGGCACAGGCTGGTTAGTTATTTAATGGTTTTAACTTAGTTTATTTTCTCTAAAACTTCAGTGCACGGTTGCAGGGATCAGCTGACACAGATCGCTGGCACAGGCTGGTTAGTTATTTAATGGTTTCAACTTAGTTTATCTAAAACTTCAGTGCACGGTCGCAGGGATCCGCTGACACAGATCGCTGGTTAGTTATTTAATGGTTTCAGCTTAGTTTAATTTATCTAAAACTTAAGTGCACGGTTGCAGGGATCAGCTGACACAGATCGCTGGCACAGGCTGGTTAGTTATTTAATGGTTTCAGCTTAGTTTATTTGATCTAAGACTTCAGTGCACGGTCGCAGGGATCAGCTGAAACAGATCGCTGGCACAGGCTGGTTAGTTATTTAATTGTTTCAGCTTAGTTTATCTGAAACTTCTGTGCACAGTTGCAGGGATCAGCTGAAACAGATCGCTGGCACAGGCTGGTTAGTTATTTAATGGTTTCAGCTTAGTTTATTTTCTCTAAAACTTCAGTGCACGTTCGCAAAGATCAGCTGAAACAGATCGCTGGCACAGGCTGGTTAGTTATTTAATGGTTTCAGCTTAGTTTATTTGATCTAAAACTTCAGTCCACGTTCGCAGGGATCAGCTGACACAGATCCCTTGCACAGGCTGGTTAGTTATTTAATGGTTTCAGCTTAGTTTATTTGATCTAAAACTTCAGTGCACGGTTGCAGGGATCAGCTGACACAGATCGCTGGTACAGGCTGGTTAGTTATTTAATGGTTTTAATTTAGTTTATTTTCTCTAAAACTTCAGTGCACGGTTGCAGGGATCAGCTAACACAGATTCCTGACACACGCTGGTTAGTTATTTAATGGTTTCAACTTAGTTAATTTTATCTAAAACTTCAGTGCACGGTTGCAGGGATCAGCTGACACAGATCCCTGGTACAGGCTGGTTAGTTATTTAATGGTTTTAACTTAGTTTATTTTCTGTAAAACTTCAGTGCACGGTTGCAGGGATTAGCTGACACAGATCGCTGGCACAGGCTGGTTAGTTATTTAATGGTTTCAGCTTAGTTTATTTTATCTAAAACTTCAGTGCACGGTTGCAGGGATCAGCTGACACAGATCGCTGGCACAGGCTGGTTAGTTATTTAATGGTTTCAGCTTAGTTTATTTTATCTAAAACTTCAGTGCACGGTTGCAGGGATCAGCTGTCACAGATCGCTGGCACAGGCTGGTTAGTTATTTAATGGTTTCAGCTTAGTTTATTTTATCTAAAACTTCAGTGCACGGTTGCAGGGATCAGCTGACACAGATCGCTGGCACAGGCTGGTTAGTTATTTAATGGTTTCAGCTTAGTTTATCTAAAACTTCAGTGCACGGTCGCAGGGATCCGCTGACACAGATCGCTGGCACAGATCCCTTGCACAGGCTGGTTAGTTATTTAATGGTTTCAACTTTGTTTATTTGATCTAAAACTTCAGTCCACCTTCGCAGGGATCAGCTGACACAGATCGCTGGCACAGGCTGGTTAGTTATTTAATGGTTTCAGCTTAGTTTATTTGATCTAAGACTTCAGTGCACGGTTGCAGGGATCAGCTGACACAGATCGCTGGCACAGGCTGGTTAGTTATTTAATGGTTTCAGCTTAGTTTATCTAAAACTTCAGTGCACGGTCGCAGGGATCCGCTGACACAGATCCCTGGCACAGGCTGGTTAGTTATTTAATGGTTTCAGCTTAGTTTATTTGATCTCAAACTTCAGTCCACGTTCGCAGGGATCAGCTGACACAGATCGCTGGCACAGGCTGGTTAGTTATTTAATGGTTTCATCTTAGTTTATCTAAAACTTCAGTGCACGGTTGCAGGGATCAGCTGACACAGATCGCTGGCACAGGCTGGTTAGTTATTTAATGGTTTCAGCTTAGTTTAACTAAAACTTCAGTGCACGGTCGCAGGGATCAGCTGACACAGATCGCTGGTACAGGCTGGTTAGTTATTTAATGGTTTCAACTTAGTTAATTTTCTCTAAAACTTCAGTGCACGGTTGCAGGGATCAGCTGACACAGATCCCTGGCACAGGCTGGTTAGTTATTTAATGGTTTCAGCTTAGTTTAACTAAAACTTATGTGCACGGTTGCAGGGATCAGCTGACACAGATCCCTGGCACAGGCTGGTTAGTTATTTAATGGTTTTAACTTAGTTTATTTTCTCTAAAACTTCAGTGCACGGTTGCAGGGATCAGCTAACACAGATTCCTGACACACGCTGGTTAGTTATTTAATGGTTTTAACTTAGTTAATTTTATCTAAAACTTCAGTGCACGGTTGCAGGGATCAGCTGACACAGATCCCTGGTACAGGCTGGTTAGTTATTTAATGGTTTTAACTTAGTTTATTTTCTGTAAAACTTCAGTGCACGGTTGCAGGGATTAGCTGACACAGATCGCTGGCACAGGCTGGTTAGTTATTTAGTGGTTTCAGCTTAGTTTATTTGATCTAAAACTTCAGTCCACGTTCGCAGGGATCAGCTGACACAGATCTCTGGCACAGGCTGGTTAGTTATTTAATGGTTTCAGCTTAGTTTATTTTATCTAAAACTTCAGTGCACGGTTGCAGGGATCAGCTGACACAGATCGCTGGCACAGGCTGGTTAGTTATTTCGTGGTTTCAGCTTAGTTTATTTTGATCTAAGACTTCAGTGCATGTCCGTAAAGATCAGCTGAAACAGAACCCTGGCACAGGCTGGTTAGTTATTTAATGGTTTCAGCTCAGTTTATCTAAAACTTCAGTGCACGGTCGCAGGGATCCGCTGACACAGATCCCTGGCACAGGCTGGTTAGTTATTTAATGGTTTCAGCTTAGTTTATTTGATCTCAAACTTCAGTCCACGTTCGCAGGGATCAGCTGACAAAGATCGCTGGCACAGGCTGGTTAGTTATTTAATGGTTTCATCTTAGTTTATCTAAAACTTCAGTGCACGGTTGCAGGGATCAGCTGACACAGATCGCTGGCACAGGCTGGTTAGTTATTTAATGGTTTCAGCTTAGTTTAACTAAAACTTCAGTGCACGGTCGCAGGGATCAGCTGACACAGATCGCTGGTACAGGCTGGTTAGTTATTTAATGGTTTCAACTTAGTTAATTTTCTCTAAAACTTCAGTGCACGGTTGCAGGGATCAGCTGACACAGATCCCTGGCACAGGCTGGTTAGTTATTTAATGGTTTCAGCTTAGTTTATTTGATCTAAAACTTCAGTGCACGGTTGCAGGGATCAGCTGACACAGATCGCTGGCACAGGCTGGTTAGTTATTTAATGGTTTCAACTTGGTTTATCTAAAACTTCAGTGCACGGTCGCAGGGATCCGCTGACACAGATCGCTGGTTAGTTATTTAATGGTTTCAGCTTAGTTTAATTTATCTAAAACTTCAGTGCACGGTTGCAGGGATCAGCTGACACAGATCGCTGGCACAGGCTGGTTAGTTATTTAATGGTTTCAGCTTAGTTTATTTGATCTAAGACTTCAGTGCACGGTCGCAGGGATCAGCTGACACAGATCGCTGGTACAGGCTGGTTAGTTATTTAATGGTTTTAACTTAGTTTATTTTCTCTAAAACTTCAGTGCACGGTTGCAGGGATCAGCTGACACAGATCCCTGGCACAGGCTGGTTAGTTATTTAATGGTTTCAGCTTAGTTTATTTGATCTAAAACTTCAGTGCACGGTTGCAGGGATCAGCTGACACAGATCGCTGGCACAGGCTGGTTAGTTATTTAATGGTTTCAACTTGGTTTATCTAAAACTTCAGTGCACGGTCGCAGGGATCCGCTGACACAGATCGCTGGTTAGTTATTTAATGGTTTCAGCTTAGTTTAATTTATCTAAAACTTCAGTGCACGGTTGCAGGGATCAGCTGACACAGATCGCTGGCACAGGCTGGTTAGTTATTTAATGGTTTCAGCTTAGTTTATTTGATCTAAGACTTCAGTGCACGGTCGCAGGGATCAGCTGAAACAGATCGCTGGCACAGGCTGGTTAGTTATTTAATGGTTTCAGCTTAGTTTATTTTCTCTAAAACTTCAGTGCACGGTCGCAGGGATCAGCTGACACAGATCGCTGGTACAGGCTGGTTAGTTATTTAATGGTTTTAACTTAGTTTATTTTCTCTAAAACTTCAGTGCACGGTTGCAGGGATCAGCTGACACAGATCGCTGGCACAGGCTGGTTAGTTATTTAATGGTTTCAGCTTAGTTTATCTAAAACTTCAGTGCACGGTTGCAGGGATCAGCTGACACAGATCCCTGGCATAGGCTGGTTAGTTATTTGATGGTTTTAACTTAGTTTATTTTCTCTAAAACTTCAGTGCACGGTTGCAGGGATCAGCTGACACAGATCGCTGGCACAGGCTGGTTAGTTATTTAATGGTTTCAACTTAGTTTATCTAAAACTTCAGTGCACGGTCGCAGGGATCCGCTGACACAGATCGCTGGTACAGGCTGGTTAGTTATTTAATGGTTTCAACTTAGTTTATTTGATCTAAAACTTCAGTGCACGGTCGCAGGGATCAGCTGACACAGATCGCTGGTACAGGCTGGTTAGTTATTTAATGGTTTCAGCTTAGTTTATTTGATCTAAAACTTCAGTGCACGGTTGCAGGGATCCGCTGACACAGATCGCTGGTACAGGCTGGTTAGTTATTTAATGGTTTCAGCTTAGTTTATTTGATCTAAAACTTCAGTGCACGGTCGCAGGGATCAGCTGACACAGATCGCTGGTACAGGCTGGTTAGTTATTTAATGGTTTCAACTTAGTTAATTTTCTCTAAAACTTCAGTGCACGGTTGCAGGGATCAGCTGACACAGATCCCTGGCACAGGCTGGTTAGTTATTTAATGGTTTTAACTTAGTTTATTTTCTCTAAAACTTCAGTGCACGGTTGCAGGGATCAGCTGACACAGATCCCTGGCACAGGCTGGTTAGTTATTTAATGGTTTTAACTTAGTTTATTTTCTCTAAAACTTCAGTGCACGGTTGCAGGGATCAGCTGACACAGATCGCTGGCACAGGCTGGTTAGTTATTTAATGGTTTCAACTTAGTTTATCTAAGACTTCAGTGCACGGTCGCAGGGATCAGCTGAAACAGATCGCTGGCACAGGCTGGTTAGTTATTTAATTGTTTCAGCTTAGTTTATCTGAAACTTCAGTGCACAGTTGCAGGGATCAGCTGAAACAGATCGCTGGCACAGGCTGGTTAGTTATTTAATGGTTTCAGCTTAGTTTATTTTATCTAAAACTTCAGTGCACGGTTGCAGGGATCAGCTGACACAGATCGCTGGCACAGGCTGGTTAGTTATTTAATGGTTTCAGCTTAGTTTATTTTATCTAAAACTTCAGTGCACGGTTGCAGGCATCAGCTGACACAGATCGCTGGCACAGGCTGGTTAGTTATTTAATGGTTTCAGCTTAGTTTATTTTGATCTAAGACTTCAGTGCACGTTCGCAAAGATCAGCTGAAACAGAACCCTGGCACAGGCTGGTTAGTTATTTAATGGTTTCAGCTTAGTTTATCTAAAACTTCAGTGCACGGTCGCAGGGATCCGCTGACACAGATCCCTTACACAGGCTGGTTAGTTATTTAATGGTTTCAACTTTGTTTATTTGATCTAAAACTTCAGTCCACCTTCGCAGGGATCAGCTGACACAGATCGCTGGCACAGGCTGGTTAGTTATTTAATGGTTTCAGCTTAGTTTATTTGATCTAAGACTTCAGTGCACGGTTGCAGGGATCAGCTGACACAGATCGCTGGCACAGGCTGGTTAGTTATTTAATGGTTTCAGCTTAGTTTATTTTATCTAAAACTTCAGTGCACGGTTGCAGGGATCAGCTGACACAGATCGCTGGCACAGGCTGGTTAGTTATTTAATGGTTTCAGCTTAGTTTATTTTATCTAAAACTTCAGTGCACGGTTGCAGGCATCAGCTGACACAGATCGCTGGCACAGGCTGGTTAGTTATTTAATGGTTTCAGCTTAGTTTATTTTGATCTAAGACTTCAGTGCACGTTCGCAAAGATCAGCTGAAACAGAACCCTGGCACAGGCTGGTTAGTTATTTAATGGTTTCAGCTTAGTTTATCTAAAACTTCAGTGCACGGTCGCAGGGATCCGCTGACACAGATCCCTTACACAGGCTGGTTAGTTATTTAATGGTTTCAACTTTGTTTATTTGATCTAAAACTTCAGTCCACCTTCGCAGGGATCAGCTGACACAGATCGCTGGCACAGGCTGGTTAGTTATTTAATGGTTTCAGCTTAGTTTATTTGATCTAAGACTTCAGTGCACGGTTGCAGGGATCAGCTGACACAGATCGCTGGCACAGGCTGGTTAGTTATTTAATGGTTTCAGCTTAGTTTATCTAAAACTTCAGTGCACGGTCGCAGGGATCCGCTGACACAGATCCCTGGCACAGGCTGGTTAGTTATTTAATGGTTTCAGCTTAGTTTATTTGATCTAAGACTTCAGTGCACGGTTGCAGGGATCAGCTGACACAGATCCCTGGCACAGGCTGGTTAGTTATTTAATGGTTTTAACTTAGTTTATTTTCTCTAAAACTTCAGTGCACGGTTGCAGGGATCAGCTGACACAGATCCCTGGCACAGGCTGGTTAGTTATTTAATGGTTTTAACTTAGTTTATTTTCTCTAAAACTTCAGTGCACGGTTGCAGGGATCAGCTGACACAGATCGCTGGCACAGGCTGGTTAGTTATTTAATGGTTTCAACTTAGTTTATCTAAAACTTCAGTGCACGGTCGCAGGGATCCGCTGACACAGATCGCTGGTTAGTTATTTAATGGTTTCAGCTTAGTTTAATTTATCTAAAACTTCAGTGCACGGTTGCAGGGATCAGCTGACACAGATCGCTGGCACAGGCTGGTTAGTTATTTAATGGTTTCAGCTTAGTTTATTTGATCTAAGACTTCAGTGCACGGTCGCAGGGATCAGCTGAAACAGATCGCTGGCACAGGCTGGTTAGTTATTTAATTGTTTCAGCTTAGTTTATCTGAAACTTCAGTGCACAGTTGCAGGGATCAGCTGAAACAGATCGCTGGCACAGGCTGGTTAGTTATTTAATGGTTTCAGCTTAGTTTATTTTCTCTAAAACTTCAGTGCACGTTCGCAAAGATCAGCTGAAACAGATCGCTGGCACAGGCTGGTTAGTTATTTAATGGTTTCAGCTTAGTTTATTTGATCTAAAACTTCAGTCCACGTTCGCGGGGATCAGCTGACACAGATCCCTTGCACAGGCTGGTTAGTTATTTAATGGTTTCAGCTTAGTTTATTTGATCTAAAACTTCAGTGCACGGTTGCAGGGATCAGCTGACACAGATCCCTGGTACAGGCTGGTTAGTTATTTAATGGTTTTAACTTAGTTTATTTTCTGTAAAACTTCAGTGCACGGTTGCAGGGATTAGCTGACACAGATCGCTGGCACAGGCTGGTTAGTTATTTAGTGGTTTCAGCTTAGTTTATTTGATCTAAAACTTCAGTCCACGTTCGCAGGGATCAGCTGACACAGATCTCTGGCACAGGCTGGTTAGTTATTTAATGGTTTCAGCTTAGTTTATTTTATCTAAAACTTCAGTGCACGGTTGCAGGGATCAGCTGACACAGATCGCTGGCACAGGCTGGTTAGTTATTTCGTGGTTTCAGCTTAGTTTATTTTGATCTAAGACTTCAGTGCATGTCCGTAAAGATCAGCTGAAACAGAACCCTGGCACAGGCTGGTTAGTTATTTAATGGTTTCAGCTCAGTTTATCTAAAACTTCAGTGCACGGTCGCAGGGATCCGCTGACACAGATCCCTGGCACAGGCTGGTTAGTTATTTAATGGTTTCAGCTTAGTTTATTTGATCTCAAACTTCAGTCCACGTTCGCAGGGATCAGCTGACAAAGATCGCTGGCACAGGCTGGTTAGTTATTTAATGGTTTCATCTTAGTTTATCTAAAACTTCAGTGCACGGTTGCAGGGATCAGCTGACACAGATCGCTGGCACAGGCTGGTTAGTTATTTAATGGTTTCAGCTTAGTTTAACTAAAACTTCAGTGCACGGTCGCAGGGATCAGCTGACACAGATCGCTGGTACAGGCTGGTTAGTTATTTAATGGTTTCAACTTAGTTAATTTTCTCTAAAACTTCAGTGCACGGTTGCAGGGATCAGCTGACACAGATCCCTGGCACAGGCTGGTTAGTTATTTAATGGTTTCAGCTTAGTTTATTTGATCTAAAACTTCAGTGCACGGTTGCAGGGATCAGCTGACACAGATCGCTGGCACAGGCTGGTTAGTTATTTAATGGTTTCAACTTGGTTTATCTAAAACTTCAGTGCACGGTCGCAGGGATCCGCTGACACAGATCGCTGGTTAGTTATTTAATGGTTTCAGCTTAGTTTAATTTATCTAAAACTTCAGTGCACGGTTGCAGGGATCAGCTGACACAGATCGCTGGCACAGGCTGGTTAGTTATTTAATGGTTTCAGCTTAGTTTATTTGATCTAAGACTTCAGTGCACGGTCGCAGGGATCAGCTGAAACAGATCGCTGGCACAGGCTGGTTAGTTATTTAATGGTTTCAGCTTAGTTTATTTTCTCTAAAACTTCAGTGCACGGTCGCAGGGATCAGCTGACACAGATCGCTGGTACAGGCTGGTTAGTTATTTAATGGTTTTAACTTAGTTTATTTTCTCTAAAACTTCAGTGCACGGTTGCAGGGATCAGCTGACACAGATCCCTGGCACAGGCTGGTTAGTTATTTAATGGTTTCAGCTTAGTTTATTTGATCTAAAACTTCAGTGCACGGTTGCAGGGATCAGCTGACACAGATCGCTGGCACAGGCTGGTTAGTTATTTAATGGTTTCAACTTGGTTTATCTAAAACTTCAGTGCACGGTCGCAGGGATCCGCTGACACAGATCGCTGGTTAGTTATTTAATGGTTTCAGCTTAGTTTAATTTATCTAAAACTTCAGTGCACGGTTGCAGGGATCAGCTGACACAGATCGCTGGCACAGGCTGGTTAGTTATTTAATGGTTTCAGCTTAGTTTATTTGATCTAAGACTTCAGTGCACGGTCGCAGGGATCAGCTGAAACAGATCGCTGGCACAGGCTGGTTAGTTATTTAATGGTTTCAGCTTAGTTTATTTTCTCTAAAACTTCAGTGCACGGTCGCAGGGATCAGCTGACACAGATCGCTGGTACAGGCTGGTTAGTTATTTAATGGTTTTAACTTAGTTTATTTTCTCTAAAACTTCAGTGCACGGTTGCAGGGATCAGCTGACACAGATCGCTGGCACAGGCTGGTTAGTTATTTAATGGTTTCAGCTTAGTTTATCTAAAACTTCAGTGCACGGTTGCAGGGATCAGCTGACACAGATCCCTGGCATAGGCTGGTTAGTTATTTGATGGTTTTAACTTAGTTTATTTTCTCTAAAACTTCAGTGCACGGTTGCAGGGATCAGCTGACACAGATCGCTGGCACAGGCTGGTTAGTTATTTAATGGTTTCAACTTAGTTTATCTAAAACTTCAGTGCACGGTCGCAGGGATCCGCTGACACAGATCGCTGGTACAGGCTGGTTAGTTATTTAATGGTTTCAACTTAGTTTATTTGATCTAAAACTTCAGTGCACGGTCGCAGGGATCAGCTGACACAGATCGCTGGTACAGGCTGGTTAGTTATTTAATGGTTTCAGCTTAGTTTATTTGATCTAAAACTTCAGTGCACGGTTGCAGGGATCCGCTGACACAGATCGCTGGTACAGGCTGGTTAGTTATTTAATGGTTTCAGCTTAGTTTATTTGATCTAAAACTTCAGTGCACGGTCGCAGGGATCAGCTGACACAGATCGCTGGTACAGGCTGGTTAGTTATTTAATGGTTTCAACTTAGTTAATTTTCTCTAAAACTTCAGTGCACGGTTGCAGGGATCAGCTGACACAGATCCCTGGCACAGGCTGGTTAGTTATTTAATGGTTTTAACTTAGTTTATTTTCTCTAAAACTTCAGTGCACGGTTGCAGGGATCAGCTGACACAGATCGCTGGCACAGGCTGGTTAGTTATTTAATGGTTTCAACTTAGTTTATCTAAGACTTCAGTGCACGGTCGCAGGGATCAGCTGAAACAGATCGCTGGCACAGGCTGGTTAGTTATTTAATTGTTTCAGCTTAGTTTATCTGAAACTTCAGTGCACAGTTGCAGGGATCAGCTGAAACAGATCGCTGGCACAGGCTGGTTAGTTATTTAATGGTTTCAGCTTAGTTTATTTTATCTAAAACTTCAGTGCACGGTTGCAGGGATCAGCTGACACAGATCGCTGGCACAGGCTGGTTAGTTATTTAATGGTTTCAGCTTAGTTTATTTTATCTAAAACTTCAGTGCACGGTTGCAGGCATCAGCTGACACAGATCGCTGGCACAGGCTGGTTAGTTATTTAATGGTTTCAGCTTAGTTTATTTTGATCTAAGACTTCAGTGCACGTTCGCAAAGATCAGCTGAAACAGAACCCTGGCACAGGCTGGTTAGTTATTTAATGGTTTCAGCTTAGTTTATCTAAAACTTCAGTGCACGGTCGCAGGGATCCGCTGACACAGATCCCTTACACAGGCTGGTTAGTTATTTAATGGTTTCAACTTTGTTTATTTGATCTAAAACTTCAGTCCACCTTCGCAGGGATCAGCTGACACAGATCGCTGGCACAGGCTGGTTAGTTATTTAATGGTTTCAGCTTAGTTTATTTGATCTAAGACTTCAGTGCACGGTTGCAGGGATCAGCTGAAACAGATCGCTGGCACAGGCTGGTTAGTTATTTAATGGTTTCAGCTTAGTTTATTTTATCTAAAACTTCAGTGCACGGTTGCAGGGATCAGCTGACACAGATCGCTGGCACAGGCTGGTTAGTTATTTAATGGTTTCAGCTTAGTTTATTTTATCTAAAACTTCAGTGCACGGTTGCAGGCATCAGCTGACACAGATCGCTGGCACAGGCTGGTTAGTTATTTAATGGTTTCAGCTTAGTTTATCTAAAACTTCAGTGCACGGTCGCAGGGATCCGCTGACACAGATCCCTTACACAGGCTGGTTAGTTATTTAATGGTTTCAACTTTGTTTATTTGATCTAAAACTTCAGTCCACCTTCGCAGGGATCAGCTGACACAGATCGCTGGCACAGGCTGGTTAGTTATTTAATGGTTTCAGCTTAGTTTATTTGATCTAAGACTTCAGTGCACGGTTGCAGGGATCAGCTGACACAGATCGCTGGCACAGGCTGGTTAGTTATTTAATGGTTTCAGCTTAGTTTATCTAAAACTTCAGTGCACGGTCGCAGGGATCCGCTGACACAGATCCCTGGCACAGGCTGGTTAGTTATTTAATGGTTTCAGCTTAGTTTATTTGATCTAAGACTTCAGTGCACGGTTGCAGGGATCAGCTGACACAGATCCCTGGCACAGGCTGGTTAGTTATTTAATGGTTTTAACTTAGTTTATTTTCTCTAAAACTTCAGTGCACGGTTGCAGGGATCAGCTGACACAGATCCCTGGCACAGGCTGGTTAGTTATTTAATGGTTTTAACTTAGTTTATTTTCTCTAAAACTTCAGTGCACGGTTGCAGGGATCAGCTGACACAGATCGCTGGCACAGGCTGGTTAGTTATTTAATGGTTTCAACTTAGTTTATCTAAAACTTCAGTGCACGGTCGCAGGGATCCGCTGACACAGATCGCTGGTTAGTTATTTAATGGTTTCAGCTTAGTTTAATTTATCTAAAACTTCAGTGCACGGTTGCAGGGATCAGCTGACACAGATCGCTGGCACAGGCTGGTTAGTTATTTAATGGTTTCAGCTTAGTTTATTTGATCTAAGACTTCAGTGCACGGTCGCAGGGATCAGCTGAAACAGATCGCTGGCACAGGCTGGTTAGTTATTTAATTGTTTCAGCTTAGTTTATCTGAAACTTCAGTGCACAGTTGCAGGGATCAGCTGAAACAGATCGCTGGCACAGGCTGGTTAGTTATTTAATGGTTTCAGCTTAGTTTATTTTCTCTAAAACTTCAGTGCACGTTCGCAAAGATCAGCTGAAACAGATCGCTGGCACAGGCTGGTTAGTTATTTAATGGTTTCAGCTTAGTTTATTTGATCTAAAACTTCAGTCCACGTTCGCGGGGATCAGCTGACACAGATCCCTTGCACAGGCTGGTTAGTTATTTAATGGTTTCAGCTTAGTTTATTTGATCTAAAACTTCAGTGCACGGTTGCAGGGATCAGCTGACACAGATCGCTGGTACAGGCTGGTTAGTTATTTAATGGTTTTAATTTAGTTTATTTTCTCTAAAACTTCAGTGCACGGTTGCAGGGATCAGCTAACACAGATTCCTGACACACGCTGGTTAGTTATTTAATGGTTTCAACTTAGTTAATTTTATCTAAAACTTCAGTGCACGGTTGCAGGGATCAGCTGACACAGATCCCTGGTACAGGCTGGTTAGTTATTTAATGGTTTTAACTTAGTTTATTTTCTGTAAAACTTCAGTGCACGGTTGCAGGGATTAGCTGACACAGATCGCTGGCACAGGCTGGTTAGTTATTTAATGGTTTCAGCTTAGTTTATTTTATCTAAAACTTCAGTGCACGGTTGCAGGGATCAGCTGACACAGATCGCTGGCACAGGCTGGTTAGTTATTTAATGGTTTCAGCTTAGTTTATTTTATCTAAAACTTCAGTGCACGGTTGCAGGGATCAGCTGACACAGATCGCTGGCACAGGCTGGTTAGTTATTTAATGGTTTCAGCTTAGTTTATTTTATCTAAAACTTCAGTGCACGGTTGCAGGGATCAGCTGACACAGATCGCTGGCACAGGCTGGTTAGTTATTTAATGGTTTCAGCTTAGTTTATCTAAAACTTCAGTGCACGGTCGCAGGGATCCGCTGACACAGATCGCTGGCACAGATCCCTTGCACAGGCTGGTTAGTTATTTAATGGTTTCAACTTTGTTTATTTGATCTAAAACTTCAGTCCACCTTCGCAGGGATCAGCTGACACAGATCGCTGGCACAGGCTGGTTAGTTATTTAATGGTTTCAGCTTAGTTTATTTGATCTAAGACTTCAGTGCACGGTTGCAGGGATCAGCTGACACAGATCGCTGGCACAGGCTGGTTAGTTATTTAATGGTTTCAGCTTAGTTTATCTAAAACTTCAGTGCACGGTCGCAGGGATCCGCTGACACAGATCCCTGGCACAGGCTGGTTAGTTATTTAATGGTTTCAGCTTAGTTTATTTGATCTCAAACTTCAGTCCACGTTCGCAGGGATCAGCTGACACAGATCGCTGGCACAGGCTGGTTAGTTATTTAATGGTTTCATCTTAGTTTATCTAAAACTTCAGTGCACGGTTGCAGGGATCAGCTGACACAGATCGCTGGCACAGGCTGGTTAGTTATTTAATGGTTTCAGCTTAGTTTAACTAAAACTTCAGTGCACGGTCGCAGGGATCAGCTGACACAGATCGCTGGTACAGGCTGGTTAGTTATTTAATGGTTTCAACTTAGTTAATTTTCTCTAAAACTTCAGTGCACGGTTGCAGGGATCAGCTGACACAGATCCCTGGCACAGGCTGGTTAGTTATTTAATGGTTTCAGCTTAGTTTAACTAAAACTTCAGTGCACGGTTGCAGGGATCAGCTGACACAGATCCCTGGCACAGGCTGGTTAGTTATTTAATGGTTTTAACTTAGTTTATTTTCTCTAAAACTTCAGTGCAAGGTTGCAGGGATCAGCTGACACAGATCGCTGGCACAGGCTGGTTAGTTATTTAATGGTTTCAACTTAGTTTATCTAAAACTTCAGTGCACGGTCGCAGGGATCCGCTGACACAGATCGCTGGTTAGTTATTTAATGGTTTCAGCTTAGTTTAATTTATCTAAAACTTCAGTGCACGGTTGCAGGGATCAGCTGACACAGATCGCTGGCACAGGCTGGTTAGTTATGTAATGGTTTCAGCTTAGTTTATTTGATCTAAGACTTCAGTGCACGGTCGCAGGGATCAGCTGAAACAGATCGCTGGCACAGGCTGGTTAGTTATTTAATTGTTTCAGCTTAGTTTATCTGAAACTTCAGTGCACAGTTGCAGGGATCAGCTGACACAGATCGCTGGCACAGGCTGGTTAGTTATTTAATGGTTTCAGCTTAGTTTATTTTCTCTAAAACTTCAGTGCACGGTCGCAGGGATCAGCTGACACAGATCGCTGGTACAGGCTGGTTAGTTATTTAATGGTTTTAACTTAGTTTATTTTCTCTAAAACTTCAGTGCACGGTTGCAGGGATCAGCTGACACAGATCGCTGGCACAGGCTGGTTAGTTATTTAATGGTTTCAGCTTAGTTTAATTTATCTAAATCTTCAGTGCACGGTTGCAGGGATCAGCTGACACAGATCGCTGGCACAGGCTGGTTAGTTATTTAATGGTTTCAACTTAGTTTATCTAAAACTTCAGTGCACGATCGCAGGGATCCGCTGACACAGATCGCTGGTTAGTTATTTAATGGTTTCAGCTTAGTTTAATTTATCTAAAACTTCAGTGCACGGTTGCAGGGATCAGCTGACACAGATCGCTGGCACAGGCTGGTTAGTTATTTAATGGTTTGAGCTTAGTTTATTTTCTCTAAAACTTCAGTGCACATTCGCAAAGATCAGCTGAAACAGATCGCTGACACAGGCTGGTTAGTTATTTAATGGTTTCAGCTTAGTTTATTTGATCTAAAACTTCAGTCCACGTTCGCAGGGATCAGCTGACACAGATCCCTTGCACAGGCTGGTTAGTTATTTAATGGTTTCAGCTTAGTTTATTTGATCTAAAACTTCAGTGCACGGTTGCAGGGATCAGCTGACACAGATCGCTGGCACAGGCTGGTTAGTTATTTAATGGTTTCAGCTTAGTTTATTTTCTCTAAAACTTCAGTGCACGGTTGCAGGGATCAGCTGACACAGATCGCTGGTACAGGCTGGTTAGTTATTTAATGGTTTTAAGTTAGTTTATTTTCTCTAAAACTTCAGTGCACGGTTGCAGGGATCAGCTAACACAGATTCCTGACACACGCTGGTTAGTTATTTAATGGTTTCAACTTAGTTAATTTTATCTAAAACTTCAGTGCACGGTTGCAGGGATCAGCTGACACAGATCGCTGACACAGGCTGGTTAGTTATTTCGTGGTTTCAGCTTAGTTTATTTTGATCTAAGACTTCAGTGCACGTTCGCAAAGATCAGCTGAAACAGAACCCTGGCACAGGCTGGTTAGTTATTTAATGGTTTCAGCTTAGTTTATCTAAAACTTCAGTGCACGGTCGCAGGGATCCGCTGACACAGATCGCTGGCACAGATCCCTTGCACAGGCTGGTTAGTTATTTAATGGTTTCAACTTTGTTTATTTGATCTAAAACTTCAGTCCACCTTCGCAGGGATCAGCTGACACAGATCGCTGGCACAGGCTGGTTAGTTATTTAATGGTTTCAGCTTAGTTTCTCTAAAACTTCAGTGCACGGTTGCAGGGATCAGCTCACACAGATCCCTGGCATAGGCTGGTTAGTTATTTAATGGTTTTAACTTAGTTTATTTTCTCTAAAACTTCAGTGCACGGTTGCAGGGATCAGCTGACACAGATCGCTGGCACAGGCTGGTTAGTTATTTAATGGTTTCAACTTAGTTTATCTAAAACTTCAGTGCACGGTTGCAGGGATCCGCTGACACAGATCGCTGGTACAGGCTGGTTAGTTATTTAATGGTTTCAACTTTGTTTATTTGATCTAAAACTTCAGTGCACGGTCGCAGGGATCAGCTGACACAGATCGCTGGTACAGGCTGGTTAGTTATTTAATGGTTTCAGCTTAGTTTATTTGATCTAAAACTTCAGTGCACGGTCGCAGGGATCCGCTGACACAGATCGCTGGTACAGGCTGGTTAGTTATTTAATGGTTTCAGCTTAGTTTATTTGATCTAAAACTTCAGTGCACGGTCGCAGGGATCCGCTGACACAGATCGCTGGTTAGTTATTTAATGGTTTCAGCTTATTTTAATTTATCTAAAACTTCAGTGCACGGTTGCAGGGATCAGCTGACACAGATCGCTGGCACAGGCTGGTTAGTTATTTAATGGTTTCAGCTTAGTTTAATTTATCTAAATCTTCAGTGCACGGTTGCAGGGATCAGCTGACACAGATCGCTGGCACAGGCTGGTTAGTTATTTAATGGTTTCAACTTAGTTTATCTAAAACTTCAGTGCACGGTCGCAGGGATCCGCTGACACAGATCGCTGGTTAGTTATTTAATGGTTTCAGCTTAGTTTAATTTATCTAAAACTTCAGTGCACGGTTGCAGGGATCAGCTGACACAGATCGCTGGCACAGGCTGGTTAGTTATTTAATGGTTTCTGCTTAGTTTATTTGATCTAAAACTTCAGTGCACGGTCGCAGGGATCAGCTGAAACAGATCGCTGGCACAGGCTGGTTAGTTATTTAATTGTTTCAGCTTAGTTTATCTGAAACTTCAGTGCACGGTCGCAGGGATCAGCTGACACAGATCCCTTGCACAGGCTGGTTAGTTATTTAATGGTTTCAGCTTAGTTTATTTGATCTAAAACTTCAGTGCACGGTTGCAGGGATCAGCTGACACAGATCGCTGGCACAGGCTGGTTAGTTATTTAATGGTTTCAGCTTAGTTTATTTTCTCTAAAACTTCAGTGCACGGTCGCAGGGATCAGCTGACACAGATCGCTGGTACAGGCTGGTTAGTTATTTAATGGTTTTAAGTTAGTTTATTTTCTCTAAAACTTCAGTGCACGGTTGCAGGGATCAGCTAACACAGATTCCTGACACACGCTGGTTAGTTATTTAATGGTTTCAACTTAGTTTATTTTCTCTAAAACTTCAGTGCACGGTTGCAGGGATCAGCTGACACAGATCGCTGGCACAGGCTGGTTAGTTATTTAATGGTTTTAAGTTAGTTAATTTTATCTAAAACTTCAGTGCACGGTTGCAGGGATCAGCTGACACAGATCCCTGGTACAGGCTGGTTAGTTATTTAATGGTTTTAACTTAGTTTATTTTCTCTAAAACTTCAGTGCACGGTTGCAGGGATCAGCTGACACAGATCGCTGGCACAGGCTGGTTAGTTATTTAATGGTTTCAGCTTAGTTTATTTGATCTAAGACTTCAGTGCACGGTCGCAGGGATCAGCTGAAACAGATCGCTGGCACAGGCTGGTTAGTTATTTAATTGTTTCAGCTTAGTTTATCTGAAACTTCAGTGCACAGTTGCAGGGATCAGCTGACACAGATCGCTGGCACAGGCTGGTTAGTTATTTAATGGTTTCAGCTTAGTTTATTTTCTCTAAAACTTCAGTGCACGGTCGCAGGGATCAGCTGACACAGATCGCTGGTACAGGCTGGTTAGTTATTTAATGGTTTTAACTTAGTTTATTTTCTCTAAAACTTCAGTGCACGGTTGCAGGGATCAGCTGACACAGATCGCTGGCACAGGCTGGTTAGTTATTTAATGGTTTCAGCTTAGTTTATCTAAAACTTCAGTGCACGGTCGCAGGGATCCGCTGACACAGATCGCTGGTTAGTTATTTAATGGTTTCAGCTTAGTTTAATTTATCTAAAACTTCAGTGCACGGTTGCAGGGATCAGCTGACACAGATCGCTGGCACAGGCTGGTTAGTTATTTAATGGTTTCAGCTTAGTTTATTTGATCTAAGACTTCAGTGCACGGTCGCAGGGATCAGCTGAAACAGATCGCTGGCACAGGCTGGTTAGTTATTTAATTGTTTCAGCTTAGTTTATTTTATCTTAAACTTCAGTGCACGGTCGCAGGGATCAGCTGACACAGATCGCTGGTTAGTTATTTAATGGTTTCAGCTTTGTTTATTTGATCTAAAGCTTCAGTCAACGTTCGCAGGGATCAGCTGACACAGATCCCTGGCACAGGCTGGCTAGTTATTTAATGGTTTCAGCTTAGTTTATCTAAAACTTCAGTGCACGGTTGCAGGAATAAGCTGACACAGATCGCTGGCACAGGCTGGTTAGTTATTTAATGGTTTCGGTTTGGTTTATTTTATCTAAAACTTCAGTGCACGGTTGCAGGGATCAGCTGACACAGATCGCTGGCACTGGCTGGTTAGTTATTTAATGGTTTCAGCTTAGTTTATCTAAAACTTCAGTGCACGGTTGCAGGGATCAGCTGAAACAGATCGCTGGTACAGGCTGGTTAGTTATTTAATGGTTTCAGCCAAGTTTATCTAAAACTTCAGTGCGCGGTTGCAGGGATCAGCTGACACAGATCTCTGGCACAGGCTGGTTGGTTATTTAATGGTTTCATTTTAGTTTATTTGATCTAAGACGTAAGTGCACGGTTGCAGGGATCAGCTGACACAGATCGCTGGCACAGGCTGGTTAGTTATTTCGTGGTTTCAGCTTAGTTTATTTTGATCTAAGACTTCAGTGCACATTCGCAAAGATCAGCTGAAACAGATCGCTGGCACAGGCTGGTTAGTTATTTAATGGTTTTAACTTAGTTTATTTGATCTAAAACGTCAGTGCACGATTGCAGGGATCAGCTGAAACAGATCGCTGGCACAGGCTGGTTAGTTATTTAATGGTTTTAACTTAGTTTATTTGATCTAAAACGTCAGTGCACGATTGCAGGGATCAGCTGACACAGATCGCTGGCACAGGCTGGTTAGTTATTTCGTGGTTTCAGCTTAGTTTATTTTGATCTAAGACTTCAGTGCACATTCGCAAAGATCAGCTGAAACAGATCGCTGGCACAGGCTGGTTAGTTATTTAATGGTTTTAACTTAGTTTATTTGATCTAAAACGTCAGTGCACGGTTGCAGGGATCAGCTGACACAGATCTCTTGCACAGGCTGGTTAGTTATTTAAATGGTTTCAGGTTAGTTTATTTGATCTCAGACTTCAGTGCATGGTCGCAAAGATCAGCTGACACAGATCCCTGACACACGCTGGTTAGTTAGTTAATCGTTTCAACTTAGTTTATTTTTTGTCTAAAACTTCAGTGCACGGTTGCAGGGATCAGCTGACACAGATCGCTGGTTAGTTATTTAATGGTTTCAGCTTTGTTTCTTTGATTTACAACTTCAGTCCACGTTCGCAGGGATCAGCTGACACAGATCTCTGGCACAGGCTGGTTGGTTATTTAATGGTTTCAGCTTAGTTTATTTGATCTAAAACTTCAGTGCACGGTTGCAGGGATCAGCTGACACAGATCTCTGGCACAGCCTGGTTGGTTATTTAATGGTTTCAGCTTAGTTTATTTGATCTAAAACTTCAGTGCACGGTTGCAGGGATCAGCTGACAAAGATCGCTCGCACAGGCTGGTTAGTTATTTAATGGTTTCAGGTTAGTTTATTTGATCTAAGACTTCAGTGCATGGTCGCAAAGCTCAGCTGACACAGATCCCTGGCACAGGCTGGTTAGTTATTTAATTGTTTCAGCTTACTTTATTTTCTGTAAAACTTCAGTGCACGGTTGCAGGGATCAGCTAACACAGATCCCTGACACACGCTGGTTAGTTATTTAATGGTTTCAACTTAGTTTATTTTCTCTAAAAATTCAGTGCACGGTTGCAGGGATCAGTTGACAAAGATTCCTGGCACAGGCTGGTTAGTTATTTAATGGTTTCAACTTAGTTTATTTTCTCTAAAACTTCAGTGCACGGTTGCAGGGATCAGCTGACACAGATCGCTCGCACAGGCTTTTTGGTTATTTAATGGTTTCAGGTTAGTTTATTTGATCTAAGACTTCAGTGCACGTTCGCAAAGATCAACTGAAACAGATCGCTGGCACAGATCCCTTGCACAGGCTTTTTGGTTATTTAATGGTTTCAACTTAGTTTATTTTATCTAAAACTTCAGTGCACGGTCGCAGGGATCAGCTGACACAGATCGCTGGTTAGTTATTTAATGGTTTCAGCTTTGTTTATTTGATCTAAGACGTAAGTGCACGGTTGCAGGGATCAGCTGACACAGATCGCTGGCACAGGCTGGTTAGTTATTTAATGGTTTCATTTTAGTTTATTTGATCTAAGACGTAAGTGCACGGTTGCAGGGATCAGCTGACACAGATGGCTGGCACAGGCTGGTTAGTTATTTCGTGGTTTCAGCTTAGTTTATTTTGATCTAAGACTTCAGTGCACATTCGCAAAGATCAGCTGAAACAGATCGCTGGCACAGGCTGGTTAGTTATTTAATTTTTTCAGCTTAGTTTATCTAAAACTTCAGTGCACGGTTGCAGGGATCAGCTGACACAGATCGTTGGCACAGGCTGGTTAGTTATTTAATAGTTTCAACTTAGTTTATCTAAAACTTCAGTGCACGGTTTCAGGAATCAGCTGACACAGATCGCTGGGACAGGCTGGTTAGTTATTTAATGGTTTCGGTTTGGTTTATTTTATCTAAAACTTCAGTGCACGGTTGCAGGGATCAGCTGACACAGATCGCTGGCACAGGCTGGTTAGTTATTTAATGGTTTCAGCTTAGTTTATCTAAAACTTCAGTGCACGGTCGCAGTGATCAGCTGACACAGATCGCTGGTTAGTTATTTAATGGTTTCAGCTTTGTTTATTTGATCTAAAACTTCAGTCCACGTTCGCAGGGATCAGCTGACACAGATCGCTGGCACAGGCTGGTTAGTTATTTAATGGTTTCAGGTTAGTTTATTTGATCTAAGACTTCAGGGCATGATCGCAAAGATCAGCTGACACAGATCGCTGGCACAGGCTGGTTAGTTATTTAATGGTTTCAGGTTAATTTATTTGATCTAAGACTTCAGGGCATGATCGCAAAGATCAGCTGACACAGATCGCTGGCACAGGCTGGTTAGTTATTTAATGGTTTCAACTTAGTTTATCTAAAACTTCAGTACACGGTTGCAGGGATCAGCTGACACAGATCGCTCGCACAGGCTGGTTAGTTATTTAATGGTTTCAGCTTAGTTTATCTAAAACTTCAGTGCACGGTTGCAGGGATCAGCTGACACAGATCGCTGGCACAGGCTGGTTAGTTATTTAATGGTTTCAGCCAAGTTTATCTAAAACTTCAGTGCACGGTTGCAGGGATCAGCTGACACAGATCGCTGGCACAGGCTGGTTAGTTATTTAATGGTTTCAGCTTACTTTATTTTCTGTAAAACTTCAGTGCACAGTTGCAGGGATCAGCTAACACAGATCCCTGACACACGCTGGTTAGTTATTTAATGGTTTCAACTTAGTTTATTTTCTCTCAAACTTCAGTGCACGGTTGCAGGGATCAGCTGACACAGATCGCTGGTTAGTTATTTAATGGTTTCAACTTAGTTTATTTGATCTAAAACTTCAGTGCACGGTTGCAGGGATCAGCTGACACAGATCGCTGGCACAGGCTGGTTAGTTATTTCGTGGTTTCAGCTTAGTTTATTTTGATCTAAGACTTCAGTGCACATTCGCAAAGATCAGCTGAAACAGATCGCTGGCACAGGCTGGTTAGTTATTTAATTGTTTCAGCTTAGTTTATCTAAAACTTCAGTGCACGGTTGCAGGAATCAGCTGACACAGATCGCTGGCACAGGCTGGTTAGTTATTTAATGGTTTCAGCTTAGTTTATCTAAAACTTCAGTGCACGGTTGCAGGGATCAGCTGACACAGATCGCTGGCACACGCTGGTTAGTTATTTAATGGTTTCAACTTAGTTTATCTAAAACAGTGCACGGTTGCAGGAATCAGCTGACACAGATCGCTGGCACAGGCTGGTTAGTTATTTAATGGTTTCGGTTTGGTTTATTTTATCTAAAACTTTAGTGCACGGTTGCAGGAATCAGCTGACACAGATCGCTGGCACAGGCTGGTTAGTTATTTAATGGTTTCAGCTTAGTTTATTTAATCTAAGACTTCAGTGCACGGTTGCAGGGATCAGCTGACACAGATCGCTGGCACAGGCTGGTTAGTTATTTAATGGTTTCAACTTAGTTTATTTTATCTAAAACTTCAGTGCACGGTCGCAGTGATCAGCTGACACAGATCGCTGGTTAGTTATTTAATGGTTTCAGCTTAGTTTATTTGATCTAAAACTTCAGTGCACGGTTGCAGGGATCAGCTGACACAGATCGCTGGCACAGGCTGGTTAGTTATTTAATGGTTTCAGCTTAGTTTATTTGATCTAAAACTTCAGTGCACGGTTGCAGGAATCAGCTGACACAGATCGCTGGCACAGGCTGGTTAGTTATTTAATGGTTTCGGTTTGGTTTATTTTATCTAAGACTTCAGTGCACGGTTGCAGGGATCAGCTGACACAGATCGCTGGCACAGGCTGGTTAGTTATTTAATGGTTTCAGCTTAGTTTATCTAAAACTTCAGTGCACGGTTGCAGGGATCAGATGAAACAGATCCCTGGCACAGGCTGGCTAGTTATTTAATGGTTTCAGCTTAGTTTATCTAAAACTTCAGTGCACGGTTGCAGGAATCAGCTGACACAGATCGCTGGCACAGGCTGGTTAGTCATTTAATGGTTTCAGCTTAGTTTATCTAAAACTTCAGTGCACGGTTGCAGGGATCAGCTGAAACAGATCGCTGGTACAGGCTGGTTAGTTATTTAATGGTTTCAGCTTAGTTTATCTAAAACTTCAGTGCACGGTTGCAGGGATCAGATGAAACAGATCGCTGGCACAGGCTGGCTAGTTATTTAATGGTTTCAGCTTAGTTTATCTAAAACTTCAGTGCACGGTTGCAGGGATCAGCTGACACAGATCCCTGGCACAGGCTGGTTAGTTATTTAATGGTTTTAACTTAGTTTATTTGATCTAAAACTTCAGTGCACGATTGCAGGGATCAGCTGAAACAGATCGCTGGTACAGGCTGGTTAGTTATTTAATGGTTTCAGCCAAGTTTATCTAAAACTTCAGTGCGCGGTTGCAGGGATCAGCTGACACAGATCCCTTGCACAGGCTGGTTAGTTATTTAATGGTTTCGGTTTGGTTTATTTTATCTAAAACTTCAGTGCACGGTTGCAGGGATCAGCTGACACAGATCGCTGGCACAGGCTGGTTAGTTATTTAATGGTTTCAGCTTAGTTTATCTAAAACTTCAGTGCACGGTTGCAGGGATCAGCTGAAACAGATCGCTGGTACAGGCTGGTTAGTTATTTAATGGTTTCAGCTTAGTTTATCTAAAACTTCAGTGCACGGTTGCAGGGATCAGATGAAACAGATCGCTGGCACAGGCTGGCTAGTTATTTAATGGTTTCAGCTTAGTTTATCTAAAACTTCAGTGCACGGTTGCAGGGATCAGCTGACACAGATCCCTGGCACAGGCTGGTTAGTTATTTAATGGTTTTAACTTAGTTTATTTGATCTAAAACTTCAGTGCACGATTGCAGGGATCAGCTGAAACAGATCGCTGGTACAGGCTGGTTAGTTATTTAATGGTTTCAGCCAAGTTTATCTAAAACTTCAGTGCGCGGTTGCAGGGATCAGCTGACACAGATCCCTTGCACAGGCTGGTTAGTTATTTAATGGTTTCGGTTTGGTTTATTTTATCTAAAACTTCAGTGCACGGTTGCAGGGATCAGCTGACACAGATCCCTGACACACGCTGGTTAGTTATTTAATCGTTTCAACTTAGTTTATTTTCTCCAAAACTTCAGTGCACGGTTGCAGGGATCAGCTGACACAGATCCCTGGCACAGGCTGGTTAGTTATTTAATGGTTTTAACTTAGTTTATTTGATCTAAAACTTCAGTGCACGGTTGCAGGGATCAGCTGACACAGATCGCTGGCACAGGCTGGTTAGTTATTTAATGGTTTCAGCTTAGTTTATTTGATCTAAGACGTAAGTGCACGGTTGCAGGGATCAGCTGACACAGATCGCTGGCACAGGCTGGTTAGTTATTTAATGGTTTCAGCTTAGTTTATTTGATCTAAAACTTCAGTGCACGATTGCAGGGATCAGCTGAAACAGATCGCTGGTACAGGCTGGTTAGTTATTTAATGGTTTCAGCCAAGTTTATCTAAAACTTCAGTGCGCGGTTGCAGGGATCAGCTGACACAGATCCCTGGCACAGGCTGGTTAGTTATTTAATGGTTTCGGTTTGGTTTATTTTATCTAAAACTTCAGTGCACGATTGCAGGGATCAGCTGAAACAGATCGCTGGTACAGGCTGGTTAGTTATTTAATGGTTTCAGCCAAGTTTATCTAAAACTTCAGTGCGCGGTTGCAGGGATCAGCTGACACAGATCCCTTGCACAGGCTGGTTAGTTATTTAATGGTTTCGGTTTGGTTTATTTTATCTAAAACTTCAGTGCACGGTTGCAGGGATCAGCTGACACAGATCGCTGGCACAGGCTGGTTAGTTATTTAATGGTTTCAGCCAAGTTTATCTAAAACTTCAGTGCACGGTTGCAGGGATCAGCTGACACAGATCTCTTGCACAGGCTGGTTAGTTATTTAAATGGTTTCAGGTTAGTTTATTTGATCTAAGACTTCAGTGCATGGTCGCAAAGATCAGCTGACACAGATCCCTGACACACGCTGGTTAGTTATTTAATCGTTTCAACTTAGTTTATTTTCTCCAAAACTTCAGTGCACGGTTGCAGGGATCAGCTGACACAGATCCCTGGCACAGGCTGGTTAGTTATTTAATGGTTTTAACTTAGTTTATTTGATCTAAAACTTCAGTGCACGGTTGCAGGGATCAGCTGACACAGATCGCTGGCACAGGCTGGTTAGTTATTTAATGGTTTCAGCTTAGTTTATTTGATCTAAGACGTAAGTGCACGGTTGCAGGGATCAGCTGACACAGATCGCTGGCACAGGCTGGTTAGTTATTTAATGGTTTCGGTTTGGTTTATTTTATCTAAGACTTCAGTGCACGGTTGCAGGGATCAGCTGACACAGATCGCTGGCACAGGCTGGTTAGTTATTTAATGGTTTCAGCTTAGTTTATCTAAAACTTCAGTGCACGGTTGCAGGGATCAGATGAAACAGATCCCTGGCACAGGCTGGCTAGTTATTTAATGGTTTTAACTTAGTTTATTTGATCTAAAACTTCAGTGCACGATTGCAGGGATCAGCTGAAACAGATCGCTGGTACAGGCTGGTTAGTTATTTAATGGTTTCAGCCAAGTTTATCTAAAACTTCAGTGCGCGGTTGCAGGGATCAGCTGACACAGATCCCTTGCACAGGCTGGTTAGTTATTTAATGGTTTCGGTTTGGTTTATTTTATCTAAAACTTCAGTGCACGGTTGCAGGGATCAGCTGACACAGATCCCTGACACACGCTGGTTAGTTATTTAATCGTTTCAACTTAGTTTATTTTCTCCAAAACTTCAGTGCACGGTTGCAGGGATCAGCTGACACAGATCCCTGGCACAGGCTGGTTAGTTATTTAATGGTTTTAACTTAGTTTATTTGATCTAAAACTTCAGTGCACGGTTGCAGGGATCAGCTGACACAGATCGCTGGCACAGGCTGGTTAGTTATTTAATGGTTTCAGCTTAGTTTATTTGATCTAAGACGTAAGTGCACGGTTGCAGGGATCAGCTGACACAGATCGCTGGCACAGGCTGGTTAGTTATTTAATGGTTTCAGCTTAGTTTATTTGATCTAAAACTTCAGTGCACGATTGCAGGGATCAGCTGAAACAGATCGCTGGTACAGGCTGGTTAGTTATTTAATGGTTTCAGCCAAGTTTATCTAAAACTTCAGTGCGCGGTTGCAGGGATCAGCTGACACAGATCCCTGGCACAGGCTGGTTAGTTATTTAATGGTTTTAACTTAGTTTATTTGATCTAAAACTTCAGTGCACGATTGCAGGGATCAGCTGAAACAGATCGCTGGTACAGGCTGGTTAGTTATTTAATGGTTTCAGCCAAGTTTATCTAAAACTTCAGTGCGCGGTTGCAGGGATCAGCTGACACAGATCCCTTGCACAGGCTGGTTAGTTATTTAATGGTTTCGGTTTGGTTTATTTTATCTAAAACTTCAGTGCACGGTTGCAGGGATCAGCTGACACAGATCGCTGGCACAGGCTGGTTAGTTATTTAATGGTTTCAGCCAAGTTTATCTAAAACTTCAGTGCACGGTTGCAGGGATCAGCTGACACAGATCTCTTGCACAGGCTGGTTAGTTATTTAAATGGTTTCAGGTTAGTTTATTTGATCTAAGACTTCAGTGCATGGTCGCAAAGATCAGCTGACACAGATCCCTGACACACGCTGGTTAGTTATTTAATCGTTTCAACTTAGTTTATTTTCTCCAAAACTTCAGTGCACGGTTGCAGGGATCAGCTGACACAGATCCCTGGCACAGGCTGGTTAGTTATTTAATGGTTTTAACTTAGTTTATTTGATCTAAAACTTCAGTGCACGGTTGCAGGGATCAGCTGACACAGATCGCTGGCACAGGCTGGTTAGTTATTTAATGGTTTCAGCTTAGTTTATTTGATCTAAGACGTAAGTGCACGGTTGCAGGGATCAGCTGACACAGATCGCTGGCACAGGCTGGTTAGTTATTTAATGGTTTCGGTTTGGTTTATTTTATCTAAGACTTCAGTGCACGGTTGCAGGGATCAGCTGACACAGATCGCTGGCACAGGCTGGTTAGTTATTTAATGGTTTCAGCTTAGTTTATCTAAAACTTCAGTGCACGGTTGCAGGGATCAGATGAAACAGATCGCTGGCACAGGCTGGCTAGTTATTTAATGGTTTCAGCTTAGTTTATCTAAAACTTCAGTGCACGGTTGCAGGAATCAGCTGACACAGATCGCTGGCACAGGCTGGTTAGTCATTTAATGGTTTCGGTTTGGTTTATTTTATCTAAAACTTCAGTGCACGGTTGCAGGGATCAGCTGACACAGATCGCTGGCACAGGCTGGTTAGTTATTTAATGGTTTCAGCTTAGTTTATCTAAAACTTCAGTGCACGGTTGCAGGGATCAGCTGAAACAGATCGCTGGTACAGGCTGGTTAGTTATTTAATGGTTTCAGCTTAGTTTATCTAAAACTTCAGTGCACGGTTGCAGGGATCAGCTGACACAGATCCCTGGCACAGGCTGGTTAGTTATTTAATGGTTTTAACTTAGTTTATTTGATCTAAAACTTCAGTGCACGATTGCAGGGATCAGCTGAAACAGATCGCTGGTACAGGGTGGTTAGTTATTTAATGGTTTCAGCCAAGTTTATCTAAAACTTCAGTGCGCGGTTGCAGGGATCAGCTGACACAGATCCCTTGCACAGGCTGGTTAGTTATTTAATGGTTTCGGTTTGGTTTATTTTATCTAAAACTTCAGTGCACGGTTGCAGGGATCAGCTGACACAGATCGCTGACACAGGCTGGTTAGTTATTTAATGGTTTTAACTTAGTTTATTTGATCTAAAACTTCAGTGCACGATTGCAGGGATCAGCTGAAACAGATCGCTGGTACAGGCTGGTTAGTTATTTAATGGTTTTAACTTAGTTTATTTGATCTAAAACTTCAGTGCACGATTGCAGGGATCAGCTGAAACAGATCGCTGGCACAGGCTGGTTAGTTATTTAATGGTTTCAGCCAAGTTTATCTAAAACTTCAGTGCACGGTCGCAGGGATCAGCTGACACAGATCCCTGGCACAGGCTGGTTAGTTATTTAATGGTTTTAACTTAGTTTATTTGATCTAAAACTTCAGTGCACGATTGCAGGGATCAGCTGAAACAGATCGCTGGCACAGGCTGGTTAGTTATTTAATGGTTTCAGCCAAGTTTATCTAAAACTTCAGTGCACGGTTGCAGGGATCAGCTGACACAGATCGCTGGTTAGTTATTTAATGGTTTCAGCTTTGTTTCTTTGATTTACAACTTCAGTCCACGTTCGCAGGGATCAGCTGACACAGATCTCTGACACACGCTGGTTAGTTATTTAATGGTTTCAACTTAGTTTATTTTCTCTAAAAATTCAGTGCACGGTTGCAGGGATCAGTTGACAAAGATTCCTGGCACAGGCTGGTTAGTTATTTAATGGTTTCAACTTAGTTTATTTTCTCTAAAAATTCAGTGCACGGTTGCAGGGATCAGTTGACAAAGATTCCTGGCACAGCCTGGTTAGTTATTTAATGGTTTCAGCTTAGTTTATTTGATCTAAAACTTCAGTGCACGGTTGCAGGGATCAACTGACACAGATCGCTCGCACAGGCTTTTTGGTTATTTAATGGTTTCAGGTTAGTTTATTTGATCTAAGACTTCAGTGCACGTTCGCAAAGATCAACTGAAACAGATCGCTGGCACAGATCCCTTGCACAGGCTGGTTAGTTATTTAATGGTTTCAAATTAGTTTATTTTATCTTAAACTTCAGTGCACGGTCGCAGGGATCCGCTGACACAGATCGCTGGTTAGTTATTTAATGGTTTCAGCTTAGTTTATTTTATCTAAAACTTCAGTGCACGGACGCAGGGATCAGCTGACACAGATCGCTGGTTAGTTATTTAATGGTTTCAGCTTTGTTTATTTGATCTAAGACGTAAGTGCACGGTTGCAGGGATCAGCTGACACAGATCGCTGGCACAGGCTGGTTAGTTATTTCGTGGTTTCAGCTTAGTTTATTTTGATCTAAGACTTCAGTGCACATTCGCAAAGATCAGCTGAAACAGATCGCTGGCACAGGCTGGTTAGTTATTTAATTGTTTCAGCTTAGTTTATCTAAAACTTCAGTGCACGGTTGCAGGGATCAGCTGACACAGATCGCTGGCACAGGCTGGTTAGTTATTTAATGGTTTCAGCTTAGTTTATCTAAAACTTCAGTGCACGGTTGCAGGGATCAGATGAAACAGATCGCTGGCACAGGCTGGCTAGTTATTTAATGGTTTCAGCTTAGTTTATCTAAAACTTGAGTGCACGGTTGCAGGGATCAGCTGACACAGATCGTTGGCACAGGCTGGTTAGTTATTTAATGGTTTCAACTTAGTTTATCTAAAACTTCAGTGCACGGTTGCAGGAATCAGCTGACACAGATCGCTGGCACAGGCTGGTTAGTTATTTAATGGTTTCGGTTTGGTTTATTTTATCTAAAACTTCAGTGCACGGTTGCAGGGATCAGCTGACACAGATCGCTGGCACAGGCTGGTTAGTTATTTAATGGTTTCAGCTTAGTTTATCTAAAACTTCAGTGCACGGTTGCAGGGATCAGATGAAACAGATCGCTGGCACAGGCTGGCTAGTTATTTAATGGTTTCAGCTTAGTTTATCTAAAACTTCAGTGCACGGTTGCAGGGATCAGCTGACACAGATCCCTGGCACAGGCTGGCTAGTTATTTAATGGTTTCAGCTTAGTTTATCTAAAACTTCAGTGCACGGTTGCAGGAATCAGCTGACACAGATCGCTGGCACAGGCTGGTTAGTTATTTAATGGTTTCAGCTTAGTTTATCTAAAACTTCAGTGCACGGTTGCAGGGATCAGCTGAAACAGATCGCTGGTACAGGCTGGTTAGTTATTTAATGGTTTCGGTTTGGTTTATTTTATCTAAAACTTCAGTGCACGGTTGCAGGGATCAGCTGACACAGATCGCTGGCACAGGCTGGTTAGTTATTTAATGGTTTCAGCTTAGTTTATCTAAAACTTCAGTGCACGGTTGCAGGGATCAGCTGAAACAGATCGCTGGTACAGGCTGGTTAGTTATTTAATGGTTTCAGCCAAGTTTATCTAAAACTTCAGTGCGCGGTTGCAGGGATCAGCTGACACAGATCCCTTGCACAGGCTGGTTAGTTATTTAATGGTTTCGGTTTGGTTTATTTTATCTAAAACTTCAGTGCACGGTTGCAGGGATCAGCTGACACAGATCGCTGGCACAGGCTGGTTAGTTATTTAATGGTTTCAGCTTAGTTTATCTAAAACTTCAGTGCACGGTCGCAGGGATCAGCTGAAACAGATCGCTGGTACAGGCTGGTTAGTTATTTAATGGTTTCAGCCAAGTTTATCTAAAACTTCAGTGCACGGTTGCAGGGATCAGCTGACACAGATCTCTTGCACAGGCTGGTTAGTTATTTAAATGGTTTCAGGTTAGTTTATTTGATCTAAGACTTCAGTGCATGGTCGCAAAGATCAGCTGACACAGATCCCTGACACACGCTGGTTAGTTATTTAGTCGTTTCAACTTAGTTTATTTTCTCCAAAACTTCAGTGCACGGTTGCAGGGATCAGCTGACACAGATCGCTGGTTAGTTATTTAATGGTTTCAGCTTTGTTTCTTTGATTTACAACTTCAGTCCACGTTCGCAGGGATCAGCTGACACAGATCTCTGGCACAGGCTGGTTAGTTATTTAATTGTTTCAGCTTACTTTATTTTCTGTAAAACTTCAGTGCACATTTGCAGGGATCAGCTAACACAGATCCCTGACACACGCTGGTTAGTTATTTAATGGTTTCAACTTAGTTTATTTTCTCTAAAAATTCAGTGCACGGTTGCAGGGATCAGTTGACAAAGATTCCTGGCACAGGCTGGTTAGTTATTTAATGGTTTCAACTTAGTTTATTTTCTCTAAAAATTCAGTGCACGGTTGCAGGGATCAGTTGACAAAGATTCCTTGCACAGGCTGGTTAGTTATTTAATGGTTTCAAATTAGTTTATTTTATCTTAAACTTCAGTGCACGGTCGCAGGGATCTGCTGACACAGATCGCTGGTTAGTTATTTAATGGTTTCAGCTTAGTTTATTTTATCTAAAACTTCAGTGCACGGTCGCAGGGATCAGCTGACACAGATCGCTGGTTAGTTATTTAATGGTTTCAGCTTTGTTTATTTGATCTAAGACGTAAGTGCACGGTTGCAGGGATCAGCTGACACAGATCGCTGGCACAGGCTGGTTAGTTATTTAATGGTTTCATTTTAGTTTATTTGATCTAAGACGTAAGTGCACGGTTGCAGGGATCAGCTGACACAGATCGCTGGCACAGGCTGGTTAGTTATTTCGTGGTTTCAGCTTAGTTTATTTTGATCTAAGACTTCAGTGCACATTCGCAAAGATCAGCTGAAACAGATCGCTAGCACAGGCTGGTTAGTTATTTAATTGTTTCAGCTTAGTTTATCTAAAACTTCAGTGCACGGTTGCAGGGATCAGCTGACACAGATCGCTGGCACAGGCTGGTTAGTTATTTAATGGTTTCAGCTTAGTTTATCTAAAACTTCAGTGCACGGTTGCAGGGATCAGATGAAACAGATCGCTGGCACAGGCTGGCTAGTTATTTAATGGTTTCAGCTTAGTTTATCTAAAACTTGAGTGCACGGTTGCAGGGATCAGCTGACACAGATCCCTGGCACAGGCTGGTTAGTTATTTAATGGTTTTAACTTAGTTTATTTGATCTAAAACTTCAGTGCACGATTGCAGGGATCAGCTGAAACAGATCGCTGTCACAGGCTGGTTAGTTATTTAATGGTTTCAGGTTAATTTATTTGATCTAAGACTTCAGTGCACGTTCGCAAAGATCAGCTGACACAGATCGCTGGCACAGATCCCTTACACAGGCTGGTTAGTTATTTAATGGTTTCAGCTTAGTTTATCTAAAACTTCAGTGCACGGTTGCAGGGATCAGCTGACACAGATCGCTGGCACAGGCTGGTTAGTTATTTAATGGTTTCAGCCAAGTTTATCTAAAACTTCAGTGCACGGTTGCAGGGATCAGCTGACACAGATCCCTGGCACAGGCTGGTTAGTTATTTAATGGTTTCAACTTAGTTTATTTTATCTTAAACTTCAGTGCACGGTCGCAGGGATCAGCTGACACAGATCGCTGGTTAGTTATTTAATAGTTTCAGCTTTGTTAATTTGATCTAAAACTTCAGTCCACGTTCGCAGGGATCAGCTGACACAGATCTCTGGCACAGGCTGGTTGGTTATTTAATGGTTTCAGCTTAGTTTATTTTATCTTAAACTTCAGTGCACGGTCGCAGGGATCAGCTGACACAGATCGCTGGTTAGTTATTTAATGGTTTCAACTTTGTTTATTTGATCTAAAACTTCAGTCCACGTTCGCAGGGATCAGCTGACACAGATCGCTGGCACAGGCTGGTTAGTTATTTCGTGGTTTCAGCTTAGTTTATTTTGATCTAAGACTTCAGTGCACATTCGCAAAGATCAGCTGAAACAGATCGCTGGCACAGGCTGGTTAGTTATTTAATTGTTTCAGCTTAGTTTATCTAAAACTTCAGTGCACGGTTGCAGGGATCAGCTGACACAGATCGTTGGCACAGGCTGGTTAGTTATTTAATGGTTTCAACTTAGATTATCTAAAACTTCAGTGCACGGTTGCAGGAATCAGCTGACACAGATCGCTGGCACAGGCTGGTTAGTTATTTAATGGTTTCGGTTTGGTTTATTTTATCTAAAACTTTAGTGCACGGTTGCAGGGATTAGCTGACACAGATCGCTGGCACAGGCTGGTTAGTTATTTAATGGTTTCAGCTTAGTTTATTTGATCTAAGACTTCAGTGCACGGTTGCAGGGATCAGCTGACACAGATCGCTGGCACAGGCTGGTTAGTTATTTAATGGTTTCAACTTAGTTTATTTTATCTAAAACTTCAGTGCACGGTCGCAGTGATCAGCTGACACAGATCGCTGGTTAGTTATTTAATGGTTTCAGCTTTGTTTATTTGATCTAAAACTTCAGTCCACGTTCGCAGGGATCAGCTGACACAGATCTCTGGCACAGGCTGGTTGGTTATTTAATGGTTTCAGCTTAGTTTATCTAAAACTTCAGTGCACGGTCGCAGGGATCAGCTGACACAGATCCCTGGCACAGGCTGGTTAGTTATTTAATGGTTTTAACTTAGTTTATTTGATCTAAAACTTCAGTGCACGATTGCAGGGATCAGCTGAAACAGATCGCTGGTACAGGCTGGTTAGTTATTTAATGGTTTCAGCCAAGTTTATCTAAAACTTCAGTGCACGGTTGCAGGGATCAGCTGACACAGATCGCTGGCACAGGCTGGTTAGTTATTTAATGGTTTCAGCTTAGTTTATTTGATCTAAAACTTCAGTGCATGGTCGCAAAGATCAGCTGACACAGATCGCTGGCACAGGCTGGTTAGTTATTTAATGGTTTCAGCTTAGTTTATCTAAAACTTCAGTGCACGGTTGCAGGGATCAGCTGACACAGATCGCTGGTTAGTTATTTAATGGTTTCAGCTTTGTTTATTTGATCTAAAACTTCAGTCCACGTTCGCAGGGATCAGCTGACACAGATCGCTGGCACAGGCTGGTTAGTTATTTAACGGTTTCAACTTAGTTTATTTTATCTAAAACTTCAGTGCACGGTCGCAGTGATCAGCTGACACAGATCGCTGGTTAGTTATTTAATGGTTTCAGCTTAGTTTCTTTGATCTAAAACTTCAGTGCACGGTCGCAGGGATCAGCTGACACAGATCGCTGGTTAGTTATTTAATGGTTTCAGCTTAGTTTATTTGATCTAAGACTTCAGTGCACGGTTGCAGGGATCAGCTGACATAGATCGCTGGCACAGGCTGGTTGGTTATTTAATGGTTTCAGCTTAGTTTATTTTATCTAAAACTTCAGTGCACGGTTGCAGGGATCAGCTGACACAGATCGCTGGCACAGGCTGGTTAGTTATTTAATGGTTTCAACTTAGTTTATCTAAAACTTCAGTGCACGGTTGCAGGGATCAGCTGACACAGATCGCTGGCACAGGCTGGTTAGTTATTTAATGGTTTCAACTTAGTTTATCTAAAACTTCAGTGCACGGTTGCAGGGATCAGCTGACACAGATCGCTGGCACAGGCTGGCTAGTTATTTAATGGTTTCAGCTTAGTTTATCTAAAACTTCAGTGCACGGTTGCAGGGATCAGCTGACACAGATCCCTGGCACAGGCTGGTTAGTTATTTAATGGTTTTAACTTAGTTTATTTGATCTAAAACTTCAGTGCACGATTGCAGGGATCAGCTGAAACAGAACGCTGGTACAGGCTGGTTAGTTATTTAATGGTTTCAGCCAAGTTTATCTAAAACTTCAGTGCGCGGTTGCAGGGATCAGCTGACACAGATCCCTTGCACAGGCTGGTTAGTTATTTAATGGTTTCAACTTAGTTTATTTTATCTAAAACTTCAGTGCACGGTCGCAGGGATCCGCTGACACAGATCGCTGGCACAGGCTGGTTAGTTATTTAATGGTTTCAACTTAGTTTATTTTATCTAAAACTTCAGTGCACGGTCGCAGTGATCAGCTGACACAGATCGCTGGTTAGTTATTTAATGGTTTCAGCTTTGTTTATTTGATCTAAAACTTCAGTCAACGTTCGCAGGGATCAGCTGACACAGATCGCTGGCACAGGCTGGTTAGTTATTTAATGGTTTCAGCTTAGTTTATTTGATCTAAGACGTAAGTGCACGGTTGCAGGGATCAGCTGACACAGATCGCTGGCACAGGCTGGTTAGTTATTTAATGGTTTCAGCTTAGTTTATTTGATCTAAAACTTCAGTGCACGGTTGCAGGGATCAGCTGACACAGATCGCTGTCACAGGCTGGTTAGTTATTTAAATGGTTTCAACTTAGTTTATCATAAAAAACTTCAGTGCACGGTTGCAGGGATCAGCTGACACAGATCGTTGGCACAGGCTGGTTAGTTATTTAATGGTTTCGGTTTGGTTTATTTTATCTAAAACTTCAGTGCACGGTTGCAGGGATCAGCTGACACAGATCCCTGGCACAGGCTGGCTAGTTATTTAATGGTTTCAGCTTAGTTTATCTAAAACTTCAGTGCACGGTTGCAGGAATCAGCTGACACAGATCGCTGGCACAGGCTGGTTAGTTATTTAATGGTTTCGGTTTGGTTTATTTTATCTAAAACTTCAGTGCACGGTTGCAGGGATCAGCTGACACAGATCGCTGGCACAGGCTGGTTCGTTATTTAATGGTTTCAGCTTAGTTTATCTAAAACTTCAGTGCACGGTTGCAGGGATCAGCTGAAACAGATCGCTGGTACAGGCTGGTTAGTTATTTAATGGTTTCAGCCAAGTTTATCTAAAACTTCAGTGCGCGGTTGCAGGGATCAGCTGACACAGATCCCTTGCACAGGCTGGTTAGTTATTTAATGGTTTCGGTTTGGTTTATTTTATCTAAAACTTCAGTGCACGGTTGCAGGGATCAGCTGACACAGATCGCTGGCACAGGCTGGTTAGTTATTTAATGGTTTCAGCTTAGTTTATCTAAAACTTCAGTGCACGGTCGCAGGGATCAGCTGACACAGATCCCTGGCACAGGCTGGTTAGTTATTTAATGGTTTTAACTTAGTTTATTTGATCTAAAACTTCAGTGCACGATTGCAGGGATCAGCTGAAACAGATCGCTGGTACAGGCTGGTTAGTTATTTAATGGTTTCAGCCAAGTTTATCTAAAACTTCAGTGCACGGTTGCAGGGATCAGCTGACACAGATCTCTTGCACATGCTGGTTAGTTATTTAAATGGTTTCAAGTTAGTTTATTTGATCTAAGACTTCAGTGCATGGTCGCAAAGATCAGCTGACACAGATCCCTGACACACGCTGGTTAGTTATTTAATCGTTTCAACTTAGTTTATTTTCTCCAAAACTTCAGTGCACGGTTGCAGGGATCAGCTGACACAGATCGCTGGTTAGTTATTTAATGGTTTCAGGTTTGTTTCTTTGATTTACAACTTCAGTCCACGTTCGCAGGGATCAGCTGACACAGATCTCTGGCACAGGCTGGTTGGTTATTTAATGGTTTCAGCTTAGTTTATTTGATCTAAAAATTCAGTGCACGGTTGCAGGGATCAGTTGACAAAGATTCCTGGCACAGGCTGGTTAGTTATTTAATGGTTTCAGGTTAGTTTATTTGATCTAAGACTTCAGTGCACGTTCGCAAAGATCAACTGAAACAGATCGCTGGCACAGATCCCTTGCACAGGCTGGTTAGTTATTTAATGGTTTCAAATTAGTTTATTTTATCTTAAACTTCAGTGCACGGTCGCAGGGATCCGCTGACACAGATCGCTGGTTAGTTATTTAATGGTTTCAGCTTAGTTTATTTTATCTAAAACTTCAGTGCACGGTCGCAGGGATCAGCTGACACAGATCGCTGGTTAGTTATTTAATGGTTTCAGCTTTGTTTATTTGATCTAAGACGTAAGTGCACGGTTGCAGGGATCAGCTGACACAGATCGCTGGCACAGGCTGGTTAGTTATTTAATGGTTTCATTTTAGTTTATTTGATCTAAGACGTAAGTGCACGGTTGCAGGGATCAGCTGACACAGATCGCTGGCACAGGCTGGTTAGTTATTTCGTGGTTTCAGCTTAGTTTATTTTGATCTAAGACTTCAGTGCACATTCGCAAAGATCAGCTGAAACAGATCGCTGGCACAGGCTGGTTAGTTATTTAATTGTTTCAGCTTAGTTTATCTAAAACTTCAGTGCACGGTTGCAGGGATCAGCTGACACAGATCGCTGGCACAGGCTGGTTAGTTATTTAATGGTTTCAGCTTAGTTTATCTAAAACTTCAGTGCACGGTTGCAGGGATCAGATGAAACAGATCGCTGGCACAGGCTGGCTAGTTATTTAATGGTTTCAGCTTAGTTTATCTAAAACTTCAGTGCACGGTTGCAGTGATCAGCTGACACAGATCGCTGGTTAGTTATTTAATGGTTTCAGCTTTGTTTATTTGATCTAAAACTTCAGTCCACGTTCGCAGGGATCAGCTGACACAGATCGCTGGCACAGGCTGGTTAGTTATTTAATGGTTTCAGGTTAGTTTATTTGATCTAAGACTTCAGTGCACGATTGCAGGGATCAGCTGAAACAGATCGCTGGTACAGGCTGGTTAGTTATTTAATGGTTTCAGCCAAGTTTATCTAAAACTTCAGTGCACGGTCGCAGTGATCAGCTGACACAGATCGCTGGCACAGGCTGGTTAGTTATTTAATGGTTTCAGCTTAGTTTATCTAAAACTTCAGTGCACGATTGCAGGGATCAGCTGAAACAGATCGCTGTCACAGGCTGGTTAGTTATTTAATGGTTTCAGGTTAATTTATTTGATCTAAGACTTCAGTGCACGTTCGCAAAGATCAGCTGAAACAGATCCCTTGCACAGGCTGGTTAGTTATTTAATGGTTTCAGCTTAGTTTATCTAAAACTTCAGTGCACGGTTGCAGGGATCAGCTGACACAGATCGCTCGCACAGGCTGGTTAGTTATTTAATGGTTTCAGCCAAGTTTATCTAAAACTTCAGTGCACGGTTGCAGGGATCAGCTGACACAGATCCCTGGCACAGGCTGGTTAGTTATTTAATGGTTTCAGCCAAGTTTATCTAAAACTTCAGTGCACGGTTGCAGGGATCAGCTGACACAGATCCCTGGCACAGGCTGGTTAGTTATTTAATCGTTTCGGTTTGGTTTATTTTATCTAAAACTTTAGTGCACGGTTGCAGGGATTAGCTGACACAGATCGCTGGCACAGGCTGGTTAGTTATTTAATGGTTTCAGCTTAGTTTATTTGATCTAAGACTTCAGTGCACGGTTGCAGGGATCAGCTGACACAGATCGCTGGCACAGGCTGGTTAGTTATTTAATGGTTTCAGCCAAGTTTATCTAAAACTTCAGTGCACGGTTGCAGGGATCAGCTGACACAGATCGCTGGTTAGTTATTTAATGGTTTCAGCTTTGTTTATTTGATCTAAAACTTCAGTCCACGTTCGCAGGGATCAGCTGACACAGATCTCTGGCACAGGCTGGTTGGTTATTTAATGGTTTCAGCTTAGTTTATTTGATCTAAAACTTCAGTGCACGGTTGCAGGGATCAGCTGACACAGATCGCTGTCACAGGCTGGTTAGTTATTTAAATGGTTTCAACTTAGTTTATCTAAAACTTCAGTGCACGGTTGCAGGAATCAGCTGACACAGATCGCTGGCACAGGCTGGCTAGTTATTTAATGGTTTCAGCTTAGTTTATCTAAAACTTCAGTGCACGGTTGCAGGAATCAGCTGACACAGATCGCTGGCACAGGCTGGTTAGTTATTTAATGGTTTCGGTTTGGTTTATTTTATCTAAGACTTCAGTGCACGGTTGCAGGGATCAGCTGACACAGATCGCTGGCACAGGCTGGTTAGTTATTTAATGGTTTCAGCTTAGTTTATCTAAAACTTCAGTGCATGGTTGCAGGGATCAGCTGACACAGATCCCTGGCAAAGGCTGGCTAGTTATTTAATGGTTTCAGCTTAGTTTATCTAAAACTTCAGTGCACGGTTGCAGGGATCAGCTGAAACAGATCGCTGGCACAGGCTGGTTAGTTATTTAATGGTTTCAGCTTAGTTTATCTAAAACTTCAGTGCACGGTTGCAGGGATCAGCTGAAACAGATCGCTGGTACAGGCTGGTTAGTTATTTAATGGTTTCAGCTTAGTTTATCTAAAACTTCAGTGCACGGTTGCAGGGATCAGCTGAAACAGATCGCTGGTACAGGCTGGTTAGTTATTTAATGGTTTCAGCTTAGTTTATCTAAAACTTCAGTGCACGGTTGCAGGGATCAGCTGACACAGATCGCTGGTACAGGCTGGTTAGTTATTTAATGGTTTCAGCTTAGTTTATCTAAAACTTCAGTGCACGGTTGCAGGGATCAGCTGACACAGATCCCTTGCACAGGCTGGTTAGTTATTTAATGGTTTCGGTTTGGTTTATTTTATCTAAAACTTCAGTGCACGGTTGCAGGGATCAGCTGACACAGATCGCTGGCACAGGCTGGTTAGTTATTTAATGGTTTCAGCTTAGTTTATCTAAAACTTCAGTGCACGGTTGCAGGGATCAGCTGAAACAGATCGCTGGTACAGGCTGGTTAGTTATTTAATGGTTTCAGCTTAGTTTATCTAAAACTTCAGTGCACGGTTGCAGGGATCAGCTGACACAGATCCCTTGCACAGGCTGGTTAGTTATTTAATGGTTTCAACTTAGTTTATTTTATCTAAAACCTCAGTGCACGGTCGCAGGGATCCGCTGACACAGATCGCTGGCACAGGCTGGTTAGTTATTGAATGGTTTCAACTTACTTTATTTTCTCTAAAACTTCAGTGCACGGTTGCAGGGATCAGCTGACACAGATCGCTGGTTAGTTATTTAATGGTTTCAGCTTTGTTTATTTGATCTACAACTTCAGTCCACGTTCGCAGGGATCAGCTGACACAGATCTCTGGCACAGGCTGGTTGGTTATTTAATGGTTTCAGCTTAGTTTATTTGATCTAAAACTTCAGTGCACGGTTGCAGGGATCAGCTGACACAGATCTCTTGCACAGGCTGGTTAGTTATTTAATTGTTTCAGCTTACTTTATTTTCTGTAAAACCTCAGTGCACGGTCGCAGGGATCCGCTGACACAGATCGCTGGCACAGGCTGGTTAGTTATTGAATGGTTTCAACTTACTTTATTTTCTCTAAAACTTCAGTGCACGGTTGCAGGGATCAGCTGACACAGATCGCTGGTTAGTTATTTAATGGTTTCAACTTAGTTTATTTTCTCTAAAAATTCAGTGCACGGTTGCAGGGATCAGTTGACAAAGATTCCTGGCACAGGCTGGTTAGTTATTTAATGGTTTCAACTTAGTTTATTTTCTCTAAAACTTCAGTGCACGGTTGCAGGGATCAGCTGACACAGATCGCTGGCACAGGCTGGTTAGTTATTTAGTGGTTTCAGCTTAGTTTATTTGATCTAAAACTTCAGTGCACGGTTGCAGGGATCAGCTGACACAGATCGCTCGCACAGGCTGGTTAGTTATTTAATGGTTTCAACTTAGTTTATCTAAAACTTCAGTGCACGGTTGCAGGAATCAGCTGACACAGATCGCTGGCACAGGCTGGTTAGTTATTTAATTGTTTCAGCTTAGTTTATCTAAAACTTCAGTGCATGGTTGCAGGGATCAGCTGACACAGATCGTTGGCACAGGCTGGTTAGTTATTTAATGGTTTCGGTTTGGTTTATTTTATCTAAAACTTCAGTGCACGGTTGCAGGGATCAGCTGACACAGATCGCTGGCACAGGCTGGTTAGTTATTTAATGGTTTCAGCTTAGTTTATCTAAAACTTCAGTGCACGGTTGCAGGGATCAGATGAAACAGATCGCTGGCACAGGCTGGCTAGTTATTTAATGGTTTCAGCTTAGTTTATCTAAAACTTCAGTGCACGGTTGCAGGGATCAGCTGACACAGATCCCTGGCACAGGCTGGTTAGTTATTTAATTGTTTCAGCTTAGTTTATCTAAAACTTCAGTGTACGGTCGCAGGGATCCGCTGACACAGATCGCTGGTTAGTTATTTAATGGTTTCAGCTTAGTTTATTTTATCTAAAACTTCAGTGCACGGTCGCAGGGATCAGCTGAAACAGATCGCTGGCACAGATCCCTTGCACAGGCTGGTTAGTTATTTAATTGTTTCAGCTTAGTTTATTTGATCTAAAACTTCAGTGTACGGTCGCAGGGATCCGCTGACACAGATCGCTGGCACAGGCTGGTTAGTTATTTAATGGTTTCAGCTTAGTTTATTTTATCTAAAACTTCAGTGCACGGTCGCAGGGATCAGCTGACACAGATCGCTGGCACAGGCTGGTTAGTTATTTAATGGTTTCAGCTTTGTTTATTTGATCTAAAACTTCAGTCCACGTTCGCAGGGATCAGCTGACCCAGATCGCTGGCATAGGCTGGTTAGTTATTTAATGGTTTCAGCTTAGTTTATTTGATCTAAGACTTCAGTGCACGGTTGCAGGGATCAGCTGACACAGATCGCTGACACAGGCTGGTTAGTTATTTAATGGTTTCAACTTAGTTTATTTTATCTAAAACTTCAGCACACGGTCGCAGTGATCAGCTGACACAGATCGCTGGTTAGTTATTTAATGGTTTCAGCTTTGTTTATTTGATCTAAAACTTCAGTCCACGTTCGCAGGGATCAGCTGACACAGATCCCTGGCACAGGCTGGTTGGTTATTTAATGGTTTCAGCTTAGTTTATTTGATCTAAAACTTCAGTGCACGGTTGCAGGGATCAGCTGACACAGATCGCTGGCACAGGCTGGTTAGTTATTTAATGGTTTCAGCTTAGTTTATTTGATCTAAAACTTCAGTGCACGGTTGCAGGGATCAGCTGACACAGATCGCTGGCACAGGCTGGTTAGTTATTTAAATGGTTTCGGTTTGGTTTATTTTATCTAAAACTTCAGTGCACGGTTGCAGGGATCAGCTGACACAGATCGCTGGCACAGGCTGGTTAGTTATTTAATGGTTTCAGCTTTGTTTATTTGATCTAAAACTTCAGTCCACGTTCGCAGGGATCAGCTGACACAGATCCCTGGCACAGGCTGGTTAGTTATTTAATGGTTTCAGCTTAGTTTATCTAAAACTTCAGTGCACGGTTGCAGGAATCAGCTGACACAGATCCCTGGCACAGGCTGGTTAGTTATTTAATGGTTTCGGTTTGGTTTATTTTATCTAAAACTTCAGTGCACAGTTGCAGGGATCAGCTGACACAGATCGCTGGCACAGGCTGGTTAGTTATTTAATGGTTTCAACTTAGTTTATCTAAAACTTCAGTGCACGGTTGCAGGGATCAGCTGAAACAGATCGCTGGTACAGGCTGGTTAGTTATTTAATGGTTTCAGCCAAGTTTATCTAAAACTTCAGTGCAAGGTTGCAGGGATCAGCTGACACAGATCCCTGGCACAGGCTGGTTAGTTATTTAATGGTTTTAACTTAGTTTATTTGATCTAAAACTTCAGTGCACGATTGCAGGGATCAGCTGAAACAGATCGCTGGTACAGGCTGGTTAGTTATTTAATGGTTTCAGCCAAGTTTATCTAAAACTTCAGTGCGCGGTTGCAGGGATCAGCTGACACAGATCCCTTGCACAGGCTGGTTAGTTATTTAATGGTTTCAACTTAGTTTATCTAAAACTTCAGTGCACGGTTGCAGGGATCAGCTGACACAGATCGCTGGTACAGGCTGGTTAGTTATTTAATGGTTTCAGCTTAGTTTATCTAAAACTTCAGTGCACGGTTGCAGGGATCAGCTGACACAGATCCCTGGCACAGGCTGGCTAGTTATTTAATGGTTTCAGCTTAGTTTGTCTAAAACTTCAGTGCACGGTTGCAGGAATCAGCTGACACAGATCGCTGGCACAGGCTGGTTAGTTATTTAATGGTTTTAACTTAGTTTATTTGATCTAAAACTTCAGTGCACGATTGCAGGGATCAGATGAAACAGATCGCTGGTACAGGCTGGTTAGTTATTTAATGGTTTCAGCCAAGTTTATCTAAAACTTCAGTGCGCGGTTGCAGGGATCAGCTGACACAGATCCCTTGCACAGGCTGGTTAGTTATTGAATGGTTTCAACTTACTTTATTTTCTCTAAAACTTCAGTGCACGGTTGCAGGGATCAGCTGACACAGATCGCTGGTTAGTTATTTAATGGTTTCAGCTTTGTTTATTTGATCTACAACTTCAGTCCAAGTTCGCAGGGATCAGCTGACACAGATCTCTGGCACAGGGTGGTTGGTTATTTAATGGTTTCAGCTTAGTTTATTTGATCTAAAACTTCAGTGCACGGTTGCAGGGATCAGCTGACACAGATCTCTTGCACAGCCTGGTTAGTTATTTAATGGTTTCAACTTAGTTTATTTTCTCTAAAAATTCAGTGCACGGTTGCAGGGATCAGTTGACAAAGATTCCTGGCACAGGCTGGTTAGTTATTTAATGGTTTCAACTTAGTTTATTTTCTCTAAAACTTCAGTGCACGGTTGCAGGGATCAGCTGACACAGATCGCTGGCACAGGCTGGTTAGTTATTTAGTGGTTTCAGCTTAGTTTATTTGATCTAAAACTTCAGTGCACGGTTGCAGGGATCAGCTGACACAGATCGCTCGCACAGGCTGGTTAGTTATTTAATGGTTTCAACTTAGTTTATCTAAAACTTCAGTGCACGGTTGCAGGGATCAGCTGACACAGATCGCTCGCACAGGCTGGTTAGTTATTTAATTGTTTCAGCTTAGTTTATCTAAAACTTCAGTGCATGGTTGTAGGGATCAGCTGACACAGATCGTTGGCACAGGCTGGTTAGTTATTTAATGGTTTCGGTTTGGTTTATTTTATCTAAAACTTCAGTGCACGGTTGCAGGGATCAGCTGACACAGATCGCTGGCACAGGCTGGTTAGTTATTTAATGGTTTCAGCTTAGTTTATCTAAAACTTCAGTGCACGGTTGCAGGGATCAGATCAAACAGATCGCTGGCACAGGCTGGCTAGTTATTTAATGGTTTCAGCTTAGTTTATCTAAAACTTCAGTGCACGGTTGCAGGGATCAGCTGACACAGATCCCTGGCACAGGCTGGTTAGTTATTTAATTGTTTCAGCTTAGTTTATCTAAAACTTCAGTGCACGGTCGCAGGGATCCGCTGACACAGATCGCTGGTTAGTTATTTAATGGTTTCAGCTTAGTTTATTTTATCTAAAACTTCAGTGCACGGTCGCAGGGATCAGCTGAAACAGATCGCTGGCACAGATCCCTTGCACAGGCTGGTTAGTTATTTAATTGTTTCAGCTTAGTTTATTTGATCTAAAACTTCAGTGTACGGTCGCAGGGATCCGCTGACACAGATCGCTGGCACAGGCTGGTTAGTTATTTAATGGTTTCAGCTTTGTTTATTTGATCTAAAACTTCAGTCCACGTTCGCAGGGATCAGCTGACACAGATCGCTGGCATAGGCTGGTTAGTTATTTAATGGTTTCAGCTTAGTTTATTTGATCTAAGACTTCAGTGCACGGTTGCAGGGATCAGCTGACACAGATCGCTGACACAGGCTGGTTAGTTATTTAATGGTTTCAACTTAGTTTATTTTATCTAAAACTTCAGCACACGGTCGCAGTGATCAGCTGACACAGATCGCTGGTTAGTTATTTAATGGTTTCAGCTTTGTTTATTTGATCTAAAACTTCAGTCCACGTTCGCAGGGATCAGCTGACACAGATCCCTGGCACAGGCTGGTTAGTTATTTAATGGTTTCAACTTAGTTTATTTTATCTAAAACTTCAGCACACGGTCGCAGTGATCAGCTGACACAGATCGCTGGTTAGTTATTTAATGGTTTCAGCTTAGTTTATTTGATCTAAAACTTCAGTGCACGGTTGCAGGGATCAGCTGACACAGATCGCTGGCACAGGCTGGTTAGTTATTAAATGGTTTCAGCTTAGTTTATTTGATCTAAAACTTCAGTGCACGGTTGCAGGGATCAGCTGACACAGATCGCTGGCACAGGCTGGTTAGTTATTTAAATGGTTTCGGTTTGGTTTATTTTATCTAAAACTTCAGTGCACGGTTGCAGGGATCAGCTGACACAGATCGCTGGCACAGGCTGGTTAGTTATTTAATGGTTTCAGCTTAGTTTATCTAAAACTTCAGTGCACGGTTGCAGGAATCAGCTGACACAGATCGGTGGCACAGGCTGGTTAGTTATTTAATGGTTTCGGTTTGGTTTATTTTATCTAAAACTTCAGTGCACAGTTGCAGGGATCAGCTGACACAGATCGCTGGCACAGGCTGGTTAGTTATTTAATGGTTTCAGCTTAGTTTATCTAAAACTTCAGTGCACGGTTGCAGGGATCAGCTGAAACAGATCGCTGGTACAGGCTGGTTAGTTATTTAATGGTTTCAGCCAAGTTTATCTAAAACTTCAGTGCACGGTTGCAGGGATCAGCTGACACAGATCCCTGGCACAGGCTGGTTAGTTATTTAATGGTTTTAACTTAGTTTATTTGATCTAAAACTTCAGTGCGCGGTTGCAGGGATCAGCTGACACAGATCCCTTGCACAGGCTGGTTAGTTATTTAATGGTTTCAACTTAGTTTATTTTATCTAAAACCTCAGTGCACGGTCGCAGGGATCCGCTGACACAGATCGCTGTCACAGGCTGGTTAGTTATTTAAATGGTTTCAGGTTAGTTTATTTGATCTAAGACTTCAGTGCATGGTCGCAAAGATCAGCTGACACAGATCCCTGACACACGCTGGTTAGTTATTTAATGGTTTCAACTTAGTTTATTTTCTCTAAAACTTCAGTGCACGGTTGCAGGGATCAGCTGACACAGATCGCTGGTTAGTTATTTAATGGTTTCAGCTTAGTTTATTTGATCTAAGACGTAAGTGCACGGTTGCAGGGATCAGCTGACACAGATCGCTGGCACAGGCTGGTTATTTATTTCGTGGTTTCAGCTTAGTTTATTTGATCTAAGACTTCAGTGCACATTCGCAAAGATCAGCTGAAACAGAACGCTGGCACAGGCTGGTTAGTTATTTAATTGTTTCAGCTTAGTTTATCTAAAACTTCAGTGCACGGTTGCAGGGATCAGCTGACAAAGATCGTTGGCACAGGCTGGTTAGTTATTTAATGGTTTCAACTTAGTTTATCTAAAACTTCAGTGCACGGTTGCAGGGATCAGCTGACACAGATCGCTGGCACAGGCTGTTTAGTTATTTAATGGTTTCAGCTTAGTTTATTTGATCTAAAACTTCAGTGCACGGTTGCAGGGATCAGCTGACACAGATCGCTGGCACAGGCTGGCTAGTTATTTAATGGTTTCAGCTTAGTTTATCTAAAACTTCAGTGCACGGTTGCAGGAATCACAGCTGACACAGATCGCTGGCACAGGCTGGTTAGTTATTTAATTGTTTCAGCTTAGTTTATCTAAAACTTCAGTGCATGGTTGCAGGGATCAGCTGACACAGATCGTTGGCACAGGCTGGTTAGTTATTTAATGGTTTCGGTTTGGTTTATTTTATCTAAAACTTCAGTGCACGGTTGCAGGGATCAGCTGACACAGATCGCTGGCACAGGCTGGTTAGTTATTTAATGGTTTCAGCTTAGTTTATCTAAAACTTCAGTGCACGGTTGCAGGGATCAGATCAAACAGATCGCTGGCACAGGCTGGCTAGTTATTTAATGGTTTCAGCTTAGTTTATCTAAAACTTCAGTGCACGGTTGCAGGGATCAGCTGACACAGATCCCTGGCACAGGCTGGTTAGTTATTTAATTGTTTCAGCTTAGTTTATCTAAAACTTCAGTGCACGGTCGCAGGGATCCGCTGACACAGATCGCTGGTTAGTTATTTAATGGTTTCAGCTTAGTTTATTTTATCTAAAACTTCAGTGCACGGTCGCAGGGATCAGCTGAAACAGATCGCTGGCACAGATCCCTTGCACAGGCTGGTTAGTTATTTAATTGTTTCAGCTTAGTTTATTTGATCTAAAACTTCAGTGTACGGTCGCAGGGATCCGCTGACACAGATCGCTGGCACAGGCTGGTTAGTTATTTAATGGTTTCAGCTTAGTTTATTTTATCTAAAACTTCAGTGCACGGTCGCAGGGATCAGCTGACACAGATCGCTGGCACAGGCTGGTTAGTTATTTAATGGTTTCAGCTTTGTTTATTTGATCTAAAACTTCAGTCCACGTTCGCAGGGATCAGCTGACCCAGATCGCTGGCATAGGCTGGTTAGTTATTTAATGGTTTCAGCTTAGTTTATTTGATCTAAGACTTCAGTGCACGGTTGCAGGGATCAGCTGACACAGATCGCTGACACAGGCTGGTTAGTTATTTAATGGTTTCAACTTAGTTTATTTTATCTAAAACTTCAGCACACGGTCGCAGTGATCAGCTGACACAGATCGCTGGTTAGTTATTTAATGGTTTCAGCTTTGTTTATTTGATCTAAAACTTCAGTCCACGTTCGCAGGGATCAGCTGACACAGATCCCTGGCACAGGCTGGTTGGTTATTTAATGGTTTCAGCTTAGTTTATTTGATCTAAAACTTCAGTGCACGGTTGCAGGGATCAGCTGACACAGATCGCTGGCACAGGCTGGTTAGTTATTTAATGGTTTCAGCTTAGTTTATTTGATCTAAAACTTCAGTGCACGGTTGCAGGGATCAGCTGACACAGATCGCTGGCACAGGCTGGTTAGTTATTTAAATGGTTTCGGTTTGGTTTATTTTATCTAAAACTTCAGTGCACGGTTGCAGGGATCAGCTGACACAGATCGCTGGCACAGGCTGGTTAGTTATTTAATGGTTTCAGCTTAGTTTATCTAAAACTTCAGTGCACGGTTGCAGGAATCAGCTGACACAGATCGGTGGCACAGGCTGGTTAGTTATTTAATGGTTTCGGTTTGGTTTATTTTATCTAAAACTTCAGTGCACAGTTGCAGGGATCAGCTGACACAGATCGCTGGCACAGGCTGGTTAGTTATTTAATGGTTTCAGCTTAGTTTATCTAAAACTTCAGTGCACGGTTGCAGGGATCAGCTGAAACAGATCGCTGGTACAGGCTGGTTAGTTATTTAATGGTTTCAGCCAAGTTTATCTAAAACTTCAGTGCACGGTTGCAGGGATCAGCTGACACAGATCCCTGGCACAGGCTGGTTAGTTATTTAATGGTTTTAACTTAGTTTATTTGATCTAAAACTTCAGTGCGCGGTTGCAGGGATCAGCTGACACAGATCCCTTGCACAGGCTGGTTAGTTATTTAATGGTTTCAACTTAGTTTATTTTATCTAAAACCTCAGTGCACGGTCGCAGGGATCCGCTGACACAGATCGCTGTCACAGGCTGGTTAGTTATTTAAATGGTTTCAGGTTAGTTTATTTGATCTAAGACTTCAGTGCATGGTCGCAAAGATCAGCTGACACAGATCCCTGACACACGCTGGTTAGTTATTTAATGGTTTCAACTTAGTTTATTTTCTCTAAAACTTCAGTGCACGGTTGCAGGGATCAGCTGACACAGATCGCTGGTTAGTTATTTAATGGTTTCAGCTTAGTTTATTTGATCTAAGACGTAAGTGCACGGTTGCAGGGATCAGCTGACACAGATCGCTGGCACAGGCTGGTTATTTATTTCGTGGTTTCAGCTTAGTTTATTTGATCTAAGACTTCAGTGCACATTCGCAAAGATCAGCTGAAACAGAACGCTGGCACAGGCTGGTTAGTTATTTAATTGTTTCAGCTTAGTTTATCTAAAACTTCAGTGCACGGTTGCAGGGATCAGCTGACAAAGATCGTTGGCACAGGCTGGTTAGTTATTTAATGGTTTCAACTTAGTTTATCTAAAACTTCAGTGCACGGTTGCAGGGATCAGCTGACACAGATCGCTGGCACAGGCTGGTTAGTTATTTAATGGTTTCAGCTTAGTTTATTTGATCTAAAACTTCAGTGCACGGTTGCAGGGATCAGCTGACACAGATCGCTGGCACAGGCTGGCTAGTTATTTAATGGTTTCAGCTTAGTTTATCTAAAACTTCAGTGCACGGTTGCAGGAATCAGCTGACACAGATCGCTGGCACAGGCTGGTTAGTTATTTAATGGTTTCGGTTTGGTTTATTTTATCTAAAACTTCAGTGCACGGTTGCAGGGATCAGCTGACACAGATCGCTGGCACAGGCTGGTTAGTTATTTAATGGTTTCAGCTTAGTTTATCTAAAACTTCAGTGCACGGTTGCAGGGATCAGATGAAACAGATCGCTGGCACAGGCTGGCTAGTTATTTAATGGTTTCAGCTTAGTTTATCTAAAACTTCAGTGCACGGTTGCAGGGATCAGCTGACACAGATCCCTGGCACAGGCTGGTTAGTTATTTAATTGTTTCAGCTTAGTTTATCTAAAACTTCAGTGTACGGTCGCAGGGATCCGCTGACACAGATCGCTGGTTAGTTATTTAATGGTTTCAGCTTAGTTTATTTTATCTAAGACTTCAGTGCATGGTTGCAGGAATCAGCTGACACAGATCGCTGGCACAGGCTGGTTAGTTATTTAATGGTTTTAACTTAGTTTATTTGATCTAAAACTTCAGTGCACGATTGCAGGGATCAGATGAAACAGATCGCTGGTACAGGCTGGTTAGTTATTTAATGGTTTCAGCCAAGTTTATCTAAAACTTCAGTGCGCGGTTGCAGGGATCAGCTGACACAGATCCCTTGCACAGGCTGGTTAGTTATTTAATGGTTTCAACTTAGTTTATTTTATCTAAAACCTCAGTGCACGGTCGCAGGGATCCGCTGACACAGATCGCTGGCACAGGCTGGTTAGTTATTGAATGGTTTCAACTTACTTTATTTTCTCTAAAACTTCAGTGCACGGTTGCAGGGATCAGCTGACACAGATCGCTGGTTAGTTATTTAATGGTTTCAGCTTTGTTTATTTGATCTACAACTTCAGTCCACGTTCGCAGGGATCAGCTGACACAGATCTCTGGCACAGCCTGGTTGGTTATTTAATGGTTTCAGCTTAGTTTATTTGATCTAAAACTTCAGTGCACGGTTGCAGGGATCAGCTGACACAGATCTCTTGCACAGCCTGGTTAGTTATTTAATTGTTTCAGCTTACTTTATTTTCTGTAAAACTTCAGTGCACGGTTGCAGGGATCAGCTAACACAGATCCCTGACACACGCTGGTTAGTTATTTAATGGTTTCAACTTAGTTTATTTTCTCTAAAAATTCAGTGCACGGTTGCAGGGATCAGTTGACAAAGATTCCTGGCACAGGCTGGTTAGTTATTTAATGGTTTCAACTTAGTTTATTTTCTCTAAAACTTCAGTGCACGGTTGCAGGGATCAGCTGACACAGATCGCTGGCACAGGCTGGTTAGTTATTTAGTGGTTTCAGCTTAGTTTATTTGATCTAAAACTTCAGTGCACGGTTGCAGGGATCAGCTGACACAGATCGCTCGCACAGGCTGGTTAGTTATTTAATGGTTTCAACTTAGTTTATCTAAAACTTCAGTGCACGGTTGCAGGAATCAGCTGACACAGATCGCTGGCACAGGCTGGTTAGTTATTTAATTGTTTCAGCTTAGTTTATCTAAAACTTCAGTGCATGGTTGCAGGGATCAGCTGACACAGATCGTTGGCACAGGCTGGTTAGTTATTTAATGGTTTCGGTTTGGTTTATTTTATCTAAAACTTCAGTGCACGGTTGCAGGGATCAGCTGACACAGATCGCTGGCACAGGCTGGTTAGTTATTTAATGGTTTCAGCTTAGTTTATCTAAAACTTCAGTGCACGGTTGCAGGGATCAGATCAAACAGATCGCTGGCACAGGCTGGCTAGTTATTTAATGGTTTCAGCTTAGTTTATCTAAAACTTCAGTGCACGGTTGCAGGGATCAGCTGACACAGATCCCTGGCACAGGCTGGTTAGTTATTTAATTGTTTCAGCTTAGTTTATCTAAAACTTCAGTGTACGGTCGCAGGGATCCGCTGACACAGATCGCTGGTTAGTTATTTAATGGTTTCAGCTTAGTTTATTTTATCTAAAACTTCAGTGCACGGTCGCAGGGATCAGCTGAAACAGATCGCTGGCACAGATCCCTTGCACAGGCTGGTTAGTTATTTAATTGTTTCAGCTTAGTTTATTTGATCTAAAACTTCAGTGTACGGTCGCAGGGATCCGCTGACACAGATCGCTGGCACAGGCTGGTTAGTTATTTAATGGTTTCAGCTTAGTTTATTTTATCTAAAACTTCAGTGCACGGTCGCAGGGATCAGCTGACACAGATCGCTGGCACAGGCTGGTTAGTTATTTAATGGTTTCAGCTTTGTTTATTTGATCTAAAACTTCAGTCCACGTTCGCAGGGATCAGCTGACCCAGATCGCTGGCATAGGCTGGTTAGTTATTTAATGGTTTCAGCTTAGTTTATTTGATCTAAGACTTCAGTGCACGGTTGCAGGGATCAGCTGACACAGATCGCTGACACAGGCTGGTTAGTTATTTAATGGTTTCAACTTAGTTTATTTTATCTAAAACTTCAGCACACGGTCGCAGTGATCAGCTGACACAGATCGCTGGTTAGTTATTTAATGGTTTCAGCTTTGTTTATTTGATCTAAAACTTCAGTCCACGTTCGCAGGGATCAGCTGACACAGATCCCTGGCACAGGCTGGTTGGTTATTTAATGGTTTCAGCTTAGTTTATTTGATCTAAAACTTCAGTGCACGGTTGCAGGGATCAGCTGACACAGATCGCTGGCACAGGCTGGTTAGTTATTTAATGGTTTCAGCTTAGTTTATTTGATCTAAAACTTCAGTGCACGGTTGCAGGGATCAGCTGACACAGATCGCTGGCACAGGCTGGTTAGTTATTTAAATGGTTTCGGTTTGGTTTATTTTATCTAAAACTTCAGTGCACGGTTGCAGGGATCAGCTGACACAGATCGCTGGCACAGGCTGGTTAGTTATTTAATGGTTTCAGCTTAGTTTATCTAAAACTTCAGTGCACGGTTGCAGGAATCAGCTGACACAGATCGGTGGCACAGGCTGGTTAGTTATTTAATGGTTTCGGTTTGGTTTATTTTATCTAAAACTTCAGTGCACAGTTGCAGGGATCAGCTGACACAGATCGCTGGCACACGCTGGTTAGTTATTTAATGGTTTCAGCTTAGTTTATCTAAAACTTCAGTGCACGGTTGCAGGGATCAGCTGACACAGATCCCTGGCACAGGCTGGTTAGTTATTTAATTGTTTCAGCTTAGTTTATCTAAAACTTCAGTGTACGGTCGCAGGGATCCGCTGACACAGATCGCTGGTTAGTTATTTAATGGTTTCAGCTTAGTTTATTTTATCTAAGACTTCAGTGCATGGTTGCAGGAATCAGCTGACACAGATCGCTGGCACAGGCTGGTTAGTTATTTAATGGTTTTAACTTAGTTTATTTGATCTAAAACTTCAGTGCACGATTGCAGGGATCAGATGAAACAGATCGCTGGTACAGGCTGGTTAGTTATTTAATGGTTTCAGCCAAGTTTATCTAAAACTTCAGTGCGCGGTTGCAGGGATCAGCTGACACAGATCCCTTGCACAGGCTGGTTAGTTATTTAATGGTTTCAACTTAGTTTATTTTATCTAAAACCTCAGTGCACGGTCGCAGGGATCCGCTGACACAGATCGCTGGCACAGGCTGGTTAGTTATTGAATGGTTTCAACTTACTTTATTTTCTCTAAAACTTCAGTGCACGGTTGCAGGGATCAGCTGACACAGATCGCTGGTTAGTTATTTAATGGTTTCAGCTTTGTTTATTTGATCTACAACTTCAGTCCACGTTCGCAGGGATCAGCTGACACAGATCTCTGGCACAGCCTGGTTGGTTATTTAATGGTTTCAGCTTAGTTTATTTGATCTAAAACTTCAGTGCACGGTTGCAGGGATCAGCTGACACAGATCACTTGCACAGCCTGGTTAGTTTTTTAATTGTTTCAGCTTACTTTATTTTCTGTAAAACTTCAGTGCACGGTTGCAGGGATCAGCTAACACAGATCCCTGACACACGCTGGTTAGTTATTTAATGGTTTCAACTTAGTTTATTTTCTCTAAAAATTCAGTGCACGGTTGCAGGGATCAGTTGACAAAGATTCCTGGCACAGGCTGGTTAGTTATTTAATGGTTTCAACTTAGTTTATTTTCTCTAAAACTTCAGTGCACGGTTGCAGGGATCAGCTGACACAGATCGCTGGCACAGGCTGGTTAGTTATTTAGTGGTTTCAGCTTAGTTTATTTGATCTAAAACTTCAGTGCACGGTTGCAGGGATCAGCTGACACAGATCGCTCGCACAGGCTGGTTAGTTATTTAATGGTTTCAACTTAGTTTATCTAAAACTTCAGTGCACGGTTGCAGGAATCAGCTGACACAGATCGCTGGCACAGGCTGGTTAGTTATTTAATTGTTTCAGCTTAGTTTATCTAAAACTTCAGTGCATGGTTGCAGGGATCAGCTGACACAGATCGTTGGCACAGGCTGGTTAGTTATTTAATGGTTTCGGTTTGGTTTATTTTATCTAAAACTTCAGTGCACGGTTGCAGGGATCAGCTGACACAGATCGCTGGCACAGGCTGGTTAGTTATTTAATGGTTTCAGCTTAGTTTATCTAAAACTTCAGTGCACGGTTGCAGGGATCAGATCAAACAGATCGCTGGCACAGGCTGGCTAGTTATTTAATGGTTTCAGCTTAGTTTATCTAAAACTTCAGTGCACGGTTGCAGGGATCAGCTGACACAGATCCCTGGCACAGGCTGGTTAGTTATTTAATTGTTTCAGCTTAGTTTATCTAAAACTTCAGTGTACGGTCGCAGGGATCCGCTGACACAGATCGCTGGTTAGTTATTTAATGGTTTCAGCTTAGTTTATTTTATCTAAAACTTCAGTGCACGGTCGCAGGGATCAGCTGAAACAGATCGCTGGCACAGATCCCTTGCACAGGCTGGTTAGTTATTTAATTGTTTCAGCTTAGTTTATTTGATCTAAAACTTCAGTGTACGGTCGCAGGGATCCGCTGACACAGATCGCTGGCACAGGCTGGTTAGTTATTTAATGGTTTCAGCTTAGTTTATTTTATCTAAAACTTCAGTGCACGGTCGCAGGGATCAGCTGACACAGATCGCTGGCACAGGCTGGTTAGTTATTTAATGGTTTCAGCTTTGTTTATTTGATCTAAAACTTCAGTCCACGTTCGCAGGGATCAGCTGACCCAGATCGCTGGCATAGGCTGGTTAGTTATTTAATGGTTTCAGCTTAGTTTATTTGATCTAAGACTTCAGTGCACGGTTGCAGGGATCAGCTGACACAGATCGCTGACACAGGCTGGTTAGTTATTTAATGGTTTCAACTTAGTTTATTTTATCTAAAACTTCAGCACACGGTCGCAGTGATCAGCTGACACAGATCGCTGGTTAGTTATTTAATGGTTTCAGCTTAGTTTATTTGATCTAAAACTTCAGTGCACGGTTGCAGGGATCAGCTGACACAGATCGCTGGCACAGGCTGGTTAGTTATTTAATGGTTTCAGCTTAGTTTATTTGATCTAAAACTTCAGTGCACGGTTGCAGGGATCAGCTGACACAGATCGCTGGCACAGGCTGGTTAGTTATTTAAATGGTTTCGGTTTGGTTTATTTTATCTAAAACTTCAGTGCACGGTTGCAGGGATCAGCTGACACAGATCGCTGGCACAGGCTGGTTAGTTATTTAATGGTTTCAGCTTAGTTTATCTAAAACTTCAGTGCACGGTTGCAGGAATCAGCTGACACAGATCGGTGGCACAGGCTGGTTAGTTATTTAATGGTTTCGGTTTGGTTTATTTTATCTAAAACTTCAGTGCACAGTTGCAGGGATCAGCTGACACAGATCGCTGGCACACGCTGGTTAGTTATTTAATGGTTTCAGCTTAGTTTATCTAAAACTTCAGTGCACGGTTGCAGGGATCAGCTGAAACAGATCGCTGGTACAGGCTGGTTAGTTATTTAATGGTTTCAGCCAAGTTTATCTAAAACTTCAGTGCACGGTTGCAGGGATCAGCTGACACAGATCCCTGGCACAGGCTGGTTAGTTATTTAATGGTTTTAACTTAGTTTATTTGATCTAAAACTTCAGTGCACGGTTGCAGGGATCAGCTGACACAGATCCCTGGCACAGGCTGGTTAGTTATTTAATGGTTTCAACTTAGTTTATTTTATCTAAAACCTCAGTGCACGGTCGCAGGGATCCGCTGACACAGATCGCTGTCACAGGCTGGTTAGTTATTTAAATGGTTTCAGGTTAGTTTATTTGATCTAAGACTTCAGTGCATGGTCGCAAAGATCAGCTGACACAGATCCCTGACACACGCTGGTTAGTTATTTAATGGTTTCAACTTAGTTTATTTTCTCTAAAACTTCAGTGCACGGTTGCAGGGATCAGCTGACACAGATCGCTGGTTAGTTATTTAATGGTTTCAGCTTAGTTTATTTGATCTAAGACGTAAGTGCACGGTTGCAGGGATCAGCTGACACAGATCGCTGGCACAGGCTGGTTATTTATTTCGTGGTTTCAGCTTAGTTTATTTGATCTAAGACTTCAGTGCACATTCGCAAAGATCAGCTGAAACAGAACGCTGGCACAGGCTGGTTAGTTATTTAATTGTTTCAGCTTAGTTTATCTAAAACTTCAGTGCACGGTTGCAGGGATCAGCTGACAAAGATCGTTGGCACAGGCTGGTTAGTTATTTAATGGTTTCAACTTAGTTTATCTAAAACTTCAGTGCACGGTTGCAGGGATCAGCTGACACAGATCGCTGGCACAGGCTGGTTAGTTATTTAATGGTTTCAGCTTAGTTTATTTGATCTAAAACTTCAGTGCACGGTTGCAGGGATCAGCTGACACAGATCGCTGGCACAGGCTGGCTAGTTATTTAATGGTTTCAGCTTAGTTTATCTAAAACTTCAGTGCACGGTTGCAGGAATCAGCTGACACAGATCGCTGGCACAGGCTGGTTAGTTATTTAATGGTTTCGGTTTGGTTTATTTTATCTAAAACTTCAGTGCACGGTTGCAGGGATCAGCTGACACAGATCGCTGGCACAGGCTGGTTAGTTATTTAATGGTTTCAGCTTAGTTTATCTAAAACTTCAGTGCACGGTTGCAGGGATCAGATGAAACAGATCGCTGGCACAGGCTGGCTAGTTATTTAATGGTTTCAGCTTAGTTTATCTAAAACTTCAGTGCACGGTTGCAGGGATCAGCTGACACAGATCCCTGGCACAGGCTGGTTAGTTATTTAATTGTTTCAGCTTAGTTTATCTAAAACTTCAGTGTACGGTCGCAGGGATCCGCTGACACAGATCGCTGGTTAGTTATTTAATGGTTTCAGCTTAGTTTATTTTATCTAAGACTTCAGTGCACGGTTGCAGGGATCAGCTGACACAGATCCCTTGCACAGGCTGGTTAGTTATTTAATGGTTTTAACTTAGTTTATTTGATCTAAAACTTCAGTGCGCGGTTGCAGGGATCAGCTGACACAGATCGCTTGCACAGGCTGGTTAGTTATTTAATGGTTTCAACTTAGTTTATTTTATCTAAAACCTCAGTGCACGGTCGCAGGGATCCGCTGACACAGATCGCTGTCACAGGCTGGTTAGTTATTTAAATGGTTTCAGGTTAGTTTATTTGATCTAAGACTTCAGTGCATGGTCGCAAAGATCAGCTGACACAGATCCCTGACACACGCTGGTTAGTTATTTAATGGTTTCAACTTAGTTTATTTTCTCTAAAACTTCAGTGCACGGTTGCAGGGATCAGCTGACACAGATCGCTGGTTAGTTATTTAATGGTTTCAGCTTAGTTTATTTGATCTAAGACGTAAGTGCACGGTTGCAGGGATCAGCTGACACAGATCGCTGGCACAGGCTGGTTATTTATTTCGTGGTTTCAGCTTAGTTTATTTGATCTAAGACTTCAGTGCACATTCGCAAAGATCAGCTGAAACAGAACGCTGGCACAGGCTGGTTAGTTATTTAATTGTTTCAGCTTAGTTTATCTAAAACTTCAGTGCACGGTTGCAGGGATCAGCTGACAAAGATCGTTGGCACAGGCTGGTTAGTTATTTAATGGTTTCAACTTAGTTTATCTAAAACTTCAGTGCACGGTTGCAGGGATCAGCTGACACAGATCGCTGGCACAGGCTGGTTAGTTATTTAATGGTTTCAGCTTAGTTTATTTGATCTAAAACTTCAGTGCACGGTTGCAGGGATCAGCTGACACAGATCGCTGGCACAGGCTGGCTAGTTATTTAATGGTTTCAGCTTAGTTTATCTAAAACTTCAGTGCACGGTTGCAGGAATCAGCTGACACAGATCGCTGGCACAGGCTGGTTAGTTATTTAATGGTTTCGGTTTGGTTTATTTTATCTAAAACTTCAGTGCACGGTTGCAGGGATCAGCTGACACAGATCGCTGGCACAGGCTGGTTAGTTATTTAATGGTTTCAGCTTAGTTTATCTAAAACTTCAGTGCACGGTTGCAGGGATCAGATGAAACAGATCGCTGGCACAGGCTGGCTAGTTATTTAATGGTTTCAGCTTAGTTTATTTGATCTAAGACTTCAGTGCACGGTTGCAGGGATCAGCTGACACAGATCGCTGGTTAGTTATTTAATGGTTTCAGCTTAGTTTATCTAAAACTTCAGTGCACGGTTGCAGGAATCAGCTGACACAGATCGCTGGCACAGGCTGGTTAGTTATTTAATGGTTTCGGTTTGGTTTATTTTATCTAAAACTTCAGTGTACGGTCGCAGGGATCCGCTGACACAGATCGCTGGTTAGTTATTTAATGGTTTCAGCTTAGTTTATTTTATCTAAGACTTCAGTGCACGGTTGCAGGGATCAGCTGACACAGATCGCTGGCACAGGCTGGTTAGTTATTTAATGGTTTCGGTTTGGTTTATTTTATCTAAAACTTCAGTGCACGGTCGCAGTGATCAGCTGACACAGATCGCTGGTTAGTTATTTAATGGTTTCAGCTTTGTTTATTTGATCTAAAACTTCAGTCCACGTTCGCAGGGATCAGCTGACACAGATCGCTGGCACAGGCTGGTTGGTTATTTAATGGTTTCAGCTTGGTTTATTTGATCTAAAACTTCAGTGCACGGTTGCAGGGATCAGCTGACACAGATCGCTGGCACAGGCTGGTTAGTTATTTAATGGTTTCAGCTTAGTTTATTTGATCTAAAACTTCAGTGCACGGTTGCAGGGATCAGCTGACACAGATCGCTGGCACAGGCTGGTTAGTTATTTAAATGGTTTCAACTTAGTTTATCTAAAACTTCAGTGCACGGTTGCAGGAATCAGCTGACACAGATCGCTGGCACAGGCTGGTTAGTTATTTAATGGTTTCGGTTTGGTTTATTTTATCTAAAACTTCAGTGCACGGTTGCAGGGATCAGCTGACACAGATCGCTGGCACAGGCTGGTTAGTTATTTAATGGTTTCAGCTTAGTTTATCTAAAACTTCAGTGCACGGTTGCAGGAATCAGCTGACACAGATCGCTGGCACAGGCTGGTTAGTTATTTAATGGTTTCGGTTTGGTTTATCTAAAACTTCAGTGCACGGTTGCAGGGATCAGCTGACACAGATCGCTGGCACAGGCTGGTTAGTTATTTAATGGTTTCAGCTTAGTTTATCTAAAACTTCAGTGCACGGTTGCAGGGATCAGCTGAAACAGATCGCTGGTACAGGCTGGTTAGTTATTTAATGGTTTCAGCCAAGTTTATCTAAAACTTCAGTGCGCGGTTGCAGGGATCAGCTGACACAGATCCCTTGCACAGGCTGGTTAGTTATTTAATGGTTTCAACTTAGTTTATTTTATCTAAAACCTCAGTGCACGGTCGCAGGGATCCGCTGACACAGATCGCTGTCACAGGCTGGTTAGTTATTTAAATGGTTTCAGGTTAGTTTATTTGATCTAAGACTTCAGTGCATGGTCGCAAAGATCAGCTGAAACAGATCCCTGACACACGCTGGTTAGTTATTTAATGGTTTCAGCTTAGTTTATTTGATCTAAGACGTAAGTGCACGGTTGCAGGGATCAGCTGACACAGATCGCTGGCACAGGCTGGTTATTTATTTCGTGGTTTCAGCTTAGTTTATTTGATCTAAGACTTCAGTGCACATTCGCAAAGATCAGCTGAAACAGAACGCTGGCACAGGCTGGTTAGTTATTTAATTGTTTCAGCTTAGTTTATCTAAAACTTCAGTGCACGGTTGCAGGGATCAGCTGACAAAGATCGTTGGCACAGGCTGGTTAGTTATTTAATGGTTTCAACTTAGTTTATCTAAAACTTCAGTGCACGGTTGCAGGGATCAGCTGACACAGATCGCTGGCACAGGCTGGTTAGTTATTTAATGGTTTCAGCTTAGTTTATTTGATCTAAAACTTCAGTGCACGGTTGCAGGGATCAGCTGACACAGATCGCTGGCACAGGCTGGCTAGTTATTTAATGGTTTCAGCTTAGTTTATCTAAAACTTCAGTGCACGGTTGCAGGAATCAGCTGACACAGATCGCTGGCACAGGCTGGTTAGTTATTTAATGGTTTCGGTTTGGTTTATTTTATCTAAAACTTCAGTGCACGGTTGCAGGGATCAGCTGACACAGATCGCTGGCACAGGCTGGTTAGTTATTTAATGGTTTCAGCTTAGTTTATCTAAAACTTCAGTGCACGGTTGCAGGGATCAGATGAAACAGATCGCTGGCACAGGCTGGCTAGTTATTTAATGGTTTCAGCTTAGTTTATCTAAAACTTCAGTGCACGGTTGCAGGGATCAGCTGACACAGATCCCTGGCACAGGCTGGTTAGTTATTTAATTGTTTCAGCTTAGTTTATCTAAAACTTCAGTGTACGGTCGCAGGGATCCGCTGACACAGATCGCTGGTTAGTTATTTAATGGTTTCAGCTTAGTTTATTTTATCTAAGACTTCAGTGCACGGTTGCAGGGATCAGCTGACACAGATCGCTGGCACAGGCTGGTTAGTTATTTAATGGTTTCAGCTTAGTTTATCTAAAACTTCAGTGCACGGTTGCAGGGATCAGCTGACACAGATCGCTGGCACAGGCTGGCTAGTTATTTAATGGTTTCAGCTTAGTTTATCTAAAACTTCAGTGCACGGTTGCAGGAATCAGCTGACACAGATCGCTGGCACAGGCTGGTTAGTTATTTAATGGTTTCGGTTTGGTTTATTTTATCTAAAACTTCAGTGCACGGTTGCAGGGATCAGCTGACACAGATCGCTGGCACAGGCTGGTTAATTATTTAATGGTTTCAGCTTAGTTTATCTAAAACTTCAGTGCACGGTTGCAGGGATCAGATGAAACAGATCGCTGGCACAGGCTGGTTAGTTATTTAATGGTTTCAGCTTAGTTTATCTAAAACTTCAGTGCACGGTTGCAGGGATCAGCTGACACAGATCGCTGGTACAGGCTGGCTAGTTATTTAATGGTTTCAGCTTAGTTTATTTGATCTAAGACTTCAGTGCACGGTTGCAGGGATCAGCTGACACTGATCGCTGACACAGGCTGGTTAGTTATTTAATGGTTTCAACTTAGTTTATTTTATCTAAAACTTCAGTGCACGGTCGCACTGATCAGCTGACACAGATCGCTGGTTAGTTATTTAATGGTTTCAGCTTTGTTTATTTGATCTAAAACTTCAGTCCACGTTCGCAGGGATCAGCTGACACAGATCGCTGGCACAGGCTGGTTGGTTATTTAATGGTTTCAGCTTGGTTTATTTGATCTAAAACTTCAGTGCACGGTTGCAGGGATCAGCTGACACAGATCGCTGGCACAGGCTGGTTAGTTATTTAATGGTTTCAGCTTAGTTTATTTGATCTAAAACTTCAGTGCACGGTTGCAGGGATCAGCTGACACAGATCGCTGGCACAGGCTGGTTAGTTATTTAATGGTTTCGGTTTGGTTTATTTTATCTAAAACTTCAGTGCACGGTTGCAGGGATCAGCTGACACAGATCGCTGGCACAGGCTGGTTAGTTATTTAATGGTTTCAGCTTAGTTTATCTAAAACTTCAGTGCACGGTTGCAGGAATCAGCTGACACAGATCGCTGGCACAGGCTGGTTAGTTATTTAATGGTTTCGGTTTGGTTTATCTAAAACTTCAGTGCACGGTTGCAGGGATCAGCTGACACAGATCGCTGGCACAGGCTGGTTAGTTATTTAATGGTTTCAGCTTAGTTTATCTAAAACTTCAGTGCACGGTTGCAGGGATCAGCTGAAACAGATCGCTGGTACAGGCTGGTTAGTTATTTAATGGTTTCAGCCAAGTTTATCTAAAACTTCAGTGCGCGGTTGCAGGGATCAGCTGACACAGATCCCTTGCACAGGCTGGTTAGTTATTTAATGGTTTCAACTTAGTTTATTTTATCTAAAACCTCAGTGCACGGTCGCAGGGATCCGCTGACACAGATCGCTGTCACAGGCTGGTTAGTTATTTAAATGGTTTCAGGTTAGTTTATTTGATCTAAGACTTCAGTGCATGGTCGCAAAGATCAGCTGACACAGATCCCTGACACACGCTGGTTAGTTATTTAATGGTTTCAGCTTAGTTTATTTGATCTAAGACGTAAGTGCACGGTTGCAGGGATCAGCTGACACAGATCGCTGGCACAGGCTGGTTATTTATTTCGTGGTTTCAGCTTAGTTTATTTGATCTAAGACTTCAGTGCACATTCGCAAAGATCAGCTGAAACAGAACGCTGGCACAGGCTGGTTAGTTATTTAATTGTTTCAGCTTAGTTTATCTAAAACTTCAGTGCACGGTTGCAGGGATCAGCTGACAAAGATCGTTGGCACAGGCTGGTTAGTTATTTAATGGTTTCAACTTAGTTTATCTAAAACTTCAGTGCACGGTTGCAGGGATCAGCTGACACAGATCGCTGGCACAGGCTGGTTAGTTATTTAATGGTTTCAGCTTAGTTTATTTGATCTAAAACTTCAGTGCACGGTTGCAGGGATCAGCTGACACAGATCGCTGGCACAGGCTGGCTAGTTATTTAATGGTTTCAGCTTAGTTTATCTAAAACTTCAGTGCACGGTTGCAGGAATCAGCTGACACAGATCGCTGGCACAGGCTGGTTAGTTATTTAATGGTTTCGGTTTGGTTTATTTTATCTAAAACTTCAGTGCACGGTTGCAGGGATCAGCTGACACAGATCGCTGGCACAGGCTGGTTAGTTATTTAATGGTTTCAGCTTAGTTTATCTAAAACTTCAGTGCACGGTTGCAGGGATCAGATGAAACAGATCGCTGGCACAGGCTGGCTAGTTATTTAATGGTTTCAGCTTAGTTTATCTAAAACTTCAGTGCACGGTTGCAGGAATCAGCTGACACAGATCGCTGGCACAGGCTGGTTAGTTATTTAATGGTTTCGGTTTGGTTTATTTTATCTAAAACTTCAGTGCACGGTTGCAGGGATCAGCTGACACAGATCGCTGGCACAGGCTGGCTAGTTATTTAATGGTTTCAGCTTAGTTTATCTAAAACTTCAGTGCACGGTTGCAGGAATCAGCTGACACAGATCGCTGGCACAGGCTGGTTAGTTATTTAATGGTTTCAGCTTAGTTTATCTAAAACTTCAGTGCACGGTTGCAGGGATCAGATGAAACAGATCGCTGGCACAGGCTGGCTAGTTATTTAATGGTTTCAGCTTAGTTTATTTGATCTAAGACTTCAGTGCACGGTTGCAGGGATCAGCTGACACAGATCGCTGGTTAGTTATTTAATGGTTTCAGCTTAGTTTATCTAAAACTTCAGTGCACGGTTGCAGGAATCAGCTGACACAGATCGCTGGCACAGGCTGGTTAGTTATTTAATGGTTTCGGTTTGGTTTATTTTATCTAAAACTTCAGTGTACGGTCGCAGGGATCCGCTGACACAGATCGCTGGTTAGTTATTTAATGGTTTCAGCTTAGTTTATTTTATCTAAGACTTCAGTGCACGGTTGCAGGGATCAGCTGACACAGATCGCTGGCACAGGCTGGTTAGTTATTTAATGGTTTCGGTTTGGTTTATTTTATCTAAAACTTCAGTGCACGGTCGCAGTGATCAGCTGACACAGATCGCTGGTTAGTTATTTAATGGTTTCAGCTTTGTTTATTTGATCTAAAACTTCAGTCCACGTTCGCAGGGATCAGCTGACACAGATCGCTGGCACAGGCTGGTTGGTTATTTAATGGTTTCAGCTTGGTTTATTTGATCTAAAACTTCAGTGCACGGTTGCAGGGATCAGCTGACACAGATCGCTGGCACAGGCTGGTTAGTTATTTAATGGTTTCAGCTTAGTTTATTTGATCTAAAACTTCAGTGCACGGTTGCAGGGATCAGCTGACACAGATCGCTGGCACAGGCTGGTTAGTTATTTAAATGGTTTCAACTTAGTTTATCTAAAACTTCAGTGCACGGTTGCAGGAATCAGCTGACACAGATCGCTGGCACAGGCTGGTTAGTTATTTAATGGTTTCGGTTTGGTTTATTTTATCTAAAACTTCAGTGCACGGTTGCAGGGATCAGCTGACACAGATCGCTGGCACAGGCTGGTTAGTTATTTAATGGTTTCAGCTTAGTTTATCTAAAACGTAAGTGCACGGTTGCAGGAATCAGCTGACACAGATCGCTGGCACAGGCTGGTTAGTTATTTAATGGTTTCGGTTTGGTTTATCTAAAACTTCAGTGCACGGTTGCAGGGATCAGCTGACACAGATCGCTGGCACAGGCTGGTTAGTTATTTAATGGTTTCAGCTTAGTTTATCTAAAACTTCAGTGCACGGTTGCAGGGATCAGCTGAAACAGATCGCTGGTACAGGCTGGTTAGTTATTTAATGGTTTCAGCTTAGTTTATCTAAAACTTCAGTGCGCGGTTGCAGGGATCAGCTGACACAGATCCCTTGCACAGGCTGGTTAGTTATTTAATGGTTTCAACTTAGTTTATTTTATCTAAAACCTCAGTGCACGGTTGCAGGGATCCGCTGACACAGATCGCTGTCACAGGCTGGTTAGTTATTTAAATGGTTTCAGGTTAGTTTATTTGATCTAAGACTTCAGTGCATGGTCGCAAAGATCAGCTGACACAGATCCCTGACACACGCTGGTTAGTTATTTAATGGTTTCAGCTTAGTTTATTTGATCTAAGACGTAAGTGCACGGTTGCAGGGATCAGCTGACACAGATCGCTGGCACAGGCTGGTTATTTATTTCGTGGTTTCAGCTTAGTTTATTTGATCTAAGACTTCAGTGCACATTCGCAAAGATCAGCTGAAACAGAACGCTGGCACAGGCTGGTTAGTTATTTAATTGTTTCAGCTTAGTTTATCTAAAACTTCAGTGCACGGTTGCAGGGATCAGCTGACAAAGATCGTTGGCACAGGCTGGTTAGTTATTTAATGGTTTCAACTTAGTTTATCTAAAACTTCAGTGCACGGTTGCAGGGATCAGCTGACACAGATCGCTGGCACAGGCTGGTTAGTTATTTAATGGTTTCAGCTTAGTTTATTTGATCTAAAACTTCAGTGCACGGTTGCAGGGATCAGCTGACACAGATCGCTGGCACAGGCTGGCTAGTTATTTAATGGTTTCAGCTTAGTTTATCTAAAACTTCAGTGCACGGTTGCAGGAATCAGCTGACACAGATCGCTGGCACAGGCTGGTTAGTTATTTAATGGTTTCGGTTTGGTTTATTTTATCTAAAACTTCAGTGCACGGTTGCAGGGATCAGCTGACACAGATCGCTGGCACAGGCTGGTTAGTTATTTAATGGTTTCAGCTTAGTTTATCTAAAACTTCAGTGCACGGTTGCAGGGATCAGATGAAACAGATCGCTGGCACAGGCTGGCTAGTTATTTAATGGTTTCAGCTTAGTTTATCTAAAACTTCAGTGCACGGTTGCAGGGATCAGCTGACACAGATCCCTGGCACAGGCTGGTTAGTTATTTAATTGTTTCAGCTTAGTTTATCTAAAACTTCAGTGTACGGTCGCAGGGATCCGCTGACACAGATCGCTGGTTAGTTATTTAATGGTTTCAGCTTAGTTTATTTTATCTAAGACTTCAGTGCACGGTTGCAGGGATCAGCTGACACAGATCGCTGGCACAGGCTGGTTAGTTATTTAATGGTTTCAGCTTAGTTTATCTAAAACTTCAGTGCACGGTTGCAGGGATCAGCTGACACAGATCGCTGGCACAGGCTGGCTAGTTATTTAATGGTTTCAGCTTAGTTTATCTAAAACTTCAGTGCACGGTTGCAGGGATCAGATGAAACAGATCGCTGGCACAGGCTGGCTAGTTATTTAATGGTTTCAGCTTAGTTTATTTGATCTAAGACTTCAGTGCACGGTTGCAGGGATCAGCTGACACAGATCGCTGGTTAGTTATTTAATGGTTTCAGCTTAGTTTATCTAAAACTTCAGTGCACGGTTGCAGGAATCAGCTGACACAGATCGCTGGCACAGGCTGGTTAGTTATTTAATGGTTTCGGTTTGGTTTATTTTATCTAAAACTTCAGTGTACGGTCGCAGGGATCCGCTGACACAGATCGCTGGTTAGTTATTTAATGGTTTCAGCTTAGTTTATTTTATCTAAGACTTCAGTGCACGGTTGCAGGGATCAGCTGACACAGATCGCTGGCACAGGCTGGTTAGTTATTTAATGGTTTCAGCTTAGTTTATCTAAAACTTCAGTGCACGGTTGCAGGGATCAGCTGACACAGATCGCTGGCACAGGCTGGCTAGTTATTTAATGGTTTCAGCTTAGTTTATCTAAAACTTCAGTGCACGGTTGCAGGAATCAGCTGACACAGATCGCTGGCACAGGCTGGTTAGTTATTTAATGGTTTCGGTTTGGTTTATTTTATCTAAAACTTCAGTGCACGGTTGCAGGGATCAGCTGACACAGATCGCTGGCACAGGCTGGTTAGTTATTTAATGGTTTCAGCTTAGTTTATCTAAAACTTCAGTGCACGGTTGCAGGGATCAGATGAAACAGATCGCTGGCACAGGCTGGTTAGTTATTTAATGGTTTCAGCTTAGTTTATCTAAAACTTCAGTGCACGGTTGCAGGGATCAGCTGACACAGATCGCTGGTACAGGCTGGCTAGTTATTTAATGGTTTCAGCTTAGTTTATTTGATCTAAGACTTCAGTGCACGGTTGCAGGGATCAGCTGACACAGATCGCTGACACAGGCTGGTTAGTTATTTAATGGTTTCAACTTAGTTTATTTTATCTAAAACTTCAGTGCACGGTCGCAGTGATCAGCTGACACAGATCGCTGGTTAGTTATTTAATGGTTTCAGCTTTGTTTATTTGATCTAAAACTTCAGTCCACGTTCGCAGGGATCAGCTGACACAGATCGCTGGCACAGGCTGGTTAATTATTTAATGGTTTCAGCTTAGTTTATTTGATCTAAAACTTCAGTGCACGGTTGCAGGGATCAGCTGACACAGATCGCTGGTTAGTTATTTAATGGTTTCAACTTAGTTTATCTAAAACTTCAGTGCACGGTTGCAGGAATCAGCTGACACAGATCGCTGGCACAGGCTGGTTAGTTATTTAATGGTTTCGGTTTGGTTTATTTTATCTAAAACTTCAGTGCACGGTTGCAGGGATCAGCTGACACAGATCGCTGGCACAGGCTGGTTAGTTATTTAATGGTTTCAGCTTAGTTTATCTAAAACTTCAGTGCACGGTTGCAGGAATCAGCTGACACAGATCGCTGGCACAGGCTGGTTAGTTATTTAATGGTTTCAGCTTAGTTTATCTAAAACTTCAGTGCACGGTTGCAGGGATCAGCTGAAACAGATCGCTGGTACAGGCTGGTTAGTTATTTAATGGTTTCGGTTTGGTTTATTTTATCTAAAACTTCAGTGCACGGTTGCAGGGATCAGCTGACACAGATCGCTGGCACAGGCTGGTTAGTTATTTAATGGTTTCAGCTTAGTTTATCTAAAACTTCAGTGCACGGTTGCAGGGATCAGCTGAAACAGATCGCTGGTACAGGCTGGTTAGTTATTTAATGGTTTCAGCCAAGTTTATCTAAAACTTCAGTGCACGGTTGCAGGGATCAGCTGACACAGATCCCTGGCACAGGCTGGTTAGTTATTTAATGGTTTTAACTTAGTTTATTTGATCTAAAACTTCAGTGCACGATTGCAGGGATCAGCTGAAACAGATCGCTGGTACAGGCTGGTTAGTTATTTAAATGGTTTCAGGTTAGTTTATTTGATCTAAGACTTCAGTGCACGGTCGCAAAGATCAGCTGACACAGATCCCTGACACACGCTGGTTAGTTATTTAATGGTTTCAACTTAGTTTATTTTCTCTAAAACTTCAGTGCACGGTTGCAGGGATCAGCTGACACAGATCGCTGGTTAGATATTTAATGGTTTCAGCTTAGTTTATTTGATCTAAGACGTAAGTGCACGGTTGCAGGGATCAGCTGACACAGATCGCTGGCACAGGCTGGTTATTTATTTCGTGGTTTCAGCTTAGTTTATTTGATCTAAGACTTCAGTGCACATTCGCAAAGATCAGCTGAAACAGAACGCTGGCACAGGCTGGTTAGTTATTTAATTGTTTCAGCTTAGTTTATCTAAAACTTCAGTGCACGGTTGCAGGGATCAGCTGACAAAGATCGTTGGCACAGGCTGGTTAGTTATTTAATGGTTTCAACTTAGTTTATCTAAAACTTCAGTGCACGGTTGCAGGGATCAGCTGACACAGATCGCTGGCACAGGCTGGTTAGTTATTTAATGGTTTCAGCTTAGTTTATTTGATCTAAGACGTAAGTGCACGGTTGCAGGGATCAGCTGACACAGATCGCTGGCACAGGCTGGTTAGTTATTTAATGGTTTCAGCTTAGTTTATTTGATCTAAAACTTCAGTGCACGGTTGCAGGGATCAGCTGACACAGATCGCTGTCACAGGCTGGTTAGTTATTTAAATGGTTTCAACTTAGTTTATCTAAAACTTCAGTGCACGGTTGCAGGAATCAGCTGACACAGATCGCTGGCACAGGCTGGTTAGTTATTTAATGGTTTCAACTTAGTTTATTTTATCTTAAACTTCAGTGCACGGTCGCAGGGATCCGCTGACACAGATCGCTGGTTAGTTATTTAATGGTTTCAGCTTAGTTTATTTTATCTAAAACTTCAGTGCACGGTCGCAAGGATCAGCTGACACAGATCGCTGGTTAGTTATTTAATGGTTTCAGCTTTGTTTATTTGATCTAAGACGTAAGTGCACGGTTGCAGGAATCAGCTGACACAGATCGCTGGCACAGGCTGGTTAGTTATTTAATGGTTTCGGTTTGGTTTATTTTATCTAAGACTTCAGTGCACGGTTGCAGGGATCAGCTGACACAGATCGCTGGCACAGGCTGGTTAGTTATTTAATGGTTTCAGCTTAGTTTATCTAAAACTTCAGTGCACGGTTGCAGGGATCAGATGAAACAGATCGCTGGCACAGGCTGGCTAGTTATTTAATGGTTTCAGCTTAGTTTATCTAAAACTTCAGTGCACGGTTGCAGGGATCAGCTGACACAGATCCCTGGCAAAGGCTGGCTAGTTATTTAATGGTTTCAGCTTAGTTTATCTAAAACTTCAGTGCACGGTTGCAGGAATCAGCTGACACAGATCGCTGGCACAGGCTGGTTAGTCATTTAATGGTTTCGGTTTGGTTTATTTTATCTAAAACTTCAGTGCACGGTTGCAGGGATCAGCTGACACAGATCGCTGGCAAAGGCTGGCTAGTTATTTAATGGTTTCAGCTTAGTTTATCTAAAACTTCAGTGCACGGTTGCAGGGATCAGCTGAAACAGATCGCTGGTACAGGCTGGTTAGTTATTTAATGGTTTCAGCTTAGTTTATCTAAAACTTCAGTGCACGGTTGCAGGGATCAGCTGACACAGATCCCTGGCACAGGCTGGCTAGTTATTTAATGGTTTCAGCTTAGTTTGTCTAAAACTTCAGTGCACGGTTGCAGGGATCAGCTGACACAGATCGTTGGCACAGGCTGGTTAGTTATTTAATGGTTTCAGCTTAGTTTATCTAAAACTTCAGTGCACGGTTGCAGGGATCAGCTGACACAGATCCCTGGCACAGGCTGGCTAGTTATTTAATGGTTTCAGCTTAGTTTGTCTAAAACTTCAGTGCACGGTTGCAGGAATCAGCTGACACAGATCGCTGGCACAGGCTGGTTAGTTATTTAATGGTTTTAACTTAGTTTATTTGATCTAAAACTTCAGTGCACGATTGCAGGGATCAGATGAAACAGATCGCTGGTTAGTTATTTAATGGTTTCAGCCAAGTTTATCTAAAACTTCAGTGCGCGGTTGCAGGAATCAGCTGACACAGATCGCTGGCACAGGCTGGCTAGTTATTTAATGGTTTCAGCTTAGTTTATTTGATCTAAAACTTCAGTGCACGGTTGCAGGGATCAGCTGACACAGATCGCTGTCACAGGCTTGTTAGTTATTTAAATGGTTTCAACTTAGTTTATCTAAAACTTCAGTGCACGGTTGCAGGAATCAGCTGACACAGATCGCTGGCACAGGCTGGCTAGTTATTTAATGGTTTCAGCTTAGTTTATCTAAAACTTCAGTGCACGGTTGCAGGAATCAGCTGACACAGATCGCTGGCACAGGCTGGTTAGTTATTTAATGGTTTCGGTTTGGTTTATTTTATCTAAGACTTCAGTGCACGGTTGCAGGGATCAGCTGACACAGATCGCTGGCACAGGCTGGTTAGTTATTTAATGGTTTCAGCTTAGTTTATCTAAAACTTCAGTGCACGGTTGCAGGGATCAGATGAAACAGATCGCTGGCACAGGCTGGCTAGTTATTTAATGGTTTCAGCTTAGTTTATCTAAAACTTCAGTGCACGGTTGCAGGGATCAGCTGACACAGATCCCTGGCAAAGGCTGGCTAGTTATTTAATGGTTTCAGCTTAGTTTATCTAAAACTTCAGTGCACGGTTGCAGGGATCAGCTGACACAGATCCCTGGCAAAGGCTGGCTAGTTATTTAATGGTTTCAGCTTAGTTTATCTAAAACTTCAGTGCACGGTTGCAGGAATCAGCTGACACAGATCGCTGGCACAGGCTGGTTAGTCATTTAATGGTTTCGGTTTGGTTTATTTTATCTAAAACTTCAGTGCACGGTTGCAGGGATCAGCTGAAACAGATCGCTGGTACAGGCTGGTTAGTTATTTAATGGTTTCAGCTTAGTTTATCTAAAACTTCAGTGCACGGTTGCAGGGATCAGCTGACACAGATCCCTGGCACAGGCTGGTTAGTTATTTAATTGTTTCAGCTTAGTTTATCTAAAACTTCAGTGCACGGTCGCAAAGATCAGCTGACACAGATCCCTGACACACGCTGGTTAGTTATTTAATGGTTTCAACTTAGTTTATTTTCTCTAAAACTTCAGTGCACGGTTGCAGGGATCAGCTGACACAGATCGCTGGTTAGATATTTAATGGTTTCAGCTTAGTTTATTTGATCTAAGACGTAAGTGCACGGTTGCAGGGATCAGCTGACACAGATCGCTGGCACAGGCTGGTTATTTATTTCGTGGTTTCAGCTTAGTTTATTTGATCTAAGACTTCAGTGCACATTCGCAAAGATCAGCTGAAACAGAACGCTGGCACAGGCTGGTTAGTTATTTAATTGTTTCAGCTTAGTTTATCTAAAACTTCAGTGCACGGTTGCAGGGATCAGCTGACAAAGATCGTTGGCACAGGCTGGTTAGTTATTTAATGGTTTCAACTTAGTTTATCTAAAACTTCAGTGCACGGTTGCAGGGATCAGCTGACACAGATCGCTGGCACAGGCTGGTTAGTTATTTAATGGTTTCAGCTTAGTTTATTTGATCTAAGACGTAAGTGCACGGTTGCAGGGATCAGCTGACACAGATCGCTGGCACAGGCTGGTTAGTTATTTAATGGTTTCAGCTTAGTTTATTTGATCTAAAACTTCAGTGCACGGTTGCAGGGATCAGCTGACACAGATCGCTGTCACAGGCTGGTTAGTTATTTAAATGGTTTCAACTTAGTTTATCTAAAACTTCAGTGCACGGTTGCAGGAATCAGCTGACACAGATCGCTGGCACAGGCTGGTTAGTTATTTAATGGTTTCAACTTAGTTTATTTTATCTTAAACTTCAGTGCACGGTCGCAGGGATCCGCTGACACAGATCGCTGGTTAGTTATTTAATGGTTTCAGCTTAGTTTATTTTATCTAAAACTTCAGTGCACGGTCGCAAGGATCAGCTGACACAGATCGCTGGTTAGTTATTTAATGGTTTCAGCTTTGTTTATTTGATCTAAGACGTAAGTGCACGGTTGCAGGAATCAGCTGACACAGATCGCTGGCACAGGCTGGTTAGTTATTTAATGGTTTCGGTTTGGTTTATTTTATCTAAGACTTCAGTGCACGGTTGCAGGGATCAGCTGACACAGATCGCTGGCACAGGCTGGTTAGTTATTTAATGGTTTCAGCTTAGTTTATCTAAAACTTCAGTGCACGGTTGCAGGGATCAGATGAAACAGATCGCTGGCACAGGCTGGCTAGTTATTTAATGGTTTCAGCTTAGTTTATCTAAAACTTCAGTGCACGGTTGCAGGGATCAGCTGACACAGATCCCTGGCAAAGGCTGGCTAGTTATTTAATGGTTTCAGCTTAGTTTATCTAAAACTTCAGTGCACGGTTGCAGGGATCAGATGAAACAGATCGCTGGCACAGGCTGGTTAGTCATTTAATGGTTTCGGTTTGGTTTATTTTATCTAAAACTTCAGTGCACGGTTGCAGGGATCAGCTGACACAGATCGCTGGCACAGGCTGGTTAGTTATTTAATGGTTTCAGCTTAGTTTATCTAAAACTTCAGTGCACGGTTGCAGGGATCAGCTGAAACAGATCGCTGGTACAGGCTGGTTAGTTATTTAATGGTTTCAGCTTAGTTTATCTAAAACTTCAGTGCACGGTTGCAGGGATCAGCTGACACAGATCCCTGGCACAGGCTGGCTAGTTATTTAATGGTTTCAGCTTAGTTTGTCTAAAACTTCAGTGCACGGTTGCAGGGATCAGCTGACACAGATCGTTGGCACAGGCTGGTTAGTTATTTAATGGTTTCAGCTTAGTTTATCTAAAACTTCAGTGCACGGTTGCAGGGATCAGCTGACACAGATCCCTGGCACAGGCTGGCTAGTTATTTAATGGTTTCAGCTTAGTTTGTCTAAAACTTCAGTGCACGGTTGCAGGAATCAGCTGACACAGATCGCTGGCACAGGCTGGTTAGTTATTTAATGGTTTTAACTTAGTTTATTTGATCTAAAACTTCAGTGCACGATTGCAGGGATCAGATGAAACAGATCGCTGGTACAGGCTGGTTAGTTATTTAATGGTTTCAGCCAAGTTTATCTAAAACTTCAGTGCGCGGTTGCAGGAATCAGCTGACACAGATCGCTGGCACAGGCTGGCTAGTTATTTAATGGTTTCAGCTTAGTTTATTTGATCTAAAACTTCAGTGCACGGTTGCAGGGATCAGCTGACACAGATCGCTGTCACAGGCTGGTTAGTTATTTAAATGGTTTCAACTTAGTTTATCTAAAACTTCAGTGCACGGTTGCAGGAATCAGCTGACACAGATCGCTGGCACAGGCTGGCTAGTTATTTAATGGTTTCAGCTTAGTTTATCTAAAACTTCAGTGCACGGTTGCAGGAATCAGCTGACACAGATCGCTGGCACAGGCTGGTTAGTTATTTAATGGTTTCGGTTTGGTTTATTTTATCTAAGACTTCAGTGCACGGTTGCAGGGATCAGCTGACACAGATCGCTGGCACAGGCTGGTTAGTTATTTAATGGTTTCAGCTTAGTTTATCTAAAACTTCAGTGCACGGTTGCAGGGATCAGATGAAACAGATCGCTGGCACAGGCTGGCTAGTTATTTAATGGTTTCAGCTTAGTTTATCTAAAACTTCAGTGCACGGTTGCAGGGATCAGCTGACACAGATCCCTGGCAAAGGCTGGCTAGTTATTTAATGGTTTCAGCTTAGTTTATCTAAAACTTCAGTGCACGGTTGCAGGAATCAGCTGACACAGATCGCTGGCACAGGCTGGTTAGTCATTTAATGGTTTCGGTTTGGTTTATTTTATCTAAAACTTCAGTGCACGGTTGCAGGGATCAGCTGAAACAGATCGCTGGTACAGGCTGGTTAGTTATTTAATGGTTTCAGCTTAGTTTATCTAAAACTTCAGTGCACGGTTGCAGGGATCAGCTGACACAGATCCCTGGCACAGGCTGGTTAGTTATTTAATTGTTTCAGCTTAGTTTATCTAAAACTTCAGTGTACGGTCGCAGGGATCCGCTGACACAGATCGCTGGTTAGTTATTTAATGGTTTCAGCTTAGTTTATTTTATCTAAAACTTCAGTGCACGGTCGCAGGGATCAGCTGAAACAGATCGCTGGCACAGATCCCTTGCACAGGCTGGTTAGTTATTTAATGGTTTCAGCTTTGTTTATTTGATCTAAGACTTCAGTGCACGGTTGCAGGGATCAGCTGACACAGATCGCTGGCACAGGCTGGTTAGTTATTTAATGGTTTCAGCTTAGTTTATCTAAAACTTCAGTGCACGGTTGCAGGGATCAGCTGAAACAGATCGCTGGTACAGGCTGGTTAGTTATTTAATGGTTTCAGCCAAGTTTATCTAAAACTTCAGTGCACGGTTGCAGGGATCAGCTGACACAGATCCCTGGCACAGGCTGGTTAGTTATTTAATGGTTTTAACTTAGTTTATTTGATCTAAAACTTCAGTGCACGATTGCAGGGATCAGCTGAAACAGATCGCTGGTACAGGCTGGTTAGTTATTTAAATGGTTTCAGGTTAGTTTATTTGATCTAAGACTTCAGTGCACGGTCGCAAAGATCAGCTGACACAGATCCCTGACACACGCTGGTTAGTTATTTAATGGTTTCAACTTAGTTTATTTTCTCTAAAACTTCAGTGCACGGTTGCAGGGATCAGCTGACACAGATCGCTGGTTAGATATTTAATGGTTTCAGCTTAGTTTATTTGATCTAAGACGTAAGTGCACGGTTGCAGGGATCAGCTGACACAGATCGCTGGCACAGGCTGGTTATTTATTTCGTGGTTTCAGCTTAGTTTATTTGATCTAAGACTTCAGTGCACATTCGCAAAGATCAGCTGAAACAGAACGCTGGCACAGGCTGGTTAGTTATTTAATTGTTTCAGCTTAGTTTATCTAAAACTTCAGTGCACGGTTGCAGGGATCAGCTGACAAAGATCGTTGGCACAGGCTGGTTAGTTATTTAATGGTTTCAACTTAGTTTATCTAAAACTTCAGTGCACGGTTGCAGGGATCAGCTGACACAGATCGCTGGCACAGGCTGGTTAGTTATTTAATGGTTTCAGCTTAGTTTATTTGATCTAAGACGTAAGTGCACGGTTGCAGGGATCAGCTGACACAGATCGCTGGCACAGGCTGGTTAGTTATTTAATGGTTTCAGCTTAGTTTATTTGATCTAAAACTTCAGTGCACGGTTGCAGGGATCAGCTGACACAGATCGCTGTCACAGGCTGGTTAGTTATTTAAATGGTTTCAACTTAGTTTATCTAAAACTTCAGTGCACGGTTGCAGGAATCAGCTGACACAGATCGCTGGCACAGGCTGGTTAGTTATTTAATGGTTTCAACTTAGTTTATTTTATCTTAAACTTCAGTGCACGGTCGCAGGGATCCGCTGACACAGATCGCTGGTTAGTTATTTAATGGTTTCAGCTTAGTTTATTTTATCTAAAACTTCAGTGCACGGTCGCAAGGATCAGCTGACACAGATCGCTGGTTAGTTATTTAATGGTTTCAGCTTTGTTTATTTGATCTAAGACGTAAGTGCACGGTTGCAGGAATCAGCTGACACAGATCGCTGGCACAGGCTGGTTAGTTATTTAATGGTTTCGGTTTGGTTTATTTTATCTAAGACTTCAGTGCACGGTTGCAGGGATCAGCTGACACAGATCGCTGGCACAGGCTGGTTAGTTATTTAATGGTTTCAGCTTAGTTTATCTAAAACTTCAGTGCACGGTTGCAGGGATCAGATGAAACAGATCGCTGGCACAGGCTGGCTAGTTATTTAATGGTTTCAGCTTAGTTTATCTAAAACTTCAGTGCACGGTTGCAGGGATCAGCTGACACAGATCCCTGGCAAAGGCTGGCTAGTTATTTAATGGTTTCAGCTTAGTTTATCTAAAACTTCAGTGCACGGTTGCAGGAATCAGCTGACACAGATCGCTGGCACAGGCTGGTTAGTCATTTAATGGTTTCGGTTTGGTTTATTTTATCTAAAACTTCAGTGCACGGTTGCAGGGATCAGCTGACACAGATCGCTGGCAAAGGCTGGCTAGTTATTTAATGGTTTCAGCTTAGTTTATCTAAAACTTCAGTGCACGGTTGCAGGGATCAGCTGAAACAGATCGCTGGTACAGGCTGGTTAGTTATTTAATGGTTTCAGCTTAGTTTATCTAAAACTTCAGTGCACGGTTGCAGGGATCAGCTGACACAGATCCCTGGCACAGGCTGGCTAGTTATTTAATGGTTTCAGCTTAGTTTGTCTAAAACTTCAGTGCACGGTTGCAGGGATCAGCTGACACAGATCGTTGGCACAGGCTGGTTAGTTATTTAATGGTTTCAGCTTAGTTTATCTAAAACTTCAGTGCACGGTTGCAGGGATCAGCTGACACAGATCCCTGGCACAGGCTGGCTAGTTATTTAATGGTTTCAGCTTAGTTTGTCTAAAACTTCAGTGCACGGTTGCAGGAATCAGCTGACACAGATCGCTGGCACAGGCTGGTTAGTTATTTAATGGTTTTAACTTAGTTTATTTGATCTAAAACTTCAGTGCACGATTGCAGGGATCAGATGAAACAGATCGCTGGTACAGGCTGGTTAGTTATTTAATGGTTTCAGCCAAGTTTATCTAAAACTTCAGTGCGCGGTTGCAGGAATCAGCTGACACAGATCGCTGGCACAGGCTGGCTAGTTATTTAATGGTTTCAGCTTAGTTTATTTGATCTAAAACTTCAGTGCACGGTTGCAGGGATCAGCTGACACAGATCGCTGTCACAGGCTTGTTAGTTATTTAAATGGTTTCAACTTAGTTTATCTAAAACTTCAGTGCACGGTTGCAGGAATCAGCTGACACAGATCGCTGGCACAGGCTGGCTAGTTATTTAATGGTTTCAGCTTAGTTTATCTAAAACTTCAGTGCACGGTTGCAGGAATCAGCTGACACAGATCGCTGGCACAGGCTGGTTAGTTATTTAATGGTTTCGGTTTGGTTTATTTTATCTAAGACTTCAGTGCACGGTTGCAGGGATCAGCTGACACAGATCGCTGGCACAGGCTGGTTAGTTATTTAATGGTTTCAGCTTAGTTTATCTAAAACTTCAGTGCACGGTTGCAGGGATCAGATGAAACAGATCGCTGGCACAGGCTGGCTAGTTATTTAATGGTTTCAGCTTAGTTTATCTAAAACTTCAGTGCACGGTTGCAGGGATCAGCTGACACAGATCCCTGGCAAAGGCTGGCTAGTTATTTAATGGTTTCAGCTTAGTTTATCTAAAACTTCAGTGCACGGTTGCAGGGATCAGCTGACACAGATCCCTGGCAAAGGCTGGCTAGTTATTTAATGGTTTCAGCTTAGTTTATCTAAAACTTCAGTGCACGGTTGCAGGAATCAGCTGACACAGATCGCTGGCACAGGCTGGTTAGTCATTTAATGGTTTCGGTTTGGTTTATTTTATCTAAAACTTCAGTGCACGGTTGCAGGGATCAGCTGAAACAGATCGCTGGTACAGGCTGGTTAGTTATTTAATGGTTTCAGCTTAGTTTATCTAAAACTTCAGTGCACGGTTGCAGGGATCAGCTGACACAGATCCCTGGCACAGGCTGGTTAGTTATTTAATTGTTTCAGCTTAGTTTATCTAAAACTTCAGTGCACGGTCGCAAAGATCAGCTGACACAGATCCCTGACACACGCTGGTTAGTTATTTAATGGTTTCAACTTAGTTTATTTTCTCTAAAACTTCAGTGCACGGTTGCAGGGATCAGCTGACACAGATCGCTGGTTAGATATTTAATGGTTTCAGCTTAGTTTATTTGATCTAAGACGTAAGTGCACGGTTGCAGGGATCAGCTGACACAGATCGCTGGCACAGGCTGGTTATTTATTTCGTGGTTTCAGCTTAGTTTATTTGATCTAAGACTTCAGTGCACATTCGCAAAGATCAGCTGAAACAGAACGCTGGCACAGGCTGGTTAGTTATTTAATTGTTTCAGCTTAGTTTATCTAAAACTTCAGTGCACGGTTGCAGGGATCAGCTGACAAAGATCGTTGGCACAGGCTGGTTAGTTATTTAATGGTTTCAACTTAGTTTATCTAAAACTTCAGTGCACGGTTGCAGGGATCAGCTGACACAGATCGCTGGCACAGGCTGGTTAGTTATTTAATGGTTTCAGCTTAGTTTATTTGATCTAAGACGTAAGTGCACGGTTGCAGGGATCAGCTGACACAGATCGCTGGCACAGGCTGGTTAGTTATTTAATGGTTTCAGCTTAGTTTATTTGATCTAAAACTTCAGTGCACGGTTGCAGGGATCAGCTGACACAGATCGCTGTCACAGGCTGGTTAGTTATTTAAATGGTTTCAACTTAGTTTATCTAAAACTTCAGTGCACGGTTGCAGGAATCAGCTGACACAGATCGCTGGCACAGGCTGGTTAGTTATTTAATGGTTTCAACTTAGTTTATTTTATCTTAAACTTCAGTGCACGGTCGCAGGGATCCGCTGACACAGATCGCTGGTTAGTTATTTAATGGTTTCAGCTTAGTTTATTTTATCTAAAACTTCAGTGCACGGTCGCAAGGATCAGCTGACACAGATCGCTGGTTAGTTATTTAATGGTTTCAGCTTTGTTTATTTGATCTAAGACGTAAGTGCACGGTTGCAGGAATCAGCTGACACAGATCGCTGGCACAGGCTGGTTAGTTATTTAATGGTTTCGGTTTGGTTTATTTTATCTAAGACTTCAGTGCACGGTTGCAGGGATCAGCTGACACAGATCGCTGGCACAGGCTGGTTAGTTATTTAATGGTTTCAGCTTAGTTTATCTAAAACTTCAGTGCACGGTTGCAGGGATCAGATGAAACAGATCGCTGGCACAGGCTGGCTAGTTATTTAATGGTTTCAGCTTAGTTTATCTAAAACTTCAGTGCACGGTTGCAGGGATCAGCTGACACAGATCCCTGGCAAAGGCTGGCTAGTTATTTAATGGTTTCAGCTTAGTTTATCTAAAACTTCAGTGCACGGTTGCAGGGATCAGATGAAACAGATCGCTGGCACAGGCTGGTTAGTCATTTAATGGTTTCGGTTTGGTTTATTTTATCTAAAACTTCAGTGCACGGTTGCAGGGATCAGCTGACACAGATCGCTGGCACAGGCTGGTTAGTTATTTAATGGTTTCAGCTTAGTTTATCTAAAACTTCAGTGCACGGTTGCAGGGATCAGCTGAAACAGATCGCTGGTACAGGCTGGTTAGTTATTTAATGGTTTCAGCTTAGTTTATCTAAAACTTCAGTGCACGGTTGCAGGGATCAGCTGACACAGATCCCTGGCACAGGCTGGCTAGTTATTTAATGGTTTCAGCTTAGTTTGTCTAAAACTTCAGTGCACGGTTGCAGGGATCAGCTGACACAGATCGTTGGCACAGGCTGGTTAGTTATTTAATGGTTTCAGCTTAGTTTATCTAAAACTTCAGTGCACGGTTGCAGGGATCAGCTGACACAGATCCCTGGCACAGGCTGGCTAGTTATTTAATGGTTTCAGCTTAGTTTGTCTAAAACTTCAGTGCACGGTTGCAGGAATCAGCTGACACAGATCGCTGGCACAGGCTGGTTAGTTATTTAATGGTTTTAACTTAGTTTATTTGATCTAAAACTTCAGTGCACGATTGCAGGGATCAGATGAAACAGATCGCTGGTACAGGCTGGTTAGTTATTTAATGGTTTCAGCCAAGTTTATCTAAAACTTCAGTGCGCGGTTGCAGGAATCAGCTGACACAGATCGCTGGCACAGGCTGGCTAGTTATTTAATGGTTTCAGCTTAGTTTATTTGATCTAAAACTTCAGTGCACGGTTGCAGGGATCAGCTGACACAGATCGCTGTCACAGGCTGGTTAGTTATTTAAATGGTTTCAACTTAGTTTATCTAAAACTTCAGTGCACGGTTGCAGGAATCAGCTGACACAGATCGCTGGCACAGGCTGGCTAGTTATTTAATGGTTTCAGCTTAGTTTATCTAAAACTTCAGTGCACGGTTGCAGGAATCAGCTGACACAGATCGCTGGCACAGGCTGGTTAGTTATTTAATGGTTTCGGTTTGGTTTATTTTATCTAAGACTTCAGTGCACGGTTGCAGGGATCAGCTGACACAGATCGCTGGCACAGGCTGGTTAGTTATTTAATGGTTTCAGCTTAGTTTATCTAAAACTTCAGTGCACGGTTGCAGGGATCAGATGAAACAGATCGCTGGCACAGGCTGGCTAGTTATTTAATGGTTTCAGCTTAGTTTATCTAAAACTTCAGTGCACGGTTGCAGGGATCAGCTGACACAGATCCCTGGCAAAGGCTGGCTAGTTATTTAATGGTTTCAGCTTAGTTTATCTAAAACTTCAGTGCACGGTTGCAGGAATCAGCTGACACAGATCGCTGGCACAGGCTGGTTAGTCATTTAATGGTTTCGGTTTGGTTTATTTTATCTAAAACTTCAGTGCACGGTTGCAGGGATCAGCTGAAACAGATCGCTGGTACAGGCTGGTTAGTTATTTAATGGTTTCAGCTTAGTTTATCTAAAACTTCAGTGCACGGTTGCAGGGATCAGCTGACACAGATCCCTGGCACAGGCTGGTTAGTTATTTAATTGTTTCAGCTTAGTTTATCTAAAACTTCAGTGTACGGTCGCAGGGATCCGCTGACACAGATCGCTGGTTAGTTATTTAATGGTTTCAGCTTAGTTTATTTTATCTAAAACTTCAGTGCACGGTCGCAGGGATCAGCTGAAACAGATCGCTGGCACAGATCCCTTGCACAGGCTGGTTAGTTATTTAATGGTTTCAGCTTTGTTTATTTGATCTAAGACTTCAGTGCACGTTCGCAAAGATCAGCTGAAACAGATCGCTGGCACAGGCTGGTTAGTTATTTAATGGTTTCAACTTAGTTTATTTTATCTTAAACTTCAGTGCACGGTCGCAGGGATCCGCTGACACAGATCGCTGGTTAGTTATTTAATGGTTTCAGCTTAGTTTATTTTATCTAAAACTTCAGTGCACGGTCGCAGGGATCAGCTGACACAGATCGCTGGTTAGTTATTTAATGGTTTCAGCTTTGTTTATTTGATCTAAAACTTCAGTCAACGTTCGCAGGGATCCTCTGACACAGATCGCTGGCACAGGCTGGTTAGTTATTTAATGGTTTCAACTTAGTTTATTTGATCTAAAACTTCAGTCCACGTTCGCAGGGATCCTCTGACACAGATCGCTGGCACAGGCTGGTTAGTTATTTAATGGTTTCAGCTTTGTTTATTTGATCTAAAACTTCAGTCCACGTTCGCAGGGATCAGCTGACACAGATCGCTGGCACAGGCTGGTTAGTTATTTAATAGTTTCAACTTAGTTTATTTGATCTAAAACTTCAGTCCACGTTCGCAGGGATCCTCTGACACAGATCGCTGGCACAGGCTGGTTAGTTATTTAATGGTTTCAGCTTAGTTTATTTTATCTAAAACTTCAGTGCACTGTTGCAGGGATCCGCTGACACAGATCGCTGGTACAGGCTGGTTAGTTATTTAATGGTTTCAGCCAAGTTTATCTAAAACTTCAGTGCACGGTTGCAGGGATCAGATGACAAAGATAGCTGGCACAGGCTGGTTAGTTATTTAATGGTTTCAGCTTAGTTTATCTAAAACTTCAGTGCACGGTTGCAGGGATCAGCTGACACAGATCGCTGGCACAGGCTGGTTAGTTATTTAATGGTTTAGGTTTGGTTTATTTAATCTAAAACTTCAGTGCACGGTTGCAGGGATCTCTGACACAGAATCGCTGGTACAGACTGGTTAGTTATTTAATGGTTTCAGCTTAGTTTATTTTATCTAAAACTTCAGTGCACTGTTGCAGGGATCCGCTGACACAGATCGCTGGCACAGGCTGGTTAGTTATTTAATGGTTTCAACTTAGTTTATTTTCTCTAAAACTTCAGTGCACGGTCGCAGGGATCCGCTGACACAGATTGCTGGCACAGGCTGGTTAGTTATTTAATGGTTTCAACTTAGTTTATTTTCTCTAAAACTTCAGTGCACGGTCGCAGGGATCAGCTGACACAGATCGCTGGCACAGGCTGGTTAGTTATTTAATGGTTTCAGCTTAGTTTATCTAAAACTTCAGTGCACGGTTGCAGGGATCAGCTAACACAGATTCCTGACACACGCTGGTTAGTTATTTAATGGTTTCAACTTAGTTAATTTTATCTAAAACTTCAGTGCACGGTTGCAGGGATCAGCTGACACAGATCCCTGGCACTGGCTGGTTAGTTATTTAATGGTTTTAACTTAGTTTATTTTCTCTAAAACTTCAGTGCACGGTTGCAGGGATCAGCTAACACAGATTCCTGACACACGCTGGTTAGTTATTTAATGGTTTCAGCTTAGTTTATCTAAAACTTCAGTGCACGGTCGCAGGGATCAGCTAACACAGATTCCTGACACACGCTGGTTAGTTATTTAATGGTTTCAGCTTAGTTTATTTGATCTAAAACTTCAGTCCACGTTCGCAGGGATCAGCTGACAAAGATCGCTGGTTAGTTATTTAATGGTTTCAGCTTTGTTTATTTGATCTAAAACTTCAGTCCACGTTCGCAGGGATCAGCTGACAAAGATCGCTGGCACAGGCTGGTTAGTTATTTAATGGTTTAGGTTCGGTTTATTTAATCTAAAACTTCAGTGCACGGTCGCAGAGATCAGCTAACACAGATTCCTGACACACGCTGGTTAGTTATTTAATGGTTTCAACTTAGTTAATTTTATCTAAAACTTCAGTGCACGGTTGCAGGGATCAGCTGACACAGATCGCTGGCACAGGTTGGTTAGTTATTTAATGGTTTCAACTTTGTTTATTTGATCTAAAACTTCAGTCCACGTTCGCAGGGATCCGCTGACACAGATCGCTGGTTAGTTATTTAATGGTTTCAGCTTTGTTTATTTGATCTAAAACTTCAGTCCACGTTCGCAGGGATCAGCTGACACAGATCGCTGGCATAGGCTGGTTAGTTATTTAATGGTTTCAGCTTAGTTTATCTAAAACTTCAGTGCACGGTCGCTGGGATCCGCTGACACAGATCGCTGGCACAGGCTGGTTAGTTATTTAATGGTTTCAGCTTAGTTTATCTAAAACTTCAGTGCACGGTTGCAGGGATCAGCTGACACAGATCGCTGGCACAGGCTGGTTAGTTATTTAATGGTTTCAGCTTAGTTTATTTTCTCTAAAACTTCAGTGCACGGTTGCAGGGATCAGCTGACACAGATCGCTGGTACAGGCTGGTTAGTTATTTAATGGTTTTAACTTAGTTTATTTTCTCTAAAACTTCAGTGCACGGTTGCAGGGATCAGCTAACACAGATTCCTGACACACGCTGGTTAGTTATTTAATGGATTCAACTTAGTTAATTTTATCTAAAACTTCAGTGCACGGTTGCAGGGATCAGCTGACACAGATCCCTGGTACAGGCTGGTTAGTTATTTAGTGGTTTCAGCTTAGTTTATTTGATCTAAGACTTCAGTGCACGTTCGCAGAGATCAGCTGACACAGATCGCTGGCACAGGCTGGTTAGTTATTTAATGGTTTCAGGTTAGTTTATCTAAAACTTCAGTGCACGGTCGCAGGGATCCGCTGACACAGATCGCTGGCACAGATCCCTTGCACAGGCTGGTTAGTTATTTAATGGTTTCAGCTTAGTTTATTTTATCTAAAACTTCAGTGCACGGTCGCAGAGATCAGCTAACACAGATTCCTGACACACGCTGGTTAGTTATTTAATGGTTTCAACTTAGTTAATTTTATCTAAAACTTCAGTGCACGGTTGCAGGGATTAGCTGACACAGATCGCTGGCACAGGCTGGTTAGTTATTTAATGGTTTAGGTTTGGTTTATTTAATCTAAAACTTCAGTGCACGGTCGCAGAGATCAGCTAACACAGATTCCTGACACACGCTGGTTACTTATTTAGTGGTTTCAGCTTAGTTTATTTGATCTAAAACTTCAGTCCACGTTCGCAGGGATCCACTGACACAGATCGCTGGCACAGGCTGGTTAGTTATTTAATGGTTTCAGCTTAGTTTATTTTATCTAAAACTTTAGTGCACGGTTGCAGGGATCCGCTGACACAGATCGCTGGCACAGGCTGGTTAGTTATTTAATGGTTTCAGCTTAGTTTATTTTATCTAAAACTTCAGTGCACGGTCGCAGGGATCCGCTGACACAGATCGCTGGCACAGGCTGGTTAGTTATTTAATGGTTTCAGCTTAGTTTATTTGATCTAAGACTTCAGTCCACGTTCGCAGGGATCCACTGACACAGATCGCTGGCACAGGCTGGTTAGTTATTTAATGGTTTCAGCTTAGTTTATTTTATCTAAAACTTTAGTGCACGGTTGCAGGGATCCGCTGACACAGATCGCTGGCACAGGCTGGTTAGTTATTTAATGGTTTCAGCTTAGTTTATCTAAAACTTCAGTGCACGGTCGCAGGGATCAGCTAACACAGATTCCTGACACACGCTGGTTAGTTATTTAATGGTTTCAGCTTAGTTTATTTGATCTAAAACTTCAGTGCACGGTTGCAGGGATCAGCTGACACAGATCGCTGGCACAGGCTGGTTAGTTATTTAATGGTTTAGGTTCGGTTTATTTAATCTAAAACTTCAGTGCACGGTCGCAGAGATCAGCTAACACAGATTCCTGACACACGCTGGTTAGTTATTTAATGGTTTCAACTTAGTTAATTTTATCTAAAACTTCAGTGCACGGTTGCAGGGATCAGCTGACACAGATCGCTGGTTAGTTATTTAATGGTTTCAACTTTGTTTATTTGATCTAAAATTTCAGTCCACGTTCGCAGGGATCCGCTGACACAGATCGCTGGCACAGGCTGGTTAGTTATTTAATGGTTTCAGCTTAGTTTATCTAAAACTTCAGTGCACGGTTGCAGGGATCAGCTGACACAGATCGCTGGCACAGGCTGGTTAGTTATTTAATGGTTTCAGCTTAGTTTATCTAAAACTTCAGTGCACGGTTGCAGGGATCCGCTGACACAGATCGCTGGCACAGGCTGGTTAGTTATTTAATGGTTTCAGCTTAGTTTATTTGATCTAAAACTTCAGTCCACGTTCGCAGGGATCAGCTGACACAGATCGCTGGCACAGGCTGGTTAGTTATTTAATGGTTTCAGCTTAGTTTATCTAAAACTTCAGTGCACGGTTGCAGGGATCAGCTGACACAGATCGCTGGCACAGGCTGGTTAGTTATTTAATGGTTTCAGCTTAGTTAATTTTCTCTAGAACTTCAGTGCACGGTTGCAGGGATCAGCTGACACAGATCGCTGGCACAGGCTGGTTAGTTATTTAATGGTTTTAACTTAGTTTATTTTCTCTAAAACTTCAGTGCACGGTTGCAGGGATCAGCTGACACAGATCCCTGGCACAGGCTTGTTAGTTATTTAATGGTTTCAGCTTAGTTTATTTTCTCTAAAACTTCAGTGCACGGTTGCAGGGATCAGCTGACACAGATCGCTGGCACAGGCTGGTTAGTTATTTAATGGTTTCAACTTAGTTTATCTAAAACTTCAGTGCACGGTCGCAGGGATCCGCTGACACAGACCGCTGGTTAGTTATTTAATGGTTTCAGCTTAGTTTACTTTATCTAAAACTTCAGTGCACGGTTGCAGTGATCAGCTGACACAGATCGCTGGCACAGGCTGGTTAGTTTTTTAATGGTTTCAGCTTAGTTTAATTCATCTAAATCTTCAGTGCACGGTTGCAGGGATCAGCTGACACAGATCGCTGGCACAGGCTGGTTAGTTATTTAATGGTTTCAGCTTAGTTTATTTGATCTAAAACTTCAGTGCACTGTTGCAGGGATCAGCTGACACAGATCGCTGGCACAGGCTGGTTAGTTATTTAATGGTTTCAGCTTAGTTTATTTGATCTAAGACTTCAGTGCACGGTCGCAGGGATCAGCTGAAACAGATCGCTGGCACAGGCTGGTTAGTTATTTAATGGTTTCAGCTTAGTTTATTTGATCTAAAACTTCAGTGCACTGTTGCAGGGATCAGCTGACACAGATCGCTGGCACAGGCTGGTTAGTTATTTAATGGTTTCAGCTTAGTTTATCTGAAACTTCAGTGCACAGTTGCAGGGATCAGCTGACACAGATCCCTGGCACAGGCTGGTTAGTTATTTAATGGTTTCAGCTTAGTTTATTTGATCTAAAACTTCAGTGCACTGTTGCAGGGATCAGCTGACACAGATCGCTGGCACAGGCTGGTTAGTTATTTAATGGTTTCAACTTAGTTTATTTTCTCTAAAACTTCAGTGCACGGTCGCAGGGATCAGCTTACACAGATCGCTGGTACAGTCTGGTTAGTTATTTAATGGTTTTAACTTAGTTAATTTTATCTAAAACTTCAGTGCACGGTTGCAGGGATCAGCTGACACAGATCCCTGGCACAGGCTGGTTAGTTATTTAATGGTTTCAGCTTAGTTTATTTTCTCTAAAACTTCAGTGCACGGTCGCAGGGATCAGCTGACACAGATCGCTGGTACAGGCTGGTTAGTTATTTAATGGTTTTAACTTAGTTTATTTTCTGTAAAACTTCAGTGCACGTTTGCAGGGATTAGCTGACACAGATCGCTGGCACAGGCTGGTTAGTTATTTAGTGGTTTCAGCTTAGTTTATTTGATCTAAGACTTCAGTGCACGTTCGCAAAGATCAGCTGAAAAAGATCGCTGGCACAGATCCCTTGCACAGGCTGGTTAGTTATTTAATAGTTTCAGCTTAGTTTATTTTGTCTAAAACTTTTGTGCACTGTCGCATGGATCAGAAGTCAGGGGGAGTTGCAGTGACGCGCCCGTGAGCTCCGCCGGCCCCCAGCTGCGCCTGAGTGACCGAGCCCCAGGCCGAGAGGCCGGGGGCACCCCACCTCCAAAGGGGCCCGAGCGAGCCCCAGGCCCCGACAAGCGGCCGCCAAGGAGTGAGCCGGTGTGTACCCGGACGCCCACCCCCAGACACAAAGAACCACCAACACACCGACACCTGAGGGAGTCCGCCACCGGCAGGGGAAGTGGTGGTGGGTGGAGATAGGCCTCCAAACCTTGGAGGGCCTGAGGTGTCCCCAGAGAGGTGGCATCTGATACCCAACCTGACATATAGACACAGACATACAGGCACACACAGACAGAAACATCCATTCCCACCCTCATGCTCTCATCAGAAAGCTTTAATGAGCAGCTGGATTTGTCCCGCATTAACTGGCTGGACACAGAGGACATCCAAATGCAGCTGATTGAACTAAAGAGCTCGACTCTGTGGGGGTCGAAGTTTGCAGAACTACGAACGCAGCTGGAATCCACAGCTGTGTGTGTTCATGGAGCTGCATTTTCACCTGCTTGACATCACTACCTGACAAGCTTAACTGTCTTTAGAACATTGCAGAGGCCTCATTGACAGTATTTGGCTCTACATATCTGTGTGAGCAGATTTTCTCTCACATGAAGAGTGTCCTTAGGCAGCCGTCTGAATGCTGGACACTCGGAGACCTGTGTCTCTGAGTGGGAGACCAGAGATCACATTAACATGTGTATCTCTGTATTAACCAACATGCCATATTGGCTCAGTTTATTTTTCTTATCATTATTGTGAGGAGACCATAAATAGCATTTGCATTTTCTGCTGTACAGTTCATTTGCTGTTATAGATTTCTTGTTATGGATAAAAAGTGTATTTTTTTGTTTCAAAATAGCTGATAACTATTCGCTGATAGCTGCAAGTGTGACAGGTTGAAGGACTACTGCATATGCTGTTCAGTTAATACAAATTCATATCAGTTGATATGAGGACGAAAATAATGTAAATATGGTAAGAAAATGGTTAAGAGTTTATTATTTTTCATGTTATATTAATTGCTTTCATGTTACTTAAGAGAACTACAATCTATACATCAGTGATTGGCTAGTAAGCCTTTTCTGGGATCGATTAGTAGTGTCTCTATTCTCCACTAGAGGGCTTTCGCGCGTTCTCCTCACTGCAATAAACTACTGCATGAGAGACGCAAGTCATAATCACTCTCGTAATTCTTTCCCCCCTGTTTTCAGGGGTGTAACACCAACATCTACGAACAAATATAGTTCTATAAAGTTGTTTTATATAGTGTGTGACTGTTAATATAAAGCATTATTAAATTTATTGCTAATACATCATATGGCACATTGACTTCTGAGAAAATTTTAGATGGCTTTTAGATAGTGTCAATAGGAAAATTGTACTTAGTAGTCAGTATAATCTTTTAATGATATAAGTTTGCATATGGTAGAATACTGCATGTAATCATTTGTGTTTAGAAGTATATAGTTGGTGGCATATTGAAAGAATGTCTGTAACATTCCAGGGTGTTCACACCCACATCCTAGGAGTATGGGAGAGGTCGTACCTTGTCTTATTGTTTTACGGTAGAATTAACGTAGCTATATCTGTCTTAGTCTAAGTGCCTTTTGGTTTGATGAACTGCTGGACTTCGAGACCAGCAGGTGTAGGGAAGTCATTTATGGGGTCACACTCTGACCCACCACACACACTACACACACCACACACACGTACAGCTCCACATTTCAATGTATGGAACAAACGCCCACTGAAGCATATAAATAAAGACCGGGGCAGTTTCTCAGTGCGAGTCTGTTCTGGAGACTGCCCTTGCTAGCAAGAAGTTCTGTGTGTTTCTCTTCTCTGAGTCTTTACTGAAGAAGTGTTTTAGAGTATATTTCTTAACAGATAGAAAGGTTGCCGACCCCTGATCTAGCCAAAACCAATCAATAAACAGCATCACTGTGCCTATCCTCAGCTATCGATATTATGACAAACCAATTCAAGGGACTCATCTAAGCTTTGCAATCCCATCTGTTAACACATACCCACTAGACATATAATACACCATGCATCCTTCTACTTGCCCATTCATCTAAGCATCCACCGATCTGCTCCAGCTCGGTAATCATACGAATAATAGCCCCTGTGTTGTTTCCATGGCAGTTATGAGATTGATGTTGTAATATTCAGAGAGTATGCTTTCATGTACGAGCACAATCTTCAATCATATTTAGGCATCCATGTTTGTGGTTTGGGACGTTCGTGGCTTACAGTAAACGTCTGAACAGAAACAGCTGTAAGGATATCTGGCACCTGTAACACACTAATTCCACTGGTACAGTTTTAAGACCTTTGCACTTCTTGAGGCCATCCTTCAGCAGAAAATTAGGTGTTACTACAATAAACACGCATGGTTTCACCTGAGGAATGCAAATCTTTTCTCCCAGGCTGAGGTGTGCCGAGAGATCTGCAACACCAAACTTCAGAGCTTGAAAAGCCAGTTATCAGGCTGTGAGTGTTGACTCGAGTCAGGTTTAATGAAAAAAAAAAAAGAATTAGAGCATCTTCATTTGGAGCAGAGCAGAGACAGTGCAAGGGGAAAATGTAAACATTTGGTTCAGTTAGTTGTCTGATAATTAATTTGTCAGCACCTCATCCAGAATTGCAGCACAAAATCCTCTAGTCAAACAAAATCCTCACAATTCTGCCAAGTTGCAGAGAGTGAAGCTTTGATCAGTGCATCTGAAAACTCTATCAAAAGAAGCAATAACTAAGACACATGAGACATGCACTTAGAAAAGAAAGAAAATATCTCCCTGTCATTGGCTTTCATTTGAAAATGAAATTAGAATGACAACATGTTAATATGCTTGCAAATTATTTTAATGGGTTGATAAACATTTGTGGAAGTGCCGATGTAGGGCAGGATGCTTCCTACACCTGTGGCATGCACTTGTGTTTCTGTAAATGAATTGCTTGGACGAAGCGTTTTCCACAGTTATTACAGGGGAATGGTTTTTCTCCTGTGTGAATACGCTGGTGCATTTTCAAGTTCCCTAAGTGAGAGAACCTTTTTCCACACTCATCACAGGGGAATGGTTTTTCTCCTGTGTGGGTGTATTGGTGTCTTTTCAAAGGACTTCGGTGAGTGAAGGTCTTTCCACACTCTTCACAGAGGAATGGTTTTTTTCCACTGTGCCCAAACTGATGCACCTGAAGATGAACTAACTGGGCAAAGCTCTGGCCACACTGATCACAAGAATAGGGTTTTTGTCCAGTGTGCAGACGCTGATGGACCTTCAAACTTAATAGTGTTTTGAACATTTTCCCACACTGCTCACAGAGGTATCGTTTGGTGTGAACTTTTGTGCGCAGATCCAGCTGTTCTTCAGTTGAATCTACCCCCTTCTTATGGTGAGGTCTTCTTTGCATTTTCCCGGTCTGTATATAAAGAGAAAGAAGAGATGGACAGAGTAACAACAATCTACAACCATTTGATCTGATAGACTTCCTCCTTACAAAGACTGAGGTGTTGTGAAAAAGTGGAAATGGGAAATTACTGAAGAGTTGTTGTGTCCTTCTTTCATAAACTCCTCCCGCCAGGTGAGGGATGAAAAACGTGTTTGTAGTCAGAAGATGTTTTGATGCAGTCAGCATGCTCATTACCCCAACAATATTTTGCATATTAATTATACATGTTTTTTACCCATTTATATGTAACTTAAACAGGCTATTTACAAGTAAGCAAAGTAATCCTGTTCACACGTCACCAAATGCAAACACAAACCCACTATTCAACAACGGAAACTCTGTGCTTCCCCATCTGATTCCATAATTGGAGTCAGCAGGGAAACTGCAATTTTAGTGAAAGGTAAGTAAAAATATATCCTGGCTGTACCTGTAATGCCAAAAATGCTAAATTAACTGTTCCCCTGGCCCCTTTGGGAACATTTTTATGTCACTGTGAAGTTTACCTTTCACCTTCACATAAGATAAGATAAGATAAACCTTTATTAGTCCCACACATAGGAAATTTGTTTGTTCACAGCAGAAAGTGGACAGTAAAAAGTTAAGAGCAGCAAAGTCTACTCTTCATTCTATCAGAAACAGTTATCACAGCTCGTACATTTTCTTTTTACACATATATGTAAGCACTGAGCCAAATTTAGTAATGCCAACACATTAAAAGAACAACATTTGTCTCTTATGTATGATACATCTATATATACACTGTAACAGATACTTGTCTTTGAGTGAAGATTTAAGGTGATATAAATAAATAACTGCAACTTGAATCTTTACTGAAGCTCAGTATTTGACACAGAGTTCAAACTCACTGCTGTAATAACTAATAATGATTAATATAATAACTATAATATTGGCCATATTATAGTTACATTACCAAAGTGAGATGATTTTAGTCTCATGAACAACACTATCTAATTGTTATTTACTAGCTAATCTTAAAATGACTGTTCAGTACAGAAATGAAGCCCAACAATCATGTTTGTACAGTCCTGTGGTCTCAGCCTCAGATTCTTATCAAATCACACAGAGCTCATGTAGAAACAAATGTACAAAATATGTTCTCCTTCATTTCTGTCAAACAAAGCTGTATGAAACGTTTCCAAGCCTCGCACTTCCGGCCTTAACGGTCTTTGAGTACGCGGACCTTGAGGACCGTTAAGGCTGCGTACTTTAAAGCTGCAGACCCCGAATTGGGATACAGCCTTAACGTCGTTTTCCTTCGCTATTTAAATTCACAAGCACTACATAATCTCATAGTGCCACCTACCTGGCATTCCTCGGGATCAGCAGTTAATTTTCATGAGGCAATTTTAGGTGGGTTACACTTGGAATGCCATGTCTCTTCCTTATCTAATGTGTCACGTTAAAGTGACTTACCTCTGCCACTGTGAGCATTTGGCTGCTGGTGTTACTCAGTGAATCAGCTCTGACAAACATAAAGATAATAAGTTTAGAGAAAAATTATCCAAATACTGCCTTAAAAACAACAATGATGTTAAGACTTCTCATCCAAGCACATAAATGAAAAACAACATATGTACCTTTAAAATTTAGCTTGAAAATATGATTAAATACTTTAAAGTAGCAATAAGAAAGATAATCAAGTTAGATACTACAAATTTACAGACATTTCGTCTCGTGTTTGTGCCTAGTTTTAAAGATAAACTGGACCTGAAACATGAATTCAATTGAAAATAACACAATTAAAAGGAAAAAAAAACACTGAATGTCCTTTGATTTACTAAAACTACCACTGACCACCAGTTTTTTTCTTACCCTTGGCATGTGAGGGACATTTGTTTTGGTCCTGCTTAATGCTTGCCTTCACTGAACTCTGAGAGATGCACCAATGGTTCCCATGGTATCCAAAGCTGACTCCACTTCATAAGGTTCCAGAAGTGAATTTAAAAATCAACACCAAGTATTTAATGAACCACAAATCCCAGCAGGATAACAACCACTGGTGTTTTTTCCTCCAAACTTTATTTATTCAAAGTCATAAACAAAACAAAATAATAACTAACAACGAAATCAAAAATGACATAAAAGAAATAAAACCCACTCAAACTCATTATTGAACAAAATCAGTTACATTTACATTTCATCTTGTCAGAATATAATACACACAGCATATTAAATTCAACAAGATGAAGGTGTTCATAGTGTATTTGTATTGAGTATTACATAAGATGTATGTAGTTTAAACTCAACTTAAACTCTAACAGATCAACAGATCATGCATTTATAACAGCTCTCCACACAGCCCTTTCTCTAGCATTTTATTTTCATTCATTTTCACTTTCATTAGCAGATGTAAAGAGGGTTTTTTTATATATATATCTTATTAAAAGCCCCTCTGATATGTTATATATATCTATAAAAAAAAATCTGTCTCGCTCATGTCTGCAGTAGGCTCACTTAGCATAGGGGGTCTAGCCTCAGGACCCTTACTGGATACAGACATCCCAGGCGGGAATGAAACTTGCGATCCTCGGCTCCAAAGGCCTGTAGAGATATATATATATATATATATATATATATATATATATATATATATATATATATATATATATATATATATATATATATATATGTGTCCAGCTGGGATAGCCTCCATTATCATTAATGGAGCTCCAGTGGAGAGCGTGCAGTCCTTCAAGTATCTCGGTGTCAACATCTCCTCAGACCTGACATGGTCTGCCCACATTCAGGTCCAGACCAAAAAGGCTAGGCAGTGCCTGTACAACCTACGACAACTGAGGAAGTTCAGGGTCTCTCCAGTGATCCTCAGGACTTTCTATACAGGTGCTGTGGAGAGATGTGAGAGATTTTGAAGGACCCATCCCATCTGTTGCTGGGATGGGACGGGTGCCCCCCACCCCCCTATTATCCTTAAGTGACTGAGACAGGACTCATTATCATATTCAAATCAAATCAAATCAAATCACTTTTATTGTCACATCACATGTGCAGGCACACTGGCACAGCACATGCGAGTGAAATTCTTGTGTGCGAGCCCCACAAGCAACAGAGATGTGCAAACACAACAACACAAACGAGCAAAATACAAGAATGGCCAACCTGAAACTAATAAATATATGTACAATATATAATAGTGTATGCATTTCTGGATGTGTATACTAAATATTTTCCTACGAGTGTGTGTGTGTGTGTGTGTGTGTGTGTGTGTGTGTGTGTGTGTGTGTGTGTGTGTGTGTGTGTGTGTGTGTGTGTATACACATTTTTACAAACTAAATAGTAAAAATAAATAAATAATAAAAATAATAAAATATATAAAATATACAGAGTTGAATATGTGCAAAACAAGTGGCATTTATATACAGTGTGTAGTGCAGTGCATATATTCTCATATCATCCTGATTCTTCTGGCCTCACTATAGCACATGACATTTTAACACCCTTCCCACACAATGTGCACAAGATGTAATTTTCCATATTGTTTTATTTTATTTTATTTCTATTTATATAATGTACCACTTGCAACACATAATGTCCTCTTTGTATATACTCATTCACTGTATATAAAGTTCTGTCTTTCTCTTTTTTTCGTTGCACAGTCGAGGAGTGTATCAGGTCACATTTCACTGTGTGTTATACCTGTATAGCCATGCACGTGACAAATAAAGAATCTTGAATCACATTTACTCTGGGCCTTCTTGATGTGATGTTCTTCTGCTTCCCTGGCCACTGTGTCTGTAGGGATGGTGTTCACTCTATGTTGCAGCGTCCTGGTGACACCCAGTATATGCTTCAGTGGATGAAGAGAGTCAAACATTAAATTCTGATCTGTATGCGTAGGTTTACGGTACACATCAACTTTTAAATGTCCCAGATTACTGATGAAAATCTCAGCCAGATGAACAGAATCAACCTTTTAGGAGTGTGGATAAAAGTTTGTTAGGTTGCCAGCTGTGCCACGTTTTGATCTAGTTGCCAAACCTGGAAACCTACAATCCATCAGCCCAAGTGTTTCCTGTATAATCTGTTTACACAGAATAAATATTACAGAAAGAAGTATTTTCTGTTCATCAGAACATTTTGTCTCATCAAAATATTATTTGTCAGAAAAATGAAATAAATCCAATGAGTGAAATGGTCTAAAAATTATTTTAGACCATTTTAAATTCATCCATTTGCTTCAGCTTATCCTTTTCAGGGTTGCGGGGGGCACTGGAGCCTATCCCAGCTATCTTAGGGCAAGAGGCAGGGTACACCCTGGACAGGTTGCCAGTCTGTCGCAGGGCTACCACACAGAGACAAACAACCATCCGTACTCACATTCACTCATGGATTCACACTTATGGGCAATTTAGATTTTTCAATTGACCTATCCCCTCTAACTGCATGTCTTTGGACGGTGGGAGGAAGCCGGAGTACCCGGAGAGAACCCACACAAACATGGGGAGAACATGCAAACTCCACACAGAAAGATCCCGGCTTGATAGTGGAATTGAACTCAGGACCTTCTTGCAGGTAACTGTGCTACCCCATTTTAAATCACACTAAAATACTATTAGTGTATTTGAGTGCATTGCTGACCACTATTAATCATGTGCTTCATAACATGAGCCAAGGTGTGAAAAAAAGTGTGGGTCATTATCACCAGAGGTTTTGGGTGAAACCAGTGGCACCAGTGTCTGGCAGCCTCGCCTCTGTCAGTGCGCCCCAGAGTGGCTGTGGCTGCAATGTAGCTGCCATCACCAGTGTGTGAATGTGTGTGTAGATGACTGGATGTGTAAAGCGCTTTGGGGTCTTTAGGGACTAGTAAAGCACTATACAAATACAGGCCATTTACCATTTATATGAAAAAAGTGTGATGATCCTCTGCTCTCCATTACATTATTTAAATACAGTTCTTACAATATCATGTAAGAACACGTGATGATCATTCTCATTGAGTGGTAAATGGCCTGTATTTATACAGCGCTTTACTAGTCCCTAAGGACCCCAAAGCGCTTTACATATCCAGTCATCCACCCATTCACACACACATTCACACACTGGTGATGGCAAGCTACATTGTAGCCACAGCCACCCTGGGGCGCACTGACAGAGGCGAGGCTGCCGGACACTGGCGCCACCGGGCCCTCTGACCATTGTGAATCTACACAATACTAGATTTAAATACATTAAATAGAAACAAAGAATAGTGCTGCGGAAACGACACACTCTTCACTAATCGGGATAATTTCAGAGTTTTCTTCAAAGTTTTCTTCTTTATCAATGAGTGATACACGTTTTTATTAAACATTTGAACATAATACAAGACAAACTCTCGTACAGGATATAAAGTCGGAGAGCTACATGTTTTGAAATACACGCAGACATACCAAGACATTTTTGACAGTTTCATGCTCCCAATTTTGTGGAAACAGTTTGGAGATGACCCCTTCCTGTTCCAACATGACTGTGCAGCAGCGCACAAAGAAGGGTCTAGAAAGACATGTATGAGCGAGTTTGGTATAGAAGAACTTGACCAGTCTACAGGGAGTGCAGAATTACTAGGCAAGTTGTATTTTTGAGGAATAATTTTATTATTGAACAACATCCATGTTCTCAATGAACCCAAAAAACTCATTAATATCAAAGCTGAATGTTTGTGGAAGTAGTTTTTAGTTTGTTTTTAGTTTTAGCTATTTTAGGGGGATATCTGTGTGTGCAGGTGACTATTACTGTGCATAATTATTAGGCAACTTAACAAAAAACAAATATATACCCATTTCAATTATTTATTTTTACCAGTGAAACCAATATAACATCTCCACATTCACAAATATACATTTCTGACATTCAAAAACAAAACAAAAACAAATCAGCAACCAATATAGCCACCTTTCTTTGCAAGGACACTCAAAAGCCTGCCATCCATGGATTCTGTCAGTGTTTTGATCTGTTCACCATCAACATTGCGTGCAGCAGCAACCACAGCCTCCCAGACACTGTTCAGAGAGTTGTACTGTTTTCCCTCCTTGTAAATCTCACATTTGATGATGGACCACAGGTTCTCAATGGGGTTCAGATCAGGTGAACAAGGAGGCCATGTCATTAGTTTTTCTTCTTTTATACCCTTTCTTGCCAGCCACGCTGTGGAGTACTTGGACGCGTGTGATGGAGCATTGTCCTGCATGAAAATCATGTTTTTCTTGAAGGATGCAGACTTCTTCCTGTACCACTGCTTGAAGGAGGTGTCTTCCAGAAACTGGCAGTAGGACTGGGAGTTGAGCTTGACTCCATCCTCAACCCGAAAAGGCCCCACAAGCTCATCTTTGATGATACCAGCCCAAACCAGTACTCCACCTCCACCTTGCTGGCGTCTGAGTCGGACTGGAGCTCTCTGCCCTTTACCAATCCAGCCACGGGCCCATCCATCTGGCCCATCAAGACTCACTCTCATTTCATCAGTCCATAAAACCTTAGAAAAATCAGTCTTGAGATATTTCTTGGCCCAGTCTTGACGTTTCAGCTTGTGTGTCTTGTTCAGTGGTGGTCGTCTTTCAGCCTTTCTTACCTTGGCCATGTCTCTGACATCACAAGGTGTGCAATAGCACACCTTGTGCTTTTGGGCACTCCAGTGATGTTGCAGCTCTGAAATATGGCCAAACTGGTGGCAAGTGGCATCTTGGCAGCTGCATGCTTGACTTTTCTCAGTTCATTGGCAGTTATTTTGCGTCTTGGTTTTTCCACACGCTTCTTGCGACCCTGTTGACTATTTTGAATGAAACGCTTGATTGTTCGATGATCACGCTTCAGAAGCTTTGCAATTTTGAGACTGCTGCATCCCTCTGCAAGATATCCCACTATTTTTGACTTTTCTGAGCCTGTCAAGTCCTTCTTTTGACCCATTTTGCCAAAGGAAAGGACGTTGCCTAATAATTATGCACACCTGATATAGGGTGTTGATGTCATTAGACCACACCCCTTCTCATTACAGAGATGCACATCACCTAATATGTTTAATTGGTAGTAGGCTTTCAAGCCTATACAGCTTGGAGTAAGACAACATGCATGAAGAGGATGATGTGGACAAAATACTCATTTGCCTAATAATTCTGCACTCCCTGTAAAATTGGGGTTCATAAAAATCCAAATGAACTCCCTTTGTGTAGTACATTCATATATAAATTTTTTAAGTACTAACCCCTGACAGTTTGCAAGCAGATCAAGCAGAATTTTTGGAGGTTGTTTATGATTATTTATTTAAAGTGATTAAGAAACATTCATAGAGTTCTTTATCTACACAAACACTGTATAGTACAAGAGGTTCTAGGTGGTATTTATCTTACTTAATGTTACATTAGGAGTTGCTGTAGCTCAAGAGGGAGAGCAGGTCACTTTGGTCAACAGCTACAGAAATACATTTTACTTTGGCTTTGATCCACTTTCAAGGAAATAAACATTCCATAAAATTTTTTCCTGTCATTACAGAACCTCAGTGACAATTTGCAGGATAAAATTTGTAGAGTAATTTTGAAATTTCAAGTTTGACCTGATGATGGCAGTGTTTTTTCACTTCTACACTGTCACCGTTACAAAAAAGTGCTTAACTCAAAAGAATCAACCATGTTGTGTGTACAAAAAACAGACAATGTTGCAAATAATTAATTTTAAATTATCTTTAGGTGCTTGTTATTAATAGCCTGTCACAAAACAGATCATTTGTTCTTAATTCTTTAAATTAATCTACAAAAATTCAAAATGTAACACAGTTTGGCAGGAAAAAATACTATTTTATGCCCAGTGATTCTCAAGCAGTCATTAGTCAAATCTTAGCATTTCCTGATATGGTGAGTAGAGTGTTCTAAAAGACAAATTGAAGAGACTGGAAAAGCGGAGAATTAAAGAAAAAAAAAAGTCGTCCTCTGGTTTAATATATTTCTTCAACATTAAATGATCCAGTGACAGTTGTCAGTATTCCCACTGCTGCACAGCAACAACAACTGTTGATCATTCATTCAGCAAATTTTATTTTTCAAATTGTTAACAAATACAGTTTAAAACATTAATTAGTCATTGTCAATTTGTGATTTGTCCTGTTCTCATTGTGTGATGAATTACGATGGCTGTTTGGTAGCCGTCTGCATACAATGCATACTCTCTCTCTCTCTTCATGTGTGTGTGTTTCTCTGGTGAATTTCGACAACAGTTTTATGTTAACATACAATCCTTAATATGTTTTATGTGTGTGTGTGTGTGTGTGTTTGTGTGTGGGGGAGGGGGGGAGGGGGGGGCACCATAGAGAGTGTTTGCCCAGGGCGCCAAACAGGCTAGGACCGCCACTGACCATCACGTCTAGCTAAGTGTAAACAGCAGTAAATACTAAATATTGAATGTTCTTGTGTAGCAAGCAGGACCGACAGCGCACAATGTGCTTGGAAATAGCACCAATAAAGGTGTAGTTTATGTCTATGAACAGTGACAGTGACTTCCTGACAAATAGACCACAGTCTGTCAGACCCGCCCCCCACCGGTCCAGCACCATCACACTCAGCACCGGGTCTCCACAAGGATGTGTTTTGAGTCCCCTCCTGTTTACGCTCTACACATCCGACTGCTCCCCTACCCATCTCTCAAACACCATCATAAAGTTCGCGGATGACACCACAGTGGTTGGACTCATCTCAAGGGGGGATGAGTCGGACTACAGAGATGAGGTCAACAGACTGACTGAGTGGTGTTCAGTTAACAACCTCCAACTGAACACCACGAAAACTAAAGAACTTATCTTGGACTTCAGGAAGGGCAGAGCAGACCCGGCCCCACTTTACATTCACGGGAGCTGTGTGGAGAGGGTACACTCCATGAGGTTTCTGGGTGTGCAGATATCTGATGACCTCTCCTGGACTGCAAATACTACAGCGGTGGTTAAAAAGGCCCAGCAGCGTCTCCACTTTCTGAGAGTGCTCAGGAGGAACAACCTGGAGGAGAGGCTGCTGGTGACATTTTACAGAGCCACCATAGAGAGCATCCTAACGTACGGCGTAACAACATGGTATGCAGGGTGCTCAGCTGTGGACAGGAAAGTACTGCAGAGGGTCATCAACACAGCCCAGAAGATCACTGGCTGCTCTCTGCCCAGCCTGGAGGTCACTGCAAACTCTCGGTACCTCAGCAGAGCTGGTAATATCATCAAGGACCACTCTCACCCCAGCAACCAACTGTTTGAACTATTACCGTCAGGCCGACGGTACAGGTCACATAAAACCAGGACAAACAGATTCGGGGTTGACTTCTTTCCCAGAGCTATCACCGTAGTAAATAAGCACAAAAACAATTGAACCTATTCCATACCGTCACTGTCATTATATTATGCTGCTATTCATACTGTCATTATATTATGCTGCTATTCATACTGTCATTATATTATGCTGCTATTCATACTGTCATTATATTAATGCTGCTATCCTGTATATATTGTACATACTATTGTTTGAGTACTTATGATTGGTTTTTTTTGTACTTTTTATATCTTACATTTATATTTATTATTGAAACTTGCACCAAGGGAGTGGCACTCCAATTTCGTTGTACTCTGTACAATGACAATAAATAAATTCTATTCTATTCTATTCTATTCTATTCTACAGCTGCTGGATGGGATTAGCATGTCATAGCTATCTACCAAACTGCTAATTGGGGGATTTCAGGCCATCTATGGATCATTTTTGCTAACTGTTTATTCAGCTTAGGCTCAAAGAGCTGCAGCCTGTGCCCTAGCTGTCATAGGGCAAGAGGCGTGGTCCACCTGCACAGGTGAGCAGTCCATCACAGGGCCAACAGAGAGAGACAGAGAAGCACTCTCTCACATCCACACCTACAGCCAATTTAGAAGCACCAGTGAACCTAAGCAGCATTTCATTGGACTGTGGGAGAACATCCAACCTCCACAGAAAGGCCAACAAGCTTCAACCTACAACCTTCTTGCTTTAAGGCACTAGTGCGAACCACTTTTCCCCATTTCAGCCCAAATCCTGCATCTTCCTGTTTCTGACTCCAGGCCAGCTCCACTAACACTTTCTCATCAGACACTGCCACCTAGTGGAGGAAGTCTTAGTTCCATTTGAAGCTTCAGATTACAGTTAGTTCCTTTACAAAGAGGTGGAGGTGGTGGGGCCACAGCACCATCATCACTGAGTGCCATAGGACACTTAACCTTTGTTTCCATATGCTGGGAACTTCCTGTTGTTCCAAGGAGGACTGGAAAATGTGTGAAAATCTCCCAGTCAGTTCCTCACAGCACACTTCAATCATTTCCCTCCCACAGCATCAGGACCAGGGCTTTTTCTCTCTTTGGTCCCACTAAGAGATTTCCACACAAACACCTCATCAGTGGGACTCTCAGAGCTACCAGCCCTTTGCTGCAATCACAAAGCTCTTCATTGAAATCAATGATATCAAAGCTGGAATCAAATGAGTCCAAGTCTTCTGCTGATTCAGCATCACATTCATCTTTGCTCCTTGTTCTGCATCCCCACCATGGACTTCATTCCTTTCCAAGCCAGCCTTGAGTGTCCTTTATTCAGCTCATCCTCTGCTTTACTTTTACACCTGATTTTAGCTGCTTTATCTCTCTTTCAACAAGTTTCTGTGCCTCAATCTTTTTCTTTTCTCCCTCATAACAAGACAGCTTCTTCTGCCTGAGAACATGTTGGAGTGATTTACTAATCCAGGGCTGCTTATTGGGGAAAATACTTCCTGTTTTCAAAGTACTCCCCATTTTTCCCAGAAAGAAATGTAAGTAGAAATCGATGATCTAAGTGAGAACATGAGCCTTTATAAAGTCCCAGTGGGTGCAGTCAAAGCAGTCCCTCAGTCCCAGTATAGAGTCTTTGGTCCAGACTGGAACAACTGTGTGCCCAGTTTGAGCTCTCTTCAGTGCTGTGACCTGACAGACCCAGAGGGGCCATCACATCACATTTAGAAGCTCCCCTAATGGAGCCACAACACATGTCCAACACTTAGTCTGTCTTGTTGGACCAACTGGAAGAAATGATTCAAGGACTTAGTCACAGAACAGAGATTCAAATCTCCAAAATCCAACTGGCTGCATCAGGACATATAGTCTGAAACTCTGCACAGTTTCCTGTTTGAAGCTGCTTCCTGTTGGCTTCAGCTGTTTGGAGTTTCCATTTTCTAAACTTCTACATTCTGAACCTTCTTCAGCTCTGAACAGATGATGAAACACTGAATGATTTCAAGCTCACACTTTGTCTAATAAACTTACATCTTTCATTCTTTATACAGATTTAGTCGCTGTGGTTTGTCAGAGATCAGCTGTGATTATCTGGCAGCAGCACTGAAGTCCAACCCCTCCCATCTGAGACAGCTGGACCTGTGGGACAACAACCTGAAGGATCCAGATGTGAAGCAGCTGTCTGATCTTCAGAGTCCAGACTACAGACTGGAGACTCTGAGGTCAGTAGAGTGATGGAGTGAGTGGGTGGTGCTGTCAGCAGTATTGTACTAAACACAGTCAGTATGAAACAAAGATCCAGTGTTTCCTGTAAAGCTGCCGCTTCTCAGTGAAGCTGTGAGAGGAGAATGGTGACAGGCTTCAGGATTGGACACAAACACTTCCTGTTTCTGACCTTTATGGTCACCATAGTAATGGCTGACACGCTCTGATCAAACACTGTCAACAGCCAATCAGCTCTCTGAACAAAGCAGCACGCAGACCAATGACTGCATTCATTTCCAAGTTTAAAGCAGTGAAGAACACAGTCTGTAGGTGAGGAAGAATTTAGTGAGAGCAGATGTTTGGATGGAATTCCTCCAGTTAACAGCTGGAACTGTCCATCTGAATTGTTGGGCTTGTTGTTGGGGTTCCTACAGAGCTCAGAGTGGACACACCAAGGTTCTTCTAATGAATGAAAGTCCAAACTCAAACTAGGAGGGAAAAACATTTTCATCAACTTCAATAAAAATCCAAAGATTAGAAAAAGTGAAGCAACAATGAGTCCTAGTACAGTCCCAGCACTGAAGTCCCTGCTGCTCTTTATACTGGATGTGCTGCATCACTGACTGACAGCTGATGAAGAGTCTCTGGAAACACTCGTTTATCTCCTCTGCTCTTCCTTCTTCTCTCTGCAGGTGGAGGATATGATGGTAAACAGGACGGTGTGTGTGCTGAGAGAGGAGGAGCTGTGTCCTGATGATCCAGAGAGGTTGAAGCAGCAGCAGCTTGTGTGTAGAGACGCTCTGACTGGGCCATGTTACTGGGAGGTGGAGAGGAGAGCTTCATCCAGCAGTGACTGACAGAGGAATGAGAAGAAGTGCAGATGACTGTCAGTGCCGCAGAGTGAACTGCTCTGAGAACAGCTCCACTGTCAGACACAATGTAGAGTCCAGCATCATCCCTGTGTGTCCCTCTGGATCTGACAGAGGATCATCAGTGTATCTGGACTGCTCTGCTGCTGCGCTGTCCTTCTACAGTCTCTGCACAGTCTCTGTCTGACTCTGGCTTCAGACCCTCCTGGATCAAACTCACCTGGAAAGACTTTCAAACATCACTCAATAGATTTGAATACAGAATATATTTGATATATACTGTAGATGTACTGTAGAGTTGCAGTTTGTCACTTGTAAATACAGTCTGTGAGCAGCTATGAGCTGAAAGATCTTTCTAGAAACACGAAATGTTTTCACTCTTCTGTTGCTTTTTCAGTTCATTTTATTAGATAGTTAAGTTTGAAACAATAAGTAGTTGAAATATTAAGAAATAATACATAAGAAATAAATAGTAATCCATGTTTGTTGATTAGATTTATATGTTTAAATGTGTTATTTGTGCTAATTGTGCAATTATAGAGGAACCTTTTCTAAAGTTGTGTTGTGGCTAAGAGGGCATTTTTTGGCTGTCACACTCAGCAAGCTAATTAAGAGACGAGCCACGAGGTTTGCACGTCTGCAGAAAGATAAATAAAGAGTGCCTTTTCTGGACATCCCCACCGAGTAAAAATGAAAGTTTATTCCCTTTGAGTGAGGCCAATGAGGTAAATGTTTTGTTTATTATCGTTGTATGTAAATGCACGAGTTTTGCATGGTATTCAAGTGCAATAGCCGCAGTGTGAAGTGTAATGTGTACTTTATTGATCATTTTGTTGGAATGTTTCGTTGTATATAATGCTTAAGGACTTTAGTAAGAATATTCATTTAAGTTTGTATTTCCTTTTAGTTCTGACGGCATTGTATCGGCTGTTGGACATCATTACATGTTAAGACATGTGGAAGAATCCTCCTGTCCGAAATAAATGTCAGTTTAAACACAAAGAACAAGTTGAGCTTTATTAAGACTCGAGGGGAGTAACAATGATCATTGTTCTGACAGCATTTTGAGTGGGAACAGTTCAAAGTTTTTTACTGATTGAAACGAGCTGAATGTTTCTGTGCACGATGAAGAAGATCAGCAGCAGCAGCTCAGCTGATCAATGAGTTGACATCTATCAGTCGTTTCATGAGATGAAGTCATCAGCAGACATTTGTTCTAACTGTGTGATGAATGGCAGAACGTCAGGGCTCTGCTTTAGTCACTACTTGATGATCATTGGCTCATTGTTGAATCCAGTGGCCCAGTCTGACCTCTGAGGAGGAAACACATGTTTACTGAGTGAATCGCTGCCATTAGGAACTAGTTTTTCATATCACAGCCTAGAAATCACACAGGACCATTTCTGCAAGTGAAAAGTCGTGATTGGAGGAAAATAATTGTATCGTTTGTGCAACTGTTGTTTGTAAATTAAGAATTGTCCCAACTACATGTGCTGCTGACCTTTGACCTTTTCTTTAGGTGCACAGAGGCCAGAGGAGTCTGTGGAAACATCCAGAACTGAGGCAGTGCTACAGATGTCTTCAAATAAAGTGGTGTATTATCCATGGATGCGTTCCATTCCTGTTCAGACCTGCTCGCTGTCAATGGGCTTCATTCCTAGTGTTGGGGAGTAACGGAGTACATGTACCGCCGTTACATATTTAAAATACAAATATTTTTGTTGTTGTTGTTGTTGTGCTAAGCTAACAGGCAGAATGCTACAGGCATAGCCCTAACGAATGTAGCCTCATGGGCAGTGTAGTCCGTGCTGCAGGGAGAATGGACTGCCATACCCGTCTGTGAGCGCGAGGAGGGAGAAAAAGGAGAGTGGAAAACTACGAGTTGTCATCGAGCAGAAACGGGAGCTGGAAGCATGTAAATATAATAATAACCACTGCAGCCAAGAAGAGTGCCTGACGAGCCCAGTTGTAATGAGCTATTAAGACTCGACTGTACGCTGTGTTCGTGTTTTCCTCCGAAACAATAAGCTCCGTTGGAGCAGCCTTTCAACGCCTCTCTCTGTCTCTCGCTAGCAAACTTGACCCAGTCAACAAAGTAATTTTTCGGCTCCGAGCCCGACACGGACCCCGACGTATTAGCCAGAGGTCCCTTTACTACGGTTCGGAGCTGCGGAGCTTCAGTAATAGTAATAAATCACATTCATGTAGTTGTAAACAGCATGATAATATATTAAGTAATCCAAAGTATTCAGAATACGTTACTCTCATTGAGTAACGTAACGGAATACGTTACAAAATACATTTTGGGGCATGTATTCTGTAATCTCTAGTGGAATACATTTTAAAAGTAACCTTCCCAACACTGTTCATTCCATTTCAGACTGCCGGTGGTCGGCTGGAATCCAAACTCAACATGGCTCCTGTGTTAGAAGAGCCTCTGATTTTAAAATATGCACATTTAATAGTTTCTTTCCAACACTATGGAGCTACCAGCCCAGTATATGTAGCCCACAGTAGATGGAGTTATCAAGCTGCACTGACAAACATCATGACTCATGTAATCTCTACATGTGGACCTTTCACAGATGGATCCAAGTGCAGATTCAACTCTGCATTACATTTGACTTCAGCTGTTACACACTTTCATTTTCTAGCTGTGTCACTTCCTGCTTTTTGGATCAGATAGTTTATCCATGTCCGCAAATGTTTGGCTGCATATTTTTATCATCTATATTTTCCAGTCTTCATACAGCCGATATTTCATGTGAACTCCAATATGCCACCTGCCATCACGTTTTCAGGGTTCATTCAGTGTTGGAAATGTAGGACAAACAGCAGCACATGTTCTCTAAATGTTTGCAGTAATTTTTAAATGAAGCTGATACTACATGAGACATTTTCCACATTTATTGTCTTTGAACAGAGAATAATAAAGCCATCAAACATATACAGGTTTGTGCAAATACAAATGCCTGTGGTGCATTTGATGACCTGCAGAGGAGAACAAGTCGGGCTTTTCAGCCCTAACACAACCTCTTTGTTCTCAATACTACAAAACCTTAAAAGGCTGATATGCAAGTTTGCATGAATCACCAACACAGTTGTATTTTTTCTACTATAGTTATATTTAAGGTGATCAAATATCTGCTGACTGATTAGATCCAGTATCTATTACAGATGAACTGGATATCACAGCGCATGCTGTTAATCCATCATATCAAACTAAACAGTGTTGCTGGTGTAAATATCCTCCAATAAAGTCAGATTGTTGTGATTATGCTTCATTTTTATGTACTGGGGTATCAATGACCCCCACGCTGCCGCAGCAGCGCCTGTGCGTGGCCCCCAAGTGCTACGTTTTCTTTCCCGATCCCCTGACGAACCCATTAGAATCGCTCTGGGGCACTCTTCGACCCCAAATGATCGTTCTGTTTTTTTCATTCTCATTCACCTGTCTCTACTGAGGGTGGGGTACTTTGGGACCCCCGGGGTCTGGGGCTGCCCCGAAGGGGAGCAGGGGGCATATAAGTCTGTGGACGGACCTGCGCTAGGTTCTTCGGATCACAATGTTATTCATCTCCTCCCTGCTTACAGATCTGTGATTAGGAGGGAGAAGGCCTGTGTGAAGCGGACTAATGTCTGGACAAAAGACAGTTGTGTTGCCCTTCAGGGGTGTTTTGATTGCACTGATTGGTCCTTGTTTCAAGAGAGCACTTCTGATTTGGATGAACTCACTGATGTGGTGTGTAGCAAAGACTCTGTGATTCCAGTCAGAGAATTTAAGACTTTCCCTAATAACAAACCGTGGCTCTCTAAAGATATTAAGGATCTGATACTTAAAAGGAAACTTGCTTTTAACGAGGGAGACGTTCCCACTATGAGAATATTGAGGAAGGAGGTGAGGGCTGCACCCTCTGTCAGAGTCAAAGTCTTTAGGTCTGTAAGGGATATAATACTCTTCATCTTTGCCTGACTGCCTCTTTTTCTTGGTCTTTGGTCGCTCTTCGCCATCTTCCTGCTGACCTCTTCTTTTACCACCTACCATCTCTGAAAACACCCCCTGGTGGAAATAGAAAGAATTACATGGTACAAAGTGACAAAACATGATACAGAGATCCTACTATCTTCCTCTTCTAGTTTGTATACAACATCATCTACATCAAAACTGCACTTTATTTTGCTTCTTCTTTATCAGACAGCACAAACAACTTTCTCATTTTGACTCAAATATTGGTTTTGAATGAAAATTATGCAACAATCCTGGGTGTTTATTCAACTTGTGAGCAGGTTTTCTAATCCACCGTACTATTATTATTGACACTAGTACATGTTCGTGCTGCTGGCAAACTAATAAACTCAAGAGCATATAGCAAAGCAAAAAAGTGAAAAGTAGGTCTTGCCTACATAAATAAACATAAGACAGTTGTGAGACTTTGACATAGTAACATGTGCAGTAATATTTACACCTGTGATGACATCTCACAAGCATTAGCCTTATTTTGAAACCAAGATTGTTTACACAGAGTTTGTAATTGCAGAGAAATGCTCCATTTATTTTGGTCATTTCATTTTTGAGCAGGAAGCTCACCTTTTTTGTTATAGCCTTTAGCTGAATAGAGAGTTTTCCAATTAAATACATATTCTTTAAATAATGTTCCCTCTTATAAGAAGTAGGATAATTAAATTTAAAAAAAAAAAAACGTATTATACCTCTATCACTTAGAAAAAAACCCTGTTTTTTTTCTGTTGTCTGTTATATAACGTTAGTGATGCTCGTTTCAATTCATTTCTTAATCAGCTAAACAAGTCAGTTAAGAAACAGTCAAATATTAAGTTAAATTTGAAAACGGTTTAAAAAAAAAACATCCCCATTCCAAAATGTCACATGACAATCTCATTGGCTCACGGAGTTATGATGTCACTACACTTTGATCTTTTGAAGTTTTTCCTTAAACAGGGGTGAGAAACAGCAGTTTTTTAGTTCGTGTCTTCGCAGCATTTGTGTTTGCAGCCTTCACACGTTCACCACAGAAACTTTTGGAAACCTTTGCAGAGTTGTCGTGTACAACCTTCAACATGTATCCAACAAGACACCAACTGTTGGGGGAAAGCTCTGCAAAAACCCAGGAGAAATAAAGACACAATGAGACAAAGTTACTTTTTATGCTTTAACGTGCACACGGGTAAGCTGTTAAGAACAACTCACACCCATGAACAGAGGCTTGGCATTTTTATAGGCACAAATCACAGAGACGGTGAGAACAGGATAAGAAAATAATAAACAGATAAAATAAACAACTCCATATGTGGCGCTAGTCTCGTCAGCAGAGAGCTGGGAGAAAGATAAAATAATCTAAAACAATATGTCCCAAAACAATATGTCTTCGCTGGGAAAGTCTAAAAGGATAATTCTAAACTAATCTAACCATAGACAAAGGGCATCTTTGTACATTTAAAAGAAGGTAAAGAAACATAGAATCATTTTCCACTAACATATTCCCTCCTGTTTTAACTTATTTTAAATGTATACAACAATTGTCTGTAAAGGTTATTTATTAAGTATCTTTAGCAATTTTTTAATTGTCAAAATGTCAGCATAGCATAAATGTAAATCATGTGGTCTAAAGAATGAAACAAATAAAATAATAAAAAGAACAAAGAAAAGTATAGTAAATAAAATAGCAACAGGAATAATCAAGAGAAAACAATAAAACTAAAACTACAAAAAATAAAAGGATAAAACCTTATATTGTACCTGCATAAACTACTAATGTGTTAATCAGTGCATGATCACTTGACAAGTCATTTTTAATCACCACGTCATTTATTAGCAGCTATTACAAGTTGTCCTCTAACAGAATTGCAACGGGATGCTGTTCTTTTTGAGACACGGCAACATAAGCAGTCATTGTAGGTGTGTGGTCAGTGACATATTTTTGCAGAACGGTCAAATTCTGCAAAACTTAATAAATGTCTCCTCCAGCTTCGTATCCATCAGGGATAAAAGTGCAACATGTCTCCCCGATCAGCTTACAAACTCCGCCTTGTGATGCTGTTAGCAGGTCTAGTGTCAGTCTGTTCTGCAGCACCATCATTCTGATGGCCTTCTGTTCTCCTGCTAAGGCCGTTCCCAGGGTCTTAGTTAAGTTGATGTGTCGTAGCAGAGCATATCGGTTGATTTCCACGTGATCCCGCACCTCGGCAACTCCAATGCCGGGGATCAAGCTCTGTAAGAATTTCACTCCTCCTCAGATGTGAAACTCTGGTTCCTTTACTGCTTGGTGCCGTCCGTGCACATCCTGTCTGGTACTGAGTCTTTGTTTGTAGTGGCATCCGGTAGATAGGTGAGTAGGCAGCTCCCCCACTGCCCGCAATCCATTGTTCATCACACATACTGGCAGTTGTGCTGCGTGCAGTTTGTTCAGTAGAATTACATCAGGCAGTGGGTCTGAGACTTGGGGCCAGGTCAGTAGCTAGGTCTGTCCGGAACAGTTCACATTTGTGGGTCATGATGACCTCCAGGTTGCTTTTGCTGGGATGCTGTAGTTGGCCTTGGACCAAAGAGTACCGTAGCCTGGATGTGTTGCCAGGCCCAACAGGCACCAACTGCGATCTTCAGGTATGCTGTACGGCCACAGGCCAAACGTCTGTGAGGATAGGGGCATATGGGTACATGCAAAGCAGTCAGTTTTATTATTCAGGTGAGCTGTAGTGTTCATAAACTGCCACCAGAAATTAGTGGCGTAGCCATGGGGAAACTTGGTGTACTTTCCTTTGTCATACAGTGTCTGCCTTTTCTTCATATAGCGTGACTTGTTGTCCCTCACGGAAGCAAAGATGAGGAGCCCGGTCAGGGTCAGGGCCGCTGCAGCTATTAGGAGCCACCACCTCATGACAACAGGACACACCCTCCTGTCGTGAGTAGACCCCCCGGCCAGGAAGGCTGACCCCTCCACCGGGCGAGATCACAACGATTGGGCGAGCCTGTGTCGGCTGAGTTTAGATGGCTTCACTTACTCGCCTGCAGTGACTCTGATGGATCCAGGATGGTCGTTCCGCAATTTTGCAAGCGGTGGGCGTGGTGAGGAGAACCTGATGTGGTCCCTCCCACCTGGGTGTGCTCCAGTTTTTCCTTTGGAGCACCTTGATCAGAACCCAGACACTGGGCTGTAATCTGCAAGACACTTGATAGACATCATTACATTCTTCGTTATTTACAATCATCTCTTTATTTTCCTACAACTTAGACATACATTTTGCTACTGAAATTGTATCTGCCTTTTTCACTGGGTAGATTTCCGGCCACTTTGAGAACACGTCTATGACCACTAGGGCGTATTTCGACCCTTGGCATTCATTTAGCTCAATAAAGTCCATATGAATTGTGTGAAAAGGATAAGGTGGTGTGGGAAAACGGCCTCTTTTTGGTCTCAGGTTCCCCTGAGCATTCTATTTTTGACACGCCATGCATGTTCTGACAAATTGTTTTGCTGAAGTTCCAAAATTTACAGTGTAGAAATGAGAGTTGACAATACAGGTCATTGCCCCCGTTGACAAATGCGTACAGCCATGAGTCACTAACGCCGCCATTTTGTGGAGGGATTTTGGCAACACTGGCTTGCCATAACACATCATTAAGTCGTTTGTCAGAACTGCACCGTGTTTTAGCCATTTTGCCTGCTCGGCTGTGCTTGCTGCTTTTTGTTCATTTTTCAACACATCCAGTGGAATCTGATGTGTGTCTACTGCCATCAATGTGATGTTTGTCGTTTGTGCCGCCTGTTTTGCTGCTCTGTCAGCAAAGTTATTGCCTGTAGTAATGAAAGAGCCATCAGTTTTGTGTGCTGCACATTTACACAATGCGAGTTGTTGTGGTAAATGTATTACAGTCAGTAGGCGTTGTAGCAGGCTGGCATGCTGAACCGGTGGATGTGGTTGATGTAATCATTCCTCTGTTTTGCCAAATATTCTGCAAAATGATGCACAGCAGAGAAAACATACTGGCTGTCTGTATAAATGTTTATTTGTTTATCTTTGTGTATTTCACATGCGCGAATCACAGCTATCAGCTCAGCGCTCTGTGCAGAATATGAAGAAGAAAGTGGTTTTGCTTCTATTATCCTACTATCTGTGGTTACTGCGTAACCTACACAATTTCGGCCTGTGCTGTAAGGTCAAATAAGTTCTTAAGTGGCTGCCTCAAAACTGTTTTGCATTATTTCTCTGTGGCCTACTCCTACAATCTCGTGTGAAGTGACCTTCCTCTCCACGGTTCTAGCAGGCGTTGTCTCTATGTTATCTGCTGTTTCTGCGTGACTGTCTGCAGCCTTGGTGTTTGTGACTTTGCTCGCCTCTCTGTTCCTGATAGCCACCTGCGGATTAGTGTTTTAGTCTATTGTCAACACGTCAGCCTTATTTTTAAGTTACAGAATGCTTCTTCTTTTTTTTGTCTTGGTTTGGGAGAATAGATGCAACACTACATTTTCACTTAAGGCAGTTTGAAATAATTTCTAGTTTTCAAACAAATCATGGATCTCACACATTTCAAACTTTCAAGTTAGGGTTGTTTCCCATTTATACATATATATATATATTTAACTTTGCATTGCTCATAGCTCATAGCTCTAAACCTAGGCATTTTTCAATCATATGCCTAATCACCATGTGTCACTGTGATTCTCAAGTATTGTCACAAGTTCGTTTAAATTCGTTTCCAAAACCAACAAAATAATCAAACAAAAACATAAACGTGTCAGGACACAAAAGAAAAAAGAAAAATGCTGCCACCCGAACAAGGCAGAAGTCTGCATATGTTGGCTTTTAATAGCATGCAGCTTCTGCTCTAAAAGAAACAAATAAATAAAAATAAAAGAAAATGTGTAACATGCTCATCAGCTTAGCAGTGTCTACATATTTAATTCAGCTTCTCAATCCTGTAGTTTTAGCTGTTGTCTACAGGGTTTTGCTTATTGGTTGTTATTATAGGTGTGCTCTATATCTCAGCAATGTGTCATGCTAGAATGATAGCTGTGAAGCTGGTCAAGTGCCTCTATGCACTTCATTAGTTAGTTATTCTCTGTATTGTCTTCATCTCACATGTCATTACACTGAGTTTCAGCAAACCTTAAGCTTGATGCAGACTACTGCTTAACAATTATCCACCTCACATCATAACCGACTAAGGTGCCTCTTCATATTAACATTATGTCATTGTTAATATTATCCTCTTTGTCTTATATAACAGCAATAGCATATTATAATATTTTATTAGTGTGTACCACTATACTACTACTGAGCCAATTTGATAGTTAGGATCATCTTATTTAGCAAACAGATAATTTAGAATTCATCCAATCTGCGGTCACATTTGTTCTCTCTGTTGCATGGCAGACCAGGCAGTTCTATTATAATATATTATTTATATTTTATTTTGTATCCATCAAGGGCTTCAGATGACCTGCAGTATCATCCTTTTCCCAAGGTGGAGACAGTTACCTTTTCACACACTGTCCTTGGCTGAACAGTGACACAGCCTTAATATACTTTATTTATGTTATTAAAATATTTTCGTGTGAATTATTTGCTTTATATCCATTTTATACATTGTGGGCATGGTCATCATGCCAACTGTGTTTCATTGATAATATCACTTTACAGGTTGTTATCCTTGCTATTATTAATTTCAAATACTCTAAAGATAATTTCTACTGTAATTTTCCCTTTGTTTATCTTTATTTCGTACTTTTTATATTTATATCTACTCAGTGGGGTCTGTTTTCAACCCTTTGGCAAAAAGATTACGCCGCTTCTCCTTCCTGTCGTGGCCGGCCAAATGACCTCTTAGCCATCCAAAGGGCATTACATGACAGTAAGAAGGAAAACTACCATCTCCAGAATAAAATTCAACAGATTGAAGATGAGAAACTTCAACTGGAGGAGAAGTGTAGACAGATGGAAGTGAAATATAAAAACCTGGAAGAAAGACAACAACGCCAGCCCGACATAAATATTATTAATGACGGTTGGGGAATCAAGTTTGGACAAGCCCGAGACCAGATTGTCTTCCTAAGGAAGACAAGCAAAAGAGCGCGGAACTAAAGGAGATGTCCAACCAGCTTAAAGACAGCAAAGCTACGGTTGAGAAGACAGAATGGGATCTCCAATATATGGACCAAAAGAATCGGCTGCTCCAAACAAACTTCGATGAAGCTGTGAAAAAAAATAAAGAAATCCTCCAACAGAAGGAAGAACAGGAGAAAAAGCAAAGAGACATGGAGCACAAACTCAAAGTCACGGAGGAAAAATACACAATGCTGAAAGAAAAGGTGGATGATACTCTGCGCCAAAATAAAGACCTTCTTCAAGAGAAAAAGCAACTAGAAGGGGAAAAAGAAAAACTGGACAAACAATGCTCACACATGCAGAAAAGGATGGATCAAATGGCGAGAAACAACTCCGAGCTCACTAAGGGGATATTGTTGGGATACAACAACTTGAAGCGCAAACACACTGAAATGCAGGCGCAAAAGCAAGAACAAGACAACATACATGGCGACCTGCAGCGTACGCTCCAAGATATCCACAGAAGAAATGAGGAGCTACAAGACATGTACAAAGAAGTACAACAGAGAAACACAGACATGCACAAGGACAAGATAATGCAGGAGGAAACATCCAAAGAGCTCAAGGAAAAGCTTGAAGAAAAACAAGCAACATTGGAAGAGGTGGAGAAAACATGCAAGAAGCTTGAGAAACAAAACGTAGAAACCATCGATGAGTTGAGAACCCTCATCCTGGAAAAAAAAGCTCTTGTAGAAAACTGCATGAAAAAGAAGAACAAACGCTTCCGCTGGCCCTGGAGGAGGAACTCTACTGCTTCCTCACCTGGTGTAGCCTCGTCTTGCTCCACCTCTGTTCACCCCCCCAACCAGTCCCGGCAGTTGACTGTCCCCTCCTGAGCCTGGTTCTGCCGGAGGTTTCTGCCCGTTTAAAGGCAGTTTTTCCTCCCAACTGTCGCCTAGTGCGTGCTCAGAGGGGATTGTTGGGGATTTCTCTCCTCTACCTTGTTTCATTATTTACTTAACTTTTTGTTCTTACTTCATTTTACCTTGTTTCATTATTTACTTGTTAACTCTTTCTTTTTCAACTTATTTATAAAACAATAAACAATTGAATTCATCCTTTGAGTATTTTTCATCTATACCTTTTTCAAACATTCATATCTGTCGTTTATCTTCTTCTTGAAACCTCATAAATGGTGAAGGAAAAATCCAACAGTTCATCTATATATAAAGAAGCACTTAAACTAAAACTGACATAGCTACGTTAATCCTACCGTAAAACAATAAGACGAGGTACGACCTCTCTCATGCTCCTAGGATGTGGGGGTGAACGCCAGAACACCCTGGAATGTTACAGACCTCCTAGGATGAGACATTCTTTCAATATGCCACCAACTATATACTTCTACACACAAATGATTACATGCAGTATTCTACCATATGCAAACTTATATCATTAAAAGACTATACTGACTACTAAGTAAAATTTTCCATTGACATACTTCATCATGAGAAGTATGGCTGCTGTGCCAACCTTGTTGTTGGTCAAAACTCCCTCACTTTCTATCTGCTGGATGAGTGTCCTTATACCAAGGTTCCATTTGAGCTTCTGGCTGGAGAAATAGTTAATAATCCTTCTGCCTTTGGTTATGAGGGCCTGACCTAAGCGCTCACTGATATCGATGCCTGTGAGTTTGTAAAAGTGGTTCGAAAGACCTTTCCGAGTAAACAAGAATGGCCACTGCTCCTGAATTTCAGCTACTGAAGGTGAGGGACAACTGTTGATAAGCTGCCGCTGAGAAATATATGTGAGGCACATGAAGTCATCCACATCAGGTCTCTCCACAGCTCCAGGTCCTTGTGAATTGAAAATTGTTAACAAGATGTGTTTCTTTTCCTCTAAAGAAGTTGGCGTTTCCCCCTCAGGAAGTTCAACTGGCTGCCAATTTATACAACCATAGCTATCAACAAGGCATCTAACTTTTTTAGGTGGGGTTGCACTACTGTTGGGACTGCAGTCTTCCTCATTCCTGGTTCTCTTTGTTTGACGAAGACGATTTGATGCTTCTTAGTAGTGAATAATGTCCACAACCCAGTCTTTCTGACCATACTTCTCCTGTCCTCTGGATGAGCTCTGTCTCCTCTTGTGATTGCATGCGACAGTCGGAGTGGAAATCTTTCCCAAGGAATCTGGAAGTGTGAGACCCAAGAGCTGGAGTAATGGTTGTACATAGTGGTGGACGTGGAGGAGGAGGGGTGAGGTGGATGGCTTGATGTTTCAGCTGATGCAGCAGGGCAAGGCTCCAGAGTAATGGTGTCATTCAGGTTCTCTGGTCTGTTGCCATCTAAAAAAAATAAATAAATAAAGATCATTGGAAAAGCTACCTTAAAAAGCTACTATGTCAACAAATATGTCCTCACTAAAAGATGAACCCTTCAATTAGGATTGAGTAGTAACGGCAAGGCAGTTTTGGGGACCTTGTCTGAAGATGAAAAGAAGCAATCCCAGGACTGCAAAAGAACTACAAACTCAAGGTCTTGCATTGAAAAGACCTTGAGTCAATATGTTTTACAGCATGTCACAATTTCAAACCCTTAGTTGTACCACTACCAATGAAAGGTTAATGGTGTTAGATTTAGTGTCTACTTTTGTTTATGTTTTCCGTGTTAATTATCTACCGGACAATGTGAGCCCCAAAACGCTGTTCAATATTATACCGTCAAAGTACATGTGTAGTATGGTGAAGAGAACAAAAAAGCTAATCAAGCTAATCAGTGACATATGAGTCTATGAGTGACCTTCAAATCATAGACTCAAGTCTATGATTTATACAGAACCTACACAAACCTCCTTTAAATGCAAGAAGTAGTTTACGTATTTGAATTGGTGTGAGAAAGGGTTTGAGATCTTCTGCCTCCACAAACAAAAGATCACTTTTTTGTTGTACACCAATAACGTCCGTCAGATGTTCTACAATGCAGATTATTTTCTCTCTGTCTAGTGCCGGCAGGAGCCTTGTGAGTTCCTCTTCAATTTCCATCCCTGAAAAAGAATTAAGAGGAAACTAAATGGTGTAGGGAGACAACAAAAAGACCTGCCATGTTATAAAGTGGTAGTGGGTAATAATCCATCAGACTGTCAGCATTTACACACACACTTCTTTCTGGAGGGCAACGCAAGCAGTGAAGTCCAAGGTCAATGAGAAGTACGGATTGATGCAACTCGAGCACAAAGTACAATCCAGAATCATTAACAAGTATAACAGCTATCTTCCCAAAAACCAAGCCATCATCACTGTCATCTACAATGGAAACATAGCCTTTCACATACTTGGTACCTTTGTGGACAACTGCTGACACATCCAAAGTGGTCTGATTAGTGCAGCCGGCTTTTGCCACAGCTTCTTGAATGACAGCGTTGTAAAGATGATGATTGTAATCACTTGCTTCTCCAATGATTTGAACTGTAGGTGGAAACAATTGGCCCACTGAGAGGTAGGACTGCAGTAACTGATGCCGTTCTGTCAGAGTCTTGCATAAGTTGACGAAGTTGTGCACTGTTCTTGTACATGCTTTGAAATACGAGTGCTTGCTCTCAAACCTAAGGGTCCACAAACGAATGTGTGGTCCAAAGTGAAGGATAAGCTCTGCATAATGTAACAAATAGTGAGTTCATAGTGACTAATAGTGACTTCAGTGCACGGTTGCAGGCATCAGCTGACACAGAATCGCTGGCACAGGCTGGTTAGTTATTTAATGGTTTCAGCTTTGTTTATTTGATCTAAAACTTCAGTGCACGGTCGCAGGGATCAGCTGACACAGATCCCTGGCACAGGCTGGTTAGTTATTTAATGGTTTCAGCTAAGTTTATTTGATCTAAAACTTCAGTGCACGGTCGCAGGGATCAGCTGAAACAGATCGCTGGCACAGGCTGGTTAGTTATTTAATGGTTTCAGCTTAGTTTATTTGATCTAAAACTTCAGTGCACGGTTGCAGGGATCAGCTGACACAGATCGCTCGCACAGGCTGGTTAGTTATTTAATGGTTTCAACTTAGTTTATTTTATCTTAAACTTCAGTGCACGGTCGCAGGAATCCGCTGACACAGATCGCTGGTTAGTTATTTAATGGTTTCAGCTTAGTTTATCTAAAACTTCAGTGCACGGTTGCAGGGATCAGCTGACACAGATCGTTGGCACAGGCTGGTTAGTTATTTAATGGTTTCAACTTAGTTTATCTAAAACTTCAGTGCACGGTTGCAGGAATCAGCTGACACAGATCGCTGGTACAGGCTGGTTAGTTATTTAATGGTTTCGGTTTGGTTTATTTTATCTAAAACTTCAGTGCACGGTTGCAGGGATCAGCTGACACAGATCGCTGGCACAGGCTGGTTAGTTATTTAATGGTTTCAGCTTAGTTTATCTAAAACTTCAGTGCACGGTTGCAGGGATCAGCTGACACAGATCCCTGGCACAGGCTGGTTAGTTATTTAATGGTTTTAACTTAGTTTATTTGATCTAAAACTTCAGTGCACGATTGCAGGGATCAGCTGAAACGGATCGCTGGTACAGGCTGGTTAGTTATTTAATGGTTTCAGCCAAGTTTATCTAAAACTTCAGTGCGCGGTTGCAGGGATCAGCTGACACAGATCCCTTGCACAGGCTGGTTAGTTATTTAATGGTTTCAACTTAGTTTATTTTATCTAAAACTTCAGTGCACGGTCGCAGGGATCCGCTGACACAGATCGCTGGCACAGGCTGGTTAGTTATTTAATGGTTTCAGCTTAGTTTATTTGATCTAAGACTTCAGTCCACGTTCGCAGGGATCAGCTGACACAGATCGCTGGCACAGGCTGGTTAGTTATTTAATGGTTTCAGCTTAGTTTATTTGATCTAAAACTTCAGTGCACGGTTGCAGGGATCAGCTGACACAGATCCCTGGCACAGGCTGGTTAGTTATTTAATGGTTTCAACTTAGTTTATTTTCTCTAAAAATTCAGTGCACGGTTGCAGGGATCAGTTGACACAGAGCGCTGGTACAGGCTGGTTAGTTATTTAATGGTTTCAGCTTAGTTTATTTGATCTAAGACTTCAGTGCACATTCGCAAAGATCAGCTGAAACAGATCGCTGGCACAGGCTGGTTAGTTATTTAATGGTTTCAAGTTAGTTTATTTTATCTAAAACTTCAGTGCACGGTTGCAAGGATCAGCTGACAAAGATCGCTGGCACAGGCTGGTTAGTTATTTAATGGTTTCAGCTTAGTTTATTTTATCTAAAACTTCAGTGCACGGTTGCAGGGATCAGCTGACACAGATCGCTGGCACAGGCTGGTTAGTTATTTAATGGTTTCAGCTTAGTTTATTTTATCTAAAACTTCAGTCCACGTTCGCAGGGATCAGCTGACACAGATCGCTGGCACAGGCTGGTTAGTTATTTAATGGTTTCAGCTTAGTTTATTTTATCTAAAACTTCAGTGCACGGTTGCAGGGATCAGCTGACACAGATCGCTGGCACAGGCTGGTTAGTTATTTTGTGGTTTCAGCTTAGTTTATTTTGATCTAAGACTTCAGTCCACGTTCGCAGGGATCAGCTGAAACAGATCGCTGGCACAGGCTGGTTAGTTATTTAATGGTTTCAGCTTAGTTTATCTAAAACGTCAGTGCACGGTTGCAGGGATCAGCTGACACAGATCGCTGGCACAGGCTGGTTAGTTATTTAATGGTTTCAGCTTAGTTTATCTAAAACTTCAGTGCACGGTTGCAGGGATCAGCTGACACAGATTGCTGGTACAGGCTGGTTAGTTATTTAATGGTTTCAGCCAAGTTTATCTAAAACTTCAGTGCACGGTTGCAGGGATCAGCTGACACAGATCGCTGGCACAGGCTGGTTAGTTATTTAATGGTTTCAGCCAAGTTTATCTAAAACTTCAGTGCACGGTTGCAGGGATCAGATGACAAAGATAGCTGGCACTGGCTGGTTAGTTATTTAATGGTTTCAGCTTAGTTTATCTAAAACTTCAGTGCACGGTTGCAGGGATCAGCTGACACAGATCGCTGGCACAGGCTGGTTAGTTATTTAATGGTTTAGGTTTGGTTTATTTAATCTAAAACTTCAGTGCACGGTTGCAGGGATCAGCTGAAACAGATCGCTGGTACAGGCTGGTTAGTTATTTAATGGTTTCAGCCAAGTTTATCTAAAACTTCAGTGCGCGGTTGCAGGGATCAGCTGACACAGATCGCTGGCACAGGCTGGTTAGTTATTTAGTGGTTTCAGCTTAGTTTATTTTATCTAAAACTTCAGTCCACGTTCGCAGGGATCAGCTGACACAGATCGCTGGCACAGGCTGGTTAGTTATTTAATGGTTTCAGCTTAGTTTATTTTATCTAAAACTTCAGTGCACGGTTGCAGGGATCAGCTGACACAGATCCCTGGCACAGGCTGGTTGGTTATTTAATGGTTTCAGCTTAGTTTATTTTATCTTAAACTTCAGTGCACGGTTGCAGGGATCAGCTGACACAGATCGCTGGTTAGTTATTTAATGGTTTCAGCTTTGTTTATTCGATCTAAAACTTCAGTGCACGGTTGCAGGGATCAGCTGACACAGATCGCTGGCACAGGCTGGTTAGTTATTTAATAGTTTCAACTTAGTTTATTTGATCTAAAACTTCAGTCCACGTTCGCAGGGATCCTCTGACACAGATCGCTGGCACAGGCTGGTTAGTTATTTAATGGTTTCAGCTTAGTTTATCTAAAACTTCAGTGCACGGTTGCAGGAATCAGCTGACACAGATCGCTGGCACATGCTGGTTAGTTATTTAATGGTTTCGGTTTGGTTTATTTTATCTAAAACTTCAGTGCACGGTTGCAGGGATCAGCTGACACAGATCGCTGGTACAGGCTGGTTAGTTATTTAATGGTTTCAGCCAAGTTTATCTAAAACTTCAGTGCACAGTTGCAGGGATCAGATGACAAAGATAGCTGGCACAGGCTGGTTAGTTATTTAATGGTTTCAGCTTAGTTTATCTAAAACTTCAGTGCACGGTTGCAGGGATCAGATGACAAAGATAGCTGGCACAGGCTGGTTAGTTATTTAATGGTTTCAGCTTAGTTTATCTAAAACTTCAGTGCACGGTTGCAGGGATCAGCTGACACAGATCGCTGGCACAGGCTGGTTAGTTATTTAATGGTTTAGGTTTGGTTTATTTAATCTAAAACTTCAATGCACGGTTGCAGGGATCAGCTGACACAGAACGCTGGCACAGGCTGGTTAGTTATTTAATGGTTTAGGTTTGGTTTATTTGATCTAAAACTTCAGTCCACGTTCGCAGGGATCAGCTGACACAGATCGCTGGTACAGACTGGTTAGTTATTTAATGGTTTCAGCTTAGTTTATTTTATCTAAAACTTCAGTCCACGTTCGCAGGGATCAGCTGACAAAGATCGCTGGCACAGGCTGGTTAGTTATTTAATGGTTTCAGCTTAGTTTATCTAAGACTTCAGTCCACGTTCGCAGGGATAAGCTGACACAGATCGCTGGCACAGGCTGGTTAGTTATTTAATGGTTTAGGTTTGGTTTATTTTATCTAAAACTTCAGTGCACGGTTGCAGGGATTAGCTGACACAGATCGCTGGCACAGGCTGGTTAGTTATTTAATGGTTTAGGTTTGGTTTATTTAATCTAAAACTTCAGTGCACGGTCGCAGAGATCAGCTAACACAGATTCCTGACACACGCTGGTTAGTTATTTAATAGTTTCAGGTTAGTTTATTTTGATCTAAGACTTCAGTGCACATTCGCAAAGATCAGCTGAAACAGATCGCTGGCACAGGCTGGTTAGTTATTTAATTGTTTCAGCTTAGTTTATCTAAAACTTCAGTGCACGGTTGCAGGGATCAGCTGACACAGATCGCTGGCACAGGCTGGTTAGTTATTTAATGGTTTCAGCTTATTTTATCTAAAACTTCAGTGCACGGTTGCAGGGATCAGATGAAACAGATCGCTGGCACAGGCTGGCAAGTTATTTAATGGTTTCAGCTTAGTTTATCTAGAACTTCAGTGCACGGTTGCAGGGATCAGCTGACACAGATCGCTGGCACAGGCTGGTTAGTTATTTAATGGTTTCAGCTTAGTTTATCTAAAACTTCAGTGCCCGGTTGCAGGGATCAGCTGACACAGATCCCTGGCACAGGCTGGTTAGTTATTTAATGGTTTCAGCTTAGTTTATCTAAAACTTCAGTGCACGGTTGCAGGGATCAGCTGACACAGATCCCTGGCACAGGCTGGTTAGTTATTTAATGGTTTTAACTTAGTTTATTTGATCTAAAACTTCAGTGAACGATTGCAGGGATCAGCTGAAACAGATCGCTGGTACAGGCTGGTTAGTTATTTAATGGTTTTAACTTAGTTTATTTGATCTAAAACTTCAGTGAACGATTGCAGGGATCAGCTGAAACAGATCGCTGGTACAGGCTGGTTAGTTATTTAATGGTTTTAACTTAGTTTATTTGATCTAAAACTTCAGTGCGCGGTTGCAGGGATCAGCTGACACAGATCCCTTGCACAGGCTGGTTAGTTATTTAATGGTTTCAACTTAGTTTATTTTATCTAAAACTTCAGTGCACGGTTGCAGGGATCAGCTAACACAGATTCCTGACACACGCTGGTTAGTTATTTAATGGTTTCAACTTAGTTTATTTGATCTAAAACTTCAGTGCACGGTTGCAGGGATCCGCTGACACAGATCGCTGGCACAGGCTGGTTAGTTATTTAATGGTTTCAGCTTACTTTATTTTCTGTAAAACTTCAGTGCACGGTCGCAGGGATCCGCTGACACAGATCGCTGGTTAGTTATTTAATGGTTTCAGCTTAGTTTATTTGATCTAAAACTTCAGTGCACGGTTGCAGGGATCAGCTGACACAGATCGCTGGCACAGGCTGGTTAGTTATTTAATGGTTTCAGCTTAGTTTATTTGATCTAAAACTTCAGTGCACGGTTGCAGGGATCAGCTGACACAGATCGCTCGCACAGGCTGGTTAGTTATTTAATGGTTTCAGGTTAGTTTATTTGATCTAAGACTTCAGTGCATGGTCGCAAAAATCAGCTGACACAGATCGCTGGCACAGACTGGTTAGTTATTTAATGGTTTCAGCTTAGTTTATCTAAAACTTCAGTGCACGGTTGCAGGGATCAGCTGACACAGATCCCTGGCACAGGCTGGTTAGTTATTTAATGGTTTCAGCTTAGTTTATTTTATCTAAAACTTCAGTGCACGATTGCAGGGATCAGCTGAAACAGATCGCTGGTACAGGCTGGTTAGTTATTTAATGGTTTCAGCCAAGTTTATCTAAAACTTCAGTGCACGGTTGCAGGATCAGCTGAAACAGATCGCTGGTACAGGCTGGTTAGTTATTTAATGGTTTCAGCCAAGTTTATCTAAAACTTCAGTGCACGGTTGCAGGGATCAGCTGACACAGATCCCTTACACAGGCTGGTTAGTTATTTAATGGTTTCAACTTAGTTTATTTTATCTAAAACTTCAGTGCACGGTTGCAGGGATCAGCTGACACAGATCGCTGTCACAGGCTGGTTAGTTATTTAAATGGTTTCAGGTTAGTTTATTTGATCTAAGACTTCAGTGCATGGTCGCAAAGATCAGCTGACACAGATCCCTGGCACAGATCGCTGGTTAGTTATTTAATGGTTTCAGCTTACTTTACTTTCTGTAAAACTTCAGTCCACGTTCGCAGGGATCAGCTAACACAGATCCCTGACACACGCTGGTTAGTTATTTAATGGTTTCAACTTAGTTTATTTTCTCTAAAACTTCAGTGCACGGTTGCAGGGATCAGCTGACACAGATCGCTGTCACAGGCTGGTTAGTTATTTAAATGGTTTCAGGTTAGTTTATTTGATCTAAGACTTCAGTGCATGGTCGCAAAGATCAGCTGACACAGATCCCTGGCACAGGCTGGTTAGTTATTTAATGGTTTCAGCTTACTTTACTTTCTGTAAAACTTCAGTGCACAGTCGCAGGGATCAGCTAACACAGATCCCTGACACACGCTGGTTAGTTATTTAATGGTTTCAACTTAGTTTATTTTCTCTAAAAATTCAGTGCACGGTCGCAGGGATCAGCTGACACAGATCGCTGGTTAGTTATTTAATGGTTTCAGCTTTGTTTATTTGATCTACAACTTCAGTCCACGTTCGCAGGGATCAGCTGACACAGATCTCTGGCACAGCCTGGTTGGTTATTTAATGGTTTCAGCTTAGTTTATCTAAAACTTCAGTGCACGGTTGCAGGGATCAGCTGACACAGATCGCTGGCACAGGCTGGTTAGTTATTTAATGGTTTCAGCCAAGTTTATCTAAAACTTCAGTGCACGGTTGCAGGGATCAGCTGAAACAGATCGCTGGTACAGGCTGGTTAGTTATTTAATGGTTTCAGCCAAGTTTATCTAAAACTTCAGTGCACGGTCGCAGGGATCCGCTGACACAGATCGCTGGCACAGGCTGGTTAGTTATTTAATGGTTTCAGCTTAGTTTATTTGATCTAAAACTTCAGTGCACGGTCGCAAAGATCAGCTGACACAGATCCCTGGCACAGGCTGGTTAGTTATTTAATGGTTTCAGCTTACTTTATTTTCTGTAAAACTTCAGTGCACAGTTGCAGGGATCAGCTAACACAGATCCCTGACACACGGTGGTTAGTTATTTAATGGTTTCAACTTAGTTTATTTTCTCTAAAACTTCAGTGCACGGTCGCAGGGATCAGCTGACACAGATCGCTGGTTAGTTATTTAATGGTTTCAGCTTAGTTTATTTGATCTAAAACTTCAGTCCACGGTTGCAGGGATCAGCTGACACAGATCGCTCGCACAGGCTGGTTAGTTATTTAATGGTTTCAGGTTAGTTTATTTGATCTAAGACTTCAGTGCATGGTCGCAAAGATCAGCTGACACAGATCCCTGGCACAGGCTGGTTAGTTATTTAATTGTTTCAGCTTACTTTATTTTCTGTAAAACTTCAGTGCACAGTTGCAGGGATCAGCTAACACAGATCCCTGACACACGCTGGTTAGTTATTTAATGGTTTCAACTTAGTTTATTTTCTCTAAAAATTCAGTGCACGGTTGCAGGGATCAGTTGACAAAGATCGCTGGGACAGGCTGGTTAGTTATTTAATGGTTTCAGCTTAGTTTATCTAAAACTTCAGTGCACGGTTGCAGGGATCAGCTGACACAGATCGCTGGCACAGGCTGGTTAGTTATTTAATGGTTTCGGTTTGGTTTATTTTATCTAAAACTTCAGTGCACGGTTGCAGGGATCAGCTGACACAGATCCCTGGCACAGGCTGGTTAGTTATTTAATGGTTTCAGCTTAGTTTATCTAAAACTTCAGTGCACGGTTGCAGGGATCAGCTGACACAGATCCCTGGCACAGGCTGGTTAGTTATTTAATGGTTTTAACTTAGTTTATTTGATCTAAAACTTCAGTGAACGATTGCAGGGATCAGCTGAAACAGATCGCTGGTACAGGCTGGTTAGTTATTTAATGGTTTCAACTTAGTTTATTTGATCTAAAACTTCAGTGCACGGTTGCAGGGATCAGCTGACACAGATCGCTCGCACAGGCTGGTTAGTTATTTAATGGTTTCAGCTTACTTTATTTTCTGTAAAACTTCAGTGCACAGTTGCAGGGATCAGCTAACACAGATTCCTGACACACGCTGGTTAGTTATTTAATGGTTTCAACTTAGTTTATTTGATCTAAAACTTCAGTGCACGGTTGCAGGGATCCGCTGACACAGATCGCTGGCACAGGCTGGTTAGTTATTTAATGGTTTCAGCTTACTTTATTTTCTGTAAAACTTCAGTGCACGGTCGCAGGGATCCGCTGACACAGATCGCTGGTTAGTTATTTAATGGTTTCAGCTTTGTTTATTTGATCTAGAACTTCAGTGCACGTTCGCAGGGATCAGCTGACACAGATCGCTGGCACAGGCTGGTTAGTTATTTAATGGTTTCAGCTTAGTTTATTTGATCTAAAACTTCAGTGCACGGTTGCAGGGATCAGCTGACACAGATCGCTGGCACAGGCTGGTTAGTTATTTAATGGTTTCAGCTTAGTTTATTTGATCTAAAACTTCAGTGCACGGTTGCAGGGATCAGCTGACACAGATCGCTGGCACAGGCTGGTTAGTTATTTAATGGTTTCAGGTTAGTTTATTTGATCTAAGACTTCAGTGCATGGTCGCAAAGATCAGCTAACACAGATCGCTGGCACAGGCTGGTTAGTTATTTAATGGTTTCAGCTTAGTTTATCTAAAACTTCAGTGCACGGTTGCAGGGATCAGCTGACACAGATCCCTGGCACAGGCTGGTTAGTTATTTAATGGTTTCAGCTTAGTTTATTTTATCTAAAACTTCAGTGCACGATTGCAGGGATCAGCTGAAACAGATCGCTGGTACAGGCTGGTTAGTTATTTAATGGTTTCAGCCAAGTTTATCTAAAACTTCAGTGCACTGTTGCAGGGATCAGCTGACACAGATCCCTTACACAGGCTGGTTAGTTATTTAATGGTTTCAACTTAGTTTATTTTATCTAAAACTTCAGTGCACTGTTGCAGGGATCAGCTGACACAGATCGCTGTCACAGGCTGGTTAGTTATTTAAATGGTTTCAGGTTAGTTTATTTGATCTAAGACTTCAGTGCACGGTCGCAAAGATCAGCTGATACAGATCCCTGGCACAGGCTGGTTAGTTATTTAATGGTTTCAGCTTACTTTACTTTCTGTAAAACTTCAGTCCACGTTCGCAGGGATCAGCTAACACAGATCCCTGACACACGCTGGTTAGTTATTTAATGGTTTCAACTTAGTTTATTTTCTCTAAAACTTCAGTGCACGGTCGCAGGGATCAGCTGACACAGATCGCTGGTTAGTTATTTAATGGTTTCAGCTTTGTTTATTTGATCTACAACTTCAGTCCACGTTCGCAGGGATCAGCTGACACAGATCTCTGGCACAGCCTGGTTGGTTATTTAATGGTTTCAGCTTAGTTTATCTAAAACTTCAGTGCACGGTTGCAGGGATCAGCTGAAACAGATCGCTGGTACAGGCTGGTTAGTTATTTAATGGTTTCAGCCAAGTTTATCTAAAACTTCAGTGCACGGTCGCAGGGATCCGCTGACACAGATCGCTGGCACAGGCTGGTTAGTTATTTAATGGTTTCAGCTTAGTTTATTTGATCTAAAACTTCAGTGCACGGTCGCAAAGATCAGCTGACACAGATCCCTGGCACAGGCTGGTTAGTTATTTAATGGTTTCAGCTTACTTTATTTTCTGTAAAACTTCAGTGCACAGTTGCAGGGATCAGCTGACACAGATCCCTGACACACGGTGGTTAGTTATTTAATGGTTTCAACTTAGTTTATTTTCTCTAAAACTTCAGTGCACGGTCGCAGGGATCAGCTGACACAGATCGCTGGTTAGTTATTTAATGGTTTCAGCTTAGTTTATTTGATCTAAAACTTCAGTCCACGGTTGCAGGGATCAGCTGACACAGATCGCTCGCACAGGCTGGTTAGTTATTTAATGGTTTCAGGTTAGTTTATTTGATCTAAGACTTCAGTGCATGGTCGCAAAGATCAGCTGACACAGATCCCTGGCACAGGCTGGTTAGTTATTTAATTGTTTCAGCTTACTTTATTTTCTGTAAAACTTCAGTGCACAGTTGCAGGGATCAGCTAACACAGATCCCTGACACACGCTGGTTAGTTATTTAATGGTTTCAACTTAGTTTATTTTCTCTAAAAATTCAGTGCACGGTTGCAGGGATCAGTTGACAAAGATTCCTGGCACAGGCTGGTTAGTTATTTAATGGTTTCAACTTAGTTTATTTTCTCTAAAACTTCAGTCCACGTTCGCAGGGATCAGATGAAACAGATCGCTGGGACAGGCTGGTTAGTTATTTAATGGTTTCAGCTTAGTTTATCTAAAACTTCAGTGCACGGTTGCAGGGATCAGCTGACACAGATCGCTGGCACAGGCTGGTTAGTTATTTAATGGTTTCGGTTTGGTTTATTTTATCTAAAACTTCAGTGCACGGTCGCAGTGATCAGCTGACACAGATCGCTGGTTAGTTATTTAATGGTTTCAGCTTAGTTTATCTAAAACTTCAGTGCACGGTTGCAGGGATCAGCTGACACAGATCGCTGGCACAGGCTGGCTAGTTATTTAGTGGTTTCAGCTTAGTTTATTTGATCTAAAACTTCAGTGCACGGTCGCAGTGATCAGCTGACACAGATCGCTGGTTAGTTATTTAATTGTTTCAACCTAGTTTATTTTCTCTAAAACTTCAGTGCACAGTTGCAGGGATCAGCTAACACAGATCCCTGACACACGCTGGTTAGTTATTTAATGGTTTCAACTTAGTTTATTTTCTCTAAAACTTCAGTCCACGTTCGCAGGGATCAGCTGACACAGATCGCTGGCACAGGCTGGTTGGTTATTTAATGGTTTCAGCTTAGTTTATTTGATCTAAAACTTCAGTGCACGGTTGCAGGGATCAGCTGACACAGATCGCTCGCACAGGCTGGTTGGTTATTTAATGGTTTCAGGTTAGTTTATTTGATCTAAGACTTCAGTGCACGTTCGCAAAGATCAGCTGAAACAGATCGCTGGCACAGATCCCTTGCACAGGTTGGTTAGTTATTTAATGGTTTCAACTTAGTTTATTTTATCTTAAACTTCAGTGCACGGTTGCAGGGATCCGCTGACACAGATCGCTGGTTGGTTATTTAATGGTTTCAGCTTTGTTTATTTGATCTAAAACTTCAGTCCACGTTCGCAGGGATCAGCTGACACAGATCGCTGGTTGGTTATTTAATGGTTTCAGCTTAGTTTATTTGATCTAAGACGTAAGTGCACGGTTGCAGGGATCAGCTGACACAGATCGCTGGCACAGGCTGGTTAGTTAGTTAATGGTTTCAGCTTAGTTTATTTGATCTAAGACTTCAGTGCACGGTTGCAGGGATCAGCTGACACAGATCGCTGGTTGGTTATTTAATGGTTTCAGCTTAGTTTATTTGATCTAAGACGTAAGTGCACGGTTGCAGGGATCAGCTGACACAGATCGCTGGCACAGGCTGGTTAGTTATTTAATGGTTTCAGCTTAGTTTATCTTAAACTTCAGTGCGCGGTTGCAGGGATCAGCTGACACAGATCCCTTGCACAGGCTGGTTAGTTATTTAATGGTTTCAACTTAGTTTATTTGATCTAAAACTTCAGTGCACGGTTGCAGGGATCAGCTGACACAGATCGCTGGCACAGGCTGGTTAGTTATTTAATGGTTTCAACTTAGTTTATCTAAAACTTCAGTGCACGGTTGCAGGGATCAGCTGACACAGATCCCTGGCACAGGCTGGTTAGTTATTTAATGGTTTCAACTTAGTTTATTTTCTCTAAAACTTCAGTCCACGTTCGCAGGGATCAGCTGACACAGATCGCTGGCACAGGCTGGTTGGTTATTTAATGGTTTCAGCTTAGTTTATTTGATCTAAAACTTCAGTGCACGGTTGCAGGGATCAGCTGACACAGATCGCTCGCACAGGCTGGTTGGTTATTTAATGGTTTCAGCTTAGTTTATTTTGATCTAAGACTTCAGTGCACGTTCGCAAAGATCAGCTGAAACAGATCCCTGGCACAGGCTGGTTAGTTATTTAATGGTTTCAACTTAGTTTATTTTATCTTAAACTTCAGTGCACGGTCGCAGGGATCCGCTGGCACAGATCGCTGGTTAGTTATTTAATGGTTTCAGCTTTGTTTATTTGATCTAAAACTTCAGTCCACGTTCGCAGGGATCAGCTGACACAGATCGCTCGCACAGGCTGGTTGGTTATTTAATGGTTTCAGGTTAGTTTATTTGATCTAAGACTTCAGTGCACGTTCGCAAAGATCAGCTGAAACAGATCGCTGGCACAGATCCCTTGCACAGGTTGGTTAGTTATTTAATGGTTTCAACTTAGTTTATTTTATCTTAAACTTCAGTGCACGGTTGCAGGGATCCGCTGACACAGATCGCTGGTTGGTTATTTAATGGTTTCAGCTTTGTTTATTTGATCTAAAACTTCAGTCCACGTTCGCAGGGATCAGCTGACACAGATCGCTGGTTGGTTATTTAATGGTTTCAGCTTAGTTTATTTGATCTAAGACGTAAGTGCACGGTTGCAGGGATCAGCTGACACAGATCGCTGGCACAGGCTGGTTAGTTAGTTAATGGTTTCAGCTTAGTTTATTTGATCTAAGACTTCAGTGCACGGTTGCAGGGATCAGCTGACACAGATCGCTGGCACAGGCTGGTTAGTTATTTAATGGTTTCAGCTTAGTTTATCTTAAACTTCAGTGCGCGGTTGCAGGGATCAGCTGACACAGATCCCTTGCACAGGCTGGTTAGTTATTTAATGGTTTCAACTTAGTTTATTTGATCTAAAACTTCAGTGCACGGTTGCAGGGATCAGCTGACACAGATCGCTGGCACAGGCTGGTTAGTTATTTAATGGTTTCAACTTAGTTTATCTAAAACTTCAGTGCACGGTTGCAGGGATCAGCTGACACAGATCCCTGGCACAGGCTGGTTAGTTATTTAATGGTTTCAACTTAGTTTATTTTCTCTAAAACTTCAGTCCACGTTCGCAGGGATCAGCTGACACAGATCGCTGGCACAGGCTGGTTGGTTATTTAATGGTTTCAGCTTAGTTTATTTGATCTAAAACTTCAGTGCACGGTTGCAGGGATCAGCTGACACAGATCGCTCGCACAGGCTGGTTGGTTATTTAATGGTTTCAGCTTAGTTTATTTTGATCTAAGACTTCAGTGCACGTTCGCAAAGATCAGCTGAAACAGATCCCTGGCACAGGCTGGTTAGTTATTTAATGGTTTCAACTTAGTTTATTTTATCTTAAACTTCAGTGCACGGTCGCAGGGATCCGCTGACACGGATCGCTGGTTAGTTATTTAATGGTTTCAGCTTTGTTTATTTGATCTAAAACTTCAGTCCACGTTCGCAGGGATCAGCTGACCCAGATCGCTGGCACAGGCTGGTTAGTTATTTAATGGTTTCAGCTTAGTTTATTTGATCTAAGACTTCAGTGCACGGTTGCAGGGATCAGCTGACACAGATCGCTGGTTGGTTATTTAATGGTTTCAGCTTAGTTTATTTGATCTAAGACGTAAGTGCACGGTTGCAGGGATCAGCTGACACAGATCGCTGGCACAGGCTGGTTAGTTATTTAATGGTTTCAGCTTAGTTTATCTAAAACTTCAGTGCACGGTTGCAGGGATCAGCTGACACAGATCGTTGGCACAGGCTGGTTAGTTATTTAATGGTTTCAACTTAGTTTATCTAAAAATTCAGTGCACGGTTGCAGGAATCAGCTGACACAGATCGCTGGCACAGGCTGGTTGGTTATTTATGGTTTCGGTTTGGTTTATTTTATCTAAAACTTCAGTGCACGGTTGCAGGGATCAGCTGACACAGATCGCTGGCACAGGCTGGGTAGTTATTTAATGGTTTCAGCTTAGTTTATCTAAAACTTCAGTGCACGGTTGCAGGGATCAGATGAAACAGATCGCTGGCACAGGCTGGCTAGTTATTTAATGGTTTCAGCTTAGTTTATCTAAAACTTCAGTGCACGGTTGCAGGGATCAGCTGACACAGATCGCTGGCACAGGCTGGTTAGTTATTTAATGGTTTCGGTTTGGTTTATTTTATCTAAAACTTCAGTGCACGGTTGCAGGGATCAGCTGACACAGATCGCTGGCACAGGCTGGTTAGTTATTTAATGGTTTAGGTTTGGTTTATTTGATCTAAAACTTCAGACCACGTTCGCAGGGATCAGCTGACACAGATCGCTGGCACAGGCTGGTTAGTTATTTAATTGTTTCAACTTAGTTTATCTAAAACTTCAGTGCACGGTTGCAGGGATCAGATGAAACAGATCACTGGCACAGGCTGGCTAGTTATTTAATGGTTTTAACTTAGTTTATTTGATCTAAAACTTCAGTGCACGATTGCAGGGATCAGCTGAAACAGATCGCTGGCACAGGCTGGTTAGTTATTTAAATGGTTTCAGGTTAGTTTATTTGATCTAAGACTTCAGTGCATGGTCGCAAAGATCAGCTGACACAGATCGCTGGCACCGGCTGGTTAGTTATTTAATGGTTTCAGCTTAGTTTATCTAAAACTTCAGTGCACGGTTGCAGGGATCAGCTGACACAGATCGCTGGCACAGGCTGGTTAGTTATTTAGTGGTTTCAGCTTAGTTTATTTGATCTAAAACTTCAGTGCACGGTCGCAGTGATCAGCTGACACAGATCCCTGGCACAGGCTGGCTAGTTATTTAATGGTTTCAGCTTAGTTTATCTAAAACTTCAGTGCACGGTTGCAGGGATCAGCTGACACAGATCCCTGGCACAGGCTGGCTAGTTATTTAATGGTTTCAGCTTAGTTTATCTAAAACTTCAGTGCACGGTTGCAGGGATCAGCTGACACAGATCGCTGTCACAGGCTGGTTAGTTATTTAAATGGTTTCAGCTTAGTTTATCTAAAACTTCAGTGCACGGTTGCAGGGATCAGCTGACACAGATCCCTGGCACAGGCTGGTTAGTTATTTAATGGTTTTAACTTAGTTTATTTGATCTAAAACTTCAGTGCACGATTGCAGGGATCAGCTGAAACAGATCGCTGGTACAGGCTGGTTAGTTATTTAATGGTTTCAGCCCAGTTTATCTAAAACTTCAGTGCGCGGTTGCAGGGATCAGCTGACACAGATCCCTTGCACAGGCTGGTTAGTTATTTAATGGTTTCAGCTTAGTTTATCTAAAACTTCAGTGCACGGTTGCAGGGATCAGCTGACACAGATCCCTGGCACAGGCTGGCTAGTTATTTAATGGTTTCAGCTTAGTTTATCTAAAACTTGAGTGCACGGTTGCAGGGATCAGCTGACACAGATCGCTGGCACAGGCTGGTTAGTTATTTAATGGTTTCAGCCAAGTTTATCTAAAACTTGAGTGCACGGTTGCAGGGATCAGCTGACACAGATCGCTCGCACAGGCTGGTTAGTTATTTAATGGTTTCAGCTTAGTTTATCTAAAAATTCAGTGCACGGTTGCAGGGATCAGCTGACACAGATCGCTGGCACAGGCTGGTTAGTTATTTAATGGTTTCAGCTTAGTTTATCTAAAACTTCAGTGCATGGTTGCAGGGATCAGCTGGCACAGATCGCTGGCACAGGCTGGTTAGTTATTTAATGGTTTCAGCTTAGTTTATCTAAAACTTCAGTGCATGGTTGCAGGGATCAGCTGACACAGACCGCTGGCACAGGCTGGTTAGTTATTTAGTGGTTTCAGCTTAGTTTATTTTATCTTAAACTTCAGTGCACGGTCGCAGGGGTCAGCTGACACAGATCGCTGGCACAGGCTGGTTGGTTATTTAATGGTTTCAGCTTAGTTTATTTGATCTAAAACTTCAGTGCACGGTTGCAGGGATCAGCTGACACAGATCGCTGGCACAGGCTGGTTAGTTATTTCGTGGTTTCAGCTTAGTTTATTTTGATCTAAGACTTCAGTGCACATTCGCAAAGATCAGCTGAAACAGATCGCTGGCACAGGCTGGTTAGTTATTTAATTGTTTCAGCTTAGCTTATCTAAAACTTCAGTGCACGGTTGCAGGGATCAGCTGACACAGATCGCTGGCACAGGCTGGTTAGTTATTTCGTGGTTTCAGCTTAGTTTATTTTGATCTAAGACTTCAGTGCACATTCGCAAAGATCAGCTGAAACAGATCGCTGGCACAGGCTGGTTAGTTATTTAATTGTTTCAGCTTAGTTTATCTAAAACTTCAGTGCACGGTTGCAGGGATCAGCTGACACAGATCGCTGGCACAGGCTGGTTAGTTATTTCGTGGTTTCAGCTTAGTTTATTTTGATCTAAGACTTCAGTGCACATTCGCAAAGATCAGCTGACACAGATCGCTGGCACAGGCTGGTTAGTTATTTAATTGTTTCAGCTTAGTTTATCTAAAACTTCAGTGCACGGTTGCAGGGATCAGCTGACACAGATCGCTGGCACAGGCTGGTTAGTTATTTAATGGTTTCAGCTTAGTTTATCTAAAACTTCAGTGCACGGTTGCAGGGATCAGCTGACACAGATCGCTGGCACAGGCTGGTTAGTTATTTAATTGTTTCAGCTTAGTTTATCTAAAACTTCAGTGCACGGTTGCAGGGATCAGCTGACACAGATCGCTGGCACAGGCTGGTTAGTTATTTAATGGTTTCAGCTTACTTCATTTTCTGTAAAACTTCAGTGCACAGTTGCAGGGATCAGCTAACACAGATCCCTGACACACGCTGGTTAGTTATTTAATGGTTTCAACTTAGTTTATTGTCTCTAAAACTTCAGTGCACGGTCGCAGGGATCAGCTGAAACAGATCGCTGGTACAGGCTGGTTAGTTATTTAATGGTTTCAGCCAAGTTTATCTAAAGCTTCAGTGCACGGTTGCAGGGATCAGCTGACACAGATCCCTTGCACAGGCTGGTTAGTTATTTAGTGGTTTCAGCTTAGTTTATTTGATCTAAGACTTCAGTGCACGTTCGCAAAGATCAGCTGAAACAGATCGCTGGCACAGATCGCTGGCACAGGCTGGTTAGTTATTTAGTGGTTTCAGCTTAGTTTATTTGATCTAAAACTTCAGTCCACGTTCGCAGGGATCAGCTAACACAGATCTCTGGCACAGCCTGGTTGGTTATTTAATGGTTTCAGCTTAGTTTATTTGATCTAAAACTTCAGTGCACGGTTGCAGGGATCAGCTGACACAGATCGCTCGCACAGGCTGGTTGGTTATTTAATGGTTTCAGGTTAGTTTATTTTATCTTAAACTTCAGTGCACGGTCGCAGGGATCAGCTGAAACAGATCGCTGGTTAGTTATTTAATGGTTTCAGCTTTGTTTATTTGATCTAAAACTTCAGTGCACGGTTGCAGGGATCAGCTGACACAGATCGCTGGGACAGGCTGGTTAGTTATTTAATGGTTTCAGCTTAGTTTATTTGATCTAAGACTTCAGTGCACGGTTGCAGGGATCAGCTGACACAGATCGCTGGCACAGGCTGGTTAGTTATTTAATGGTTTCAGCTTAGTTTATTTGATCTAAGACTTCAGTGCACGTTCGCAAAGATCAGCTGAAACAGATCGCTGGCACAGATCCCTTGCACAGGCTGGTTAGTTATTTAATGGTTTCAACTTAGTTTATTTTATCTTAAACTTCAGTGCACGGTCGCAGGGATCCGCTGACACAGATCGCTGATTAGTTATTTAATGGTTTTAACTTAGTTTATTTGATCTAAAACTTCAGTGCACGGTTGCAGGGATCAGCTGACACAGATCGCTGGCACAGGCTGGTTAGTTATTTAATGGTTTCAGCTTAGTTTATTTGATCTAAAACTTCAGTGCACGGTTGCAGGGATCAGCTGACACAGATCGCTGGCACAGGCTGGTTAGTTATTTAATGGTTTCAGCTTAGTTTATTTGATCTAAAACTTCAGTGCACGGTTGCAGGGATCAGCTGACACAGATCGCTGTCACAGGCTGGTTAGTTATTTAAATGGTTTCAACTTAGTTTATCTAAAACTTCAGTGCACGGTTGCAGGAATCAGCTGACACAGATCGCTGGCACAGGCTGGTTAGTTATTTAATGGTTTCAACTTCGTTTATTTTATCTTAAACTTCAGTGCACGGTCGCAGGGATCCGCTGACACAGATCGCTGGTTAGTTATTTAATGGTTTCAGCTTTGTTTATTTGATCTAAGACGTAAGTGCACGGTTGCAGGAATCAGCTGACACAGATCGCTGGCACAGGCTGGTTAGTTATTTAATGGTTTCGGTTTGGTTTATTTTATCTAAGACTTCAGTGCACGGTTGCAGGGATCAGCTGACACAGATCGCTGGCACAGGCTGGCTAGTTATTTAATGGTTTCAGCTTAGTTTATCTAAAACTTCAGTGCACGGTTGCAGGGATCAGCTGACACAGATCCCTGGCAAAGGCTGGCTAGTTATTTAATGGTTTCAGCTTAGTTTATCTAAAACTTCAGTGCACGGTTGCAGGAATCAGCTGACACAGATCGCTGGCACAGGCTGGTTAGTCATTTAATGGTTTCGGTTTGGTTTATTTTATCTAAAACTTCAGTGCACGGTTGCAGGGATCAGCTGAAACAGATCGCTGGTACAGGCTGGTTAGTTATTTAATGGTTTCAGCTTAGTTTATCTAAAACTTCAGTGCACGGTTGCAGGGATCAGCTGACACAGATCCCTGGCACAGGCTGGCTAGTTATTTAATGGTTTCAGCTTAGTTTGTCTAAAACTTTAGTGCACGGTTGCAGGGATCAGCTGACACAGATCGCTCGCACAGGCTGGTTAGTTATTTAATGGTTTCAGCTTAGTTTATCTAAAACTTCAGTGCACGGTTGCAGGGATCAGCTGACACAGATCCCTGGCACAGGCTGGCTAGTTATTTAATGGTTTCAGCTTAGTTTGTCTAAAACTTCAGTGCACGGTTGCAGGAATCAGCTGACACAGATCGCTGGCACAGGCTGGTTAGTTATTTAATGGTTTCAGCTTAGTTTATCTAAAACTTCAGTGCACGGTTGCAGGGATCAGATGAAACAGATCGCTGGTACAGGCTGGTTAGTTATTTAATGGTTTCAGCCAAGTTTATCTAAAACTTCAGTGCGCGGTTGCAGGGATCAGCTGACACAGATCCCTTGCACAGGCTGGTTAGTTATTTAATGGTTTCAACTTAGTTTATTTTATCTAAAACTTCAGTGCACGGTTGCAGGGATCAGCTGAAACAGATCGCTGGTACAGGCTGGTTAGTTATTGAATGGTTTCAGCTTAGTTTATTTGATCTAAAACTTCAGTGCACGGTTGCAGGGATCAGCTGACACAGATCGCTGTCACAGGCTGGTTAGTTATTTAAATGGTTTCAGGTTAGTTTATTTGATCTAAGACTTCAGTGCATGGTCGCAAAGATCAGCTGACACAGATCCCTGGCACAGATCGCTGGTTAGTTATTTAATGGTTTCAACTTACTTTATTTTCTCTAAAACTTCAGTGCACGGTTGCAGGGATCAGCTGACACAGATCGCTGGTTAGTTATTTAATGGTTTCAGCTTTGTTTATTTGATCTAAGACTTCAGTGCATGGTCGCAAAGATCAGCTGACACAGATCCCTGACACACGCTGGTTAGTTATTTAATGGTTTCAACTTAGTTTATTTTCTCTAAAACTTCAGTGCACGGTTGCAGGGATCAGCTGACACAGATCGCTGGTTAGTTATTTAATGGTTTCAGCTTAGTTTATTTGATCTAAGACTTCAGTGCATGGTCGCAAAGATCAGCTGACACAGATCCCTGACACACGCTGGTTAGTTATTTAATGGTTTCAACTTAGTTTATTTTCTCTAAAACTTCAGTGCACGGTTGCAGGGATCAGCTGACACAGATCGCTGGCACAGGCTGGTTATTTATTTCGTGGTTTCAGCTTAGTTTATTTGATCTAAGACTTCAGTGCACATTAGCAAAGATCAGCTGAAACAGAACGCTGGCACAGGCTGGTTAGTTATTTAATTGTTTCAGCTTAGTTTATCTAAAACTTCAGTGCACGGTTGCAGGGATCAGCTGACAAAGATCGTTGGCACAGGCTGGTTAGTTATTTAATGGTTTCAACTTAGTTTATCTAAAACTTCAGTGCACGGTTGCAGGGATCAGCTGACACAGATCGCTGGCACAGGCTGGTTAGTTATTTAATGGTTTCAGCTTAGTTTATTTGATCTAAGACGTAAGTGCACGGTTGCAGGGATCAGCTGACACAGATCTCTGGCACAGGCTGGTTAGTTATTTAATGGTTTCAGCTTAGTTTATTTGATCTAAAACTTCAGTGCACGGTTGCAGGGATCAGCTGACACAGATCGCTGGCACAGGCTGGCTAGTTATTTAATGGTTTCAGCTTAGTTTATCTAAAACTTCAGTGCACGGTTGCAGGAATCAGCTGACACAGATCGCTGGCACAGGCTGGTTAGTTATTTAATGGTTTCGGTTTATTTTATCTAAGACTTCAGTGCACGGTTGCAGGGATCAGCTGACACAGATCGCTGGCACAGGCTGGTTAGTTATTTAATGGTTTCAGCTTAGTTTATCTAAAACTTCAGTGCACGGTTGCAGGGATCAGATGAAACAGATCGCTGGCACAGGCTGGCTAGTTATTTAATGGTTTCAGCTTAGTTTATCTAAAACTTCAGTGCACGGTTGCAGGGATCAGCTGACACAGGTCCCTGGCAAAGGCTGGTTAGTCATTTAATGGTTTCGGTTTGGTTTATTTTATCTAAAACTTCAGTGCAAGGTTGCAGGGATCAGCTGAAACAGATCGCTGGTACAGGCTGGTTAGTTATTTAATGGTTTCAGCTTAGTTTATCTAAAACTTCAGTGCACGGTTGCAGGGATCAGCTGACACAGATCCCTGGCACAGGCTGGCTAGTTATTTAATGGTTTCAGCTTAGTTTGTCTAAAACTTCAGTGCACGGTTGCAGGGATCAGCTGACACAGATCGTTGGCACAGGCTGGTTAGTTATTTAATGGTTTCAGCTTAGTTTATCTAAAACTTCAGTGCACGGTTGCAGGAATCAGCTGACACAGATCCCTGGCACAGGCTGGCTAGTTATTTAATGGTTTCAGCTTAGTTTATTTGATCTACAACTTCAGTCCACGTTCGCAGGGATCAGCTGACACAGATCTCTGGCACAGGCTGGTTAGTTATTTAATTGTTTCAGCTTACTTTATTTTCTGTAAAACTTCAGTGCACGGTTGCAGGGATCAGCTAACACAGATCCCTGACACACGCTGGTTAGTTATTTAATGGTTTCAACTTAGTTTATTTTCTCTAAAAATTCAGTGCACGGTTGCAGGGATCAGTTGACAAAGATTCCTGGCACAGGCTGGTTAGTTATTTAATGGTTTCAACTTAGTTTATTTTCTCTAAAACTTCAGTGCACGGTTGCAGGGATCAGCTGACACAGATCGCTGGCACAGGCTGGTTAGTTATTTAGTGGTTTCAGCTTAGTTTATTTGATCTAAAACTTCAGTGCACGGTTGCAGGGATCAGCTGACACAGATCGCTCGCACAGGCTGGTTAGTTATTTAATGGTTTCAACTTAGTTTATTTCATCTTAAACTTCAGTGCACGGTCGCAGGGATCCGCTGACACAGATCGCTGGTTAGTTATTTAATGGTTTCAACTTAGTTTATTTGATCTAAAACTTCAGTGCACGTTCGCAAAGATCAGCTGAAACAGATCGCTGGCACAGATCCCTTGCACAGGCTGGTTAGTTATTTAATGGTTTCAACTTAGTTTATTTTATCTTAAACTTCAGTGCACGGTCGCAGGGATCAGCTGACACAGATCGCTGGTTAGTTATTTAATGGTTTCAGCTTTGTTTATTTGATCTAAAGCTTCAGTCAACGTTCGCAGGGATCAGCTGACACAGATCGCTGGCACAGGCTGGTTAGTTATTTAATGGTTTCAGCTTAGTTTATTTGATCTAAGACGTAAGTGCACGGTTGCAGGGATCAGCTGACACAGATCGCTGGCACAGGCTGGTTAGTTATTTAATGGTTTCAGCTTAGTTTATTTGATCTAAAACTTCAGTGCACGGTTGCAGGGATCAGCTGACACAGATCGCTGTCACAGGCTGGTTAGTTATTTAAATGGTTTCAACTTAGTTTATCATAAAAAACTTCAGTGCACGGTTGCAGGAATCAGCTGAAACAGATCGCTGGCACAGGCTGGTTAGTTATTTAATGGTTTCAGCTTAGTTTATCTAAAACTTCAGTGCACGGTTGCAGGAATCAGCTGACACAGATCCCTGGCACAGGCTGGTTAGTTATTTAATGGTTTCGGTTTGGTTTATTTTATCTAAAACTTCAGTGCACGGTTGCAGGGATCAGCTGACACAGATCGCTGGCACAGGCTGGTTAGTTATTTAATGTTTTCAGCTTAGTTTATCTAAAACTTCAGTGCACGGTTGCAGGGATCAGCTGACACAGATCCCTGGCACAGGCTGGCTAGTTATTTAATGGTTTCAGCTTAGTTTATCTAAAACTTCAGTGCACGGTTGCAGGAATAAGCTGACACAGATCGCTGGCACAGGCTGGTTAGTTATTTAATGGTTTCGGTTTGGTTTATTTTATCTAAAACTTCAGTGCACGGTTGCAGGGATCAGCTGACACAGATCGCTGGCACTGGCTGGTTAGTTATTTAATGGTTTCAGCTTAGTTTATCTAAAACTTCAGTGCACGGTTGCAGGGATCAGCTGAAAGAGATCGCTGGTACAGGCTGGTTAGTTATTTAATGGTTTCAGCCAAGTTTATCTAAAACTTCAGTGCGCGGTTGCAGGGATCAGCTGACACAGATCCCTTGCACAGGCTGGTTAGTTATTTAATGGTTTCAACTTAGTTTATTTTCTCTAAAACTTCAGTGCACGGTTGCAGGGATCAGCTGACACAGATCTCTGGCACAGGCTGGTTGGTTATTTAATGGTTTCAGCTTAGTTTATTTGATCTAAAACTTCAGTGCACGGTTGCAGGGATCAGCTGACACAGATCGCTCGCACAGGCTGGTTAGTTATTTAATGGTTTCAGGTTAGTTTATTTGATCTAAGACTTCAGTGCATGGTCGCAAAGATCAGCTGACACAGATCCCTGGCACAGGCTGGTTAGTTATTTAATTGTTTCAGCTTACTTTATTTTCTGTAAAACTTCAGTGCACAGTTGCAGGGATCAGCTGACACAGATCGCTGTCACAGGCTGGTTAGTTATTTAAATGGTTTCAGGTTAGTTTATTTGATCTAAAACTTCAGTGCACGGTTGCAGGGATCAGCTGACACAGATCGCTGTCACAGGCTGGTTAGTTATTTAAACGGTTTCAGGTTAGTTTATTTGATCTAAGACTTCAGTGCATGGTCGTAAAGATCAGCTAACACAGATCCCTGACACACGATGGTTAGTAATTTAATGGTTTCAACTTAGTTTATTTGATCTACAACTTCAGTCCACGTTCGCAGGGATCAGCTGACACAGATCGCTGGTTAGTTATTTAATGGTTTCAGCTTAGTTTATTTGATCTACAACTTCAGTCCACGTTCGCAGGGATCAGCTGACACAGATCTCTGGCACAGCCTGGTTGGTTATTTAATGGTTTCAGCTTAGTTTATATGATCTAAAACTTCAGTGCACGGTTGCAGGGATCAGCTGACACAGATCGCTGGCACAGGCTGGTTAGTTATTTAATGGTTTCAGCTTAGTTTATCTAAAACTTCAGTGCACGGTTGCAGGGATCAGCTGACACAGATCGCTCGCACAGGCTGGTTAGTTATTTAATGGTTTCAGCCAAGTTTATCTAAAACTTCAGTGCACGGTTGCAGGGATCAGTTGGCACAGATCGCTGGCACAGGCTGGTTAGTTATTTAATGGTTTCAGCTTACTTTATTTTCTGTAAAACTTCAGTGCACAGTTGCAGGGATCAGCTAACACAGATCCCTGACACACGCTGGTTAGTTATTTAATGGTTTCAACTTAGTTTATTTTCTCTAAAAATTCAGTGCACGGTTGCAGGGATCAGTTGACAAAGATTCCTGGCACAGGCTGGTTAGTTATTTAATGGTTTCAGCTTAGTTTATTTGATCTAAAACTTCAGTGCACGGTTGCAGGGATCAGCTGACACAGATCGCTGTCACAGACTGGTTAGTTATTTAAATGGTTTCAGGTTAGTTTATTTGATCTAAGACTTCAGTGCATGGTCGCAAAAATCAGCTGACACAGATCGCTGTCACAGGCTGGTTAGTTATTTAAATGGTTTCAGGTTAGTTTATTTGATCTAAAACTTCAGTGCACGGTTGCAGGGATCAGTTGGCACAGATCGCTGGCACAGGCTGGTTAGTTATTTAATGGTTTCAGCTTACTTTATTTTCTGTAAAACTTCAGTGCACAGTTGCAGGGATCAGCTAACACAGATCCCTGACACACGCTGGTTAGTTATTTAATGGTTTCAACTTAGTTTATTTTCTCTAAAACTTCAGTGCACGGTCGCAGGGATCAGCTGACACAGATCGCTGGTTAGTTATTTAATGGTTTCAGCTTTGTTTATTTGATCTACAACTTCAGTCCACGTTCGCAGGGATCAGCTGACACAGATCGCTGGCACAGGCTGCTTAGTTATTTAATGGTTTCAGGTTAGTTTATTTGATCTAAAACTTCAGTGCACGATTGCAGGGATCAGCTGAAACAGATCGCTGGTACAGGCTGGTTAGTTATTTAATGGTTTCAGCCAAGTTTATCTAAAACTTCAGTGCACGGTTGCAGGGATCAGCTGAAACAGATCGCTGGTACAGGCTGGCTAGTTATTTAATGGTTTCAGCCAAGTTTATCTAAAACTTCAGTGCACGGTTGCAGGGATCAGCTGACACAGATCGCTGGCACAGGCTGGTTAGTTATTTAATGGTTTCAGGTTAGTTTATTTGATCTAAAACTTCAGTGCACGATTGCAGGGATCAGCTGAAACAGATCGCTGGTACAGGCTGGTTAGTTATTTAATGGTTTCAGGTTAGTTTATTTGATCTAAGACTTCAGTGCACGTTCGCAAAGATCAGCTGAAACAGATCGCTGGCACAGATCGCTGGCACAGGCTGGTTAGTTATTTCGTGGTTTCAGCTTAGTTTATTTGATCTAACACTTCAGTGCACGGTTGCAGGGATCAGCTGACACAGATCGCTGGCACAGGCTGGTTAGTTATTTCGTGGTTTCAGCTTAGTTTATTTTGATCTAAGACTTCAGTGCACGTTCGCAAAGATCAGCTGAAACAGATTGCTGGCACAGGCTGGTTAGTTATTTAATGGTTTCAGCTTAGTTTATCTAAAACTTCAGTGCACGGTCGCAGGGATCCGCTGACACAGATCGCTGGCACAGGCTGGTTAGTTATTTAATGGTTTCAGCTTAGTTTATTTGATCTAAGACTTCAGTGCATGGTCGCAAAGATCAGCTGACACAGATCCCTGGCACAGGCTGGTTAGTTATTTAATGGTTTCAGCTTAGTTTATTTTATCTAAAACTTCAGTGCACGGTCGCAGGGATCAGCTGACACAGATCGCTGGCACAGGCTGGTTAGTTATTTCATGGTTTCAGCTTAGTTTATCTAAAACTTCAGTGCACAGTTGCAGGGATCAGCTGACACAGATCCCTGGCACAGGCTGGTTAGTTATTTAATGGTTTCAGCTTAGTTTATCTAAAACTTCAGTGCACAGTTGCAGGGATCAGCTAACACAGATCCCTGACACACGCTGGTTAGTTATTTAATGGTTTCAACTTAGTTTATTTTCTCTAAAACTTCAGTGCACGGTTGCAGGGATCAGTTGACAAAGATTCCTGGCACAGGCTGGTTAGTTATTTAGTGGTTTCAGCTTAGTTTATTTTATCTTAAACTTCAGTGCACGGTTGCAGGGATCAGCTGACACAGATCGCTGGCACAGGCTGGTTAGTTATTTCGTGGTTTCAGCTTAGTTTATTTTGATCTAAGACTTCAGTGCACATTCGCAAAGATCAGCTGAAACAGATCGCTGGCACAGGCTGGTTAGTTATTTAATGGTTTCAACTTAGTTTATCTAAAACTTCAGTGCACGGTTGCAGGAATCAGCTGACACAGATCGCTGGCACAGGCTGGTTAGTTATTTAATGGTTTCGGTTTGGTTTATTTTATCTAAAACTTCAGTGCACGGTTGCAGGGATCAGCTGACACAGATCGTTGGCACAGGCTGGTTAGTTATTTAATGGTTTCAACTTAGTTTATCTAAAACTTCAGTGCACGGTTGCAGGAATCAGCTGACACAGATCGCTGGCACAGGCTGGTTAGTTATTTAATGGTTTCGGTTTGGTTTATTTTATCTAAAACTTCAGTGCACGGTTGCAGGGATCAGCTGACACAGATCGCTGGTACAGGCTGGTTAGTTATTTAATGGTTTCAGCTTAGTTTATCTAAAACTTCAGTGCACGGTTGCAGGGATCAGATGAAACAGATCGCTGGCACAGGCTGGCTAGTTATTTAATGGTTTCAGCTTAGTTTATCTAAAACTTCAGTGCACGGTTGCAGGGATCAGCTGACACAGATCCCTGGCACAGGCTGGTTAGTTATTTAATGGTTTTAACTTAGTTTATTTGATCTGAAACTTCAGTGCACGATTGCAGGGATCAGCTGAAACAGATCGCTGGTACAGGCTGGTTAGTTATTTAATGGTTTCAGCCAAGTTTATCTAAAATTTCAGTGCGCGGTTGCAGGGATCAGCTGACACAGATCCCTTGCACAGGCTGGTTAGTTATTTAATGGTTTCAGCTTAGTTTATTTGATCTAAAACTTCAGTGCACGCTTGCAGGGATCAGCTGACACAGATCGCTGTCACAGGCTGGTTAGTTATTTAAATGGTTTCAGGTTAGTTTATTTGATCTAAGACTTCAGTGCATGGTCGCAGGGATCAGCTAACACAGATCCCTGACACACGCTGGTTAGTTATTTAATGGTTTCGGTTTAGTTTATTTTATCTAAAACTTCAGTGCACGGTTGCAGGGAACAGCTAACACAGATCCCTGACACACGCTGGTTAGTTATTTAATGGTTTCAACTTAGTTTATCTAAAACTTCAGTGCACAGTTGCAGGGATCAGCTGACACAGATCCCTGGCACAGGCTGGTTAGTTATTTAATGGTTTCAACTTAGTTTATTTTCTCTAAAACTTCAGTGCACGGTCGCAGGGATCAGCTGACACAGATCTCTGGCACAGGCTGGTTAGTTATTTAATGGTTTCAGCGAAGTTTATCTAAAACTTCAGTGCACGGTCGCAGTGATCAGCTGACACAGATCGCTGGTTAGTTATTTAATGGTTTCAGCTTTGTTTATTTGATCTAAAACTTCAGTCCACGTTTGCAGGGATCAGCTGACACAGATCGCTGGCACAGGCTGGTTAGTTATTTAATGGTTTCAGCTTAGTTTATTTGATCTAAAACTTCAGTGCACGATTGCAGGGATCAGCTGAAACAGATCGCTGGTACAGGCTGGTTAGTTATTTAATGGTTTCAGCCAAGTTTATCTAAAACTTCAGTGCACGGTTGCAGGGATCAGCTGACACAGATCGCTGGTACAGGCTGGTTAGTTATTTAATGGTTTCAGCTTAGTTTATCTAAAACTTCAGTGCACGGTTGCAGGGATCAGCTGACACAGATCCCTGGCACAGGCTGGTTAGTTATTTAATGGTTTCGGTTTGGTTTATTTTATCTAAAACTTCAGTGCACGGTTGCAGGGATCAGCTGAAACAGATCGCTGGTACAGGCTGGTTAGTTATTTAATGGTTTCAGCCAAGTTTATCTAAAACTTCAGTGCGCGGTTGCAGGGATCAGCTGACACAGATCCCTTGCACAGGCTGGTTAGTTATTTAATGGTTTCAACTTAGTTTATTTTATCTAAAACTTCAGTGCACGGTCGCAGGGATCCGCTGACACAGATCGCTGGCCCAGGCTGGTTAGTTATTGAATGGTTTCAGCTTAGTTTATTTGATCTAAAACTTCAGTGCACGGTTGCAGGGATCAGCTGACACAGATTGCTGTCACAGGCTGGTTAGTTATTTAAATGGTTTCAGGTTAGTTTATTTGATCTAAGACTTCAGTGCATGGTCGCAAAGATCAGCTGACACAGATCCCTGGCACAGGCTGGTTAGTTATTTAATTGTTTCAGCTTACTTTATTTTCTGTAAAACTTCAGTGCACATTTGCAGGGATCAGCTAACACAGATCCCTGACACACGCTGGTTAGTTATTTAATGGTTTCAACTTAGTTTATTTTCTCTAAAACTTCAGTGCACGGTTGCAGGGATCAGCTGACACAGATCGCTGGTTAGTTATTTAATCGTTTCAACTTAGTTTATTTTCTCTAAAACTTCAGTGCACGGTTGCAGGGATCAGTTGACAAAGATTCCTGGCACAGGCTGGTTAGTTATTTAGTGGTTTCGGTTTGGTTTATTTTATCTAAAACTTCAGTGCACGGTTGCAGGGATCAGCTGACACAGATCGCTGGCACAGGCTGGTTAGTTATTTAATGGTTTCAGCTTAGTTTATCTAAAACTTCAGTGCACGGTTGCAGAGATCAGCTGACACAGATCCCTGGCACAGGCTGGCTAGTTATTTAATGGTTTCAGCTTAGTTTATCTAAAACTTCAGTGCACGGTTGCAGGAATCAGCTGACACAGATCGCTGGCACAGGCTGGTTAGTTATTTAATGGTTTCGGTTTGGTTTATTTTATCTAAAACTTCAGTGCACGGTTGCAGGGATCAGCTGACACAGATCGCTGGCACAGGCTGGTTAGTTATTTAATGGTTTCAGCTTAGTTTATCTAAAACTTCAGTGCACGGTTGCAGGGATGAGCTGAAACAGATCGCTGGTACAGGCTGGTTAGTTATTTAATGGTTTCAGCCAAGTTTATCTAAAACTTCAGTGCACGGTTGCAGGGATCAGCTGACACAGATCCCTGGCACAGGCTGGTTAGTTATTTAATGGTTTCGGTTTGGTTTATTTTATCTAAAACTTCAGTGCACGGTTGCAGGGATCAGCTGACACAGATCACTGGCACAGGCTGGTTAGTTATTTAATGGTTTCGGTTTGGTTTATTTTATCTAAAACTTCAGTGCACGGTTGCAGGGATCAGCTGACACAGATCGCTGGCACAGGCTGGTTAGTTATTTAATGGTTTCAGCTTAGTTTATCTAAAACTTCAGTGCACGGTTGCAGGGATCAGCTGACACAGATCCCTGGCACAGGCTGGTTAGTTATTTAATGGTTTCAGCTTAGTTTATCTAAAACTTCAGTGCACGGTTGCAGGGATCAGCTGACACAGATCGCTGGTTAGTTATTTAATGGTTTCAGCTTTGTTTATTTGATCTAAGACTTCAGTGCATGGTTGCAAAGATCAGCTGACACAGATCCCTGGCACAGGCTGGTTGGTTATTTAATGGTTTCAGCTTAGTTTATTTGATCTAAAACTTCAGTGCACGGTTGCAGGGATCAGCTGACACAGATCGTTGGCACAGGCTGGTTAGTTATTTAATGGTTTCAACTTAGTTTATCTAAAACTTCAGTGCACAGTTGCAGGAATCAGCTAACACAGATCGCTGGCACAGGCTGGTTAGTTATTTAATGGTTTCGGTTTGGTTTATTTTATCTAAAACTTCAGTGCACGGTTGCAGGGATCAGCTGACACAGATCGCTGGCACAGGCTGGTTAGTTATTTAATGGTTTCAGCTTAGTTTATCTAAAACTTCAGTGCACGGTTGCAGGGATCAGCTGAAACAGATCGCTGGTACAGGCTGGTTAGTTATTTAATGGTTTCAGCCAAGTTTATCTAAAACTTCAGTGCGCGGTTGCAGGGATCAGCTGACACAGATCCCTTGCACAGGCTGGTTAGTTATTTAATGGTTTCAACTTAGTTTATTTGATCTAAAACTTCAGTCCACGTTCGCAGGGATCAGCTGACACAGATCGCTGGCACAGGCTGGTTAGTTATTTAATGGTTTCAGCTTAGTTTATTTGATCTAAAACTTCAGTGCACGGTTGCAGGGATCAGCTGACACAGATCGCTGGCACAGGCTGGTTAGTTATTTAATGGTTTCAGCTTAGTTTATTTGATCTAAAACTTCAGTGCACGTTCGCAAAGATCAGCTGAAACAGATCGCTGGCACAGGCTGGTTAGTTATTTAAATGGTTTCAACTTAGTTTATCTAAAACTTCAGTGCACGGTTGCAGGAATCAGCTGACACAGATCGCTGGCACAGGCTGGTTAGTTATTTAATGGTTTCGGTTTGGTTTATTTTATCTAAAACTTCAGTGCACGGTTGCAGGGATCAGCTGACACAGATCGCTGGCACAGGCTGGTTAGTTATTTAATGGTTTCAGCTTAGTTTATCTAAAACTTCAGTGCACGGTTGCAGGAATCAGCTGACACAGATCGCTGGCACAGGCTGGTTAGTTATTTAATGGTTTCGGTTTGGTTTATCTAAAACTTCAGTGCACGGTTGCAGGGATCAGCTGACACAGATCGCTGGCACAGGCTGGTTAGTTATTTAATGGTTTCAGCTTAGTTTATCTAAAACTTCAGTGCACGGTTGCAGGGATCAGCTGAAACAGATCGCTGGTACAGGCTGGTTAGTTATTTAATGGTTTCAGCCAAGTTTATCTAAAACTTCAGTGCGCGGTTGCAGGGATCAGCTGACACAGATCCCTTGCACAGGCTGGTTAGTTATTTAATGGTTTCAACTTAGTTTATTTTATCTAAAACCTCAGTGCACGGTCGCAGGGATCCGCTGACACAGATCGCTGTCACAGGCTGGTTAGTTATTTAAATGGTTTCAGGTTAGTTTATTTGATCTAAGACTTCAGTGCATGGTCGCAAAGATCAGCTGACACAGATCCCTGACACACGCTGGTTAGTTATTTAATGGTTTCAGCTTAGTTTATTTGATCTAAGACGTAAGTGCACGGTTGCAGGGATCAGCTGACACAGATCGCTGGCACAGGCTGGTTATTTATTTCGTGGTTTCAGCTTAGTTTATTTGATCTAAGACTTCAGTGCACATTCGCAAAGATCAGCTGAAACAGAACGCTGGCACAGGCTGGTTAGTTATTTAATTGTTTCAGCTTAGTTTATCTAAAACTTCAGTGCACGGTTGCAGGGATCAGCTGACAAAGATCGTTGGCACAGGCTGGTTAGTTATTTAATGGTTTCAACTTAGTTTATCTAAAACTTCAGTGCACGGTTGCAGGGATCAGCTGACACAGATCGCTGGCACAGGCTGGTTAGTTATTTAATGGTTTCAGCTTAGTTTATTTGATCTAAAACTTCAGTGCACGGTTGCAGGGATCAGCTGACACAGATCGCTGGCACAGGCTGGCTAGTTATTTAATGGTTTCAGCTTAGTTTATCTAAAACTTCAGTGCACGGTTGCAGGAATCAGCTGACACAGATCGCTGGCACAGGCTGGTTAGTTATTTAATGGTTTCGGTTTGGTTTATTTTATCTAAAACTTCAGTGCACGGTTGCAGGGATCAGCTGACACAGATCGCTGGCACAGGCTGGTTAGTTATTTAATGGTTTCAGCTTAGTTTATCTAAAACTTCAGTGCACGGTTGCAGGGATCAGATGAAACAGATCGCTGGCACAGGCTGGCTAGTTATTTAATGGTTTCAGCTTAGTTTATCTAAAACTTCAGTGCACGGTTGCAGGGATCAGCTGACACAGATCCCTGGCACAGGCTGGTTAGTTATTTAATTGTTTCAGCTTAGTTTATCTAAAACTTCAGTGTACGGTCGCAGGGATCCGCTGACACAGATCGCTGGTTAGTTATTTAATGGTTTCAGCTTAGTTTATTTTATCTAAGACTTCAGTGCACGGTTGCAGGGATCAGCTGACACAGATCGCTGGCACAGGCTGGTTAGTTATTTAATGGTTTCAGCTTAGTTTATCTAAAACTTCAGTGCACGGTTGCAGGGATCAGCTGACACAGATCGCTGGCACAGGCTGGCTAGTTATTTAATGGTTTCAGCTTAGTTTATCTAAAACTTCAGTGCACGGTTGCAGGAATCAGCTGACACAGATCGCTGGCACAGGCTGGTTAGTTATTTAATGGTTTCGGTTTGGTTTATTTTATCTAAAACTTCAGTGCACGGTTGCAGGGATCAGCTGACACAGATCGCTGGCACAGGCTGGTTAGTTATTTAATGGTTTCAGCTTAGTTTATCTAAAACTTCAGTGCACGGTTGCAGGGATCAGCTGACACAGATCGCTGGCACAGGCTGGCTAGTTATTTAATGGTTTCAGCTTAGTTTATTTGATCTAAGACTTCAGTGCACGGTTGCAGGGATCAGCTGACACAGATCGCTGGTTAGTTATTTAATGGTTTCAGCTTAGTTTATCTAAAACTTCAGTGCACGGTTGCAGGAATCAGCTGACACAGATCGCTGGCACAGGCTGGTTAGTTATTTAATGGTTTCGGTTTGGTTTATTTTATCTAAAACTTCAGTGTACGGTCGCAGGGATCCGCTGACACAGATCGCTGGTTAGTTATTTAATGGTTTCAGCTTAGTTTATTTTATCTAAGACTTCAGTGCACGGTTGCAGGGATCAGCTGACACAGATCGCTGGCACAGGCTGGTTAGTTATTTAATGGTTTCAGCTTAGTTTATCTAAAACTTCAGTGCACGGTTGCAGGGATCAGCTGACACAGATCGCTGGCACAGGCTGGCTAGTTATTTAATGGTTTCAGCTTAGTTTATCTAAAACTTCAGTGCACGGTTGCAGGAATCAGCTGACACAGATCGCTGGCACAGGCTGGTTAGTTATTTAATGGTTTCGGTTTGGTTTATTTTATCTAAAACTTCAGTGCACGGTTGCAGGGATCAGCTGACACAGATCGCTGGCACAGGCTGGTTAGTTATTTAATGGTTTCAGCTTAGTTTATCTAAAACTTCAGTGCACGGTTGCAGGGATCAGATGAAACAGATCGCTGGCACAGGCTGGTTAGTTATTTAATGGTTTCAGCTTAGTTTATCTAAAACTTCAGTGCACGGTTGCAGGGATCAGCTGACACAGATCGCTGGTACAGGCTGGCTAGTTATTCAATGGTTTCAGCTTAGTTTATTTGATCTAAGACTTCAGTGCACGGTTGCAGGGATCAGCTGACACAGATCGCTGACACAGGCTGGTTAGTTATTTAATGGTTTCAACTTAGTTTATTTTATCTAAAACTTCAGTGCACGGTCGCAGTGATCAGCTGACACAGATCGCTGGTTAGTTATTTAATGGTTTCAGCTTTGTTTATTTGATCTAAAACTTCAGTCCACGTTCGCAGGGATCAGCTGACACAGATCGCTGGCACAGGCTGGTTAGTTATTTAATGGTTTCAGCTTAGGTTATTTGATCTAAAACTTCAGTGCACGGTTGCAGGGATCAGCTGACACAGATCGCTGGCACAGGCTGGTTAGTTATTTAATGGTTTCGGTTTGGTTTATTTTATCTAAAACTTCAGTGCACGGTTGCAGGGATCAGCTGACACAGATCGCTGGCACAGGCTGGTTAGTTATTTAATGGTTTCAGCTTAGTTTATCTAAAACTTCAGTGCACGGTTGCAGGAATCAGCTGACACAGATCGCTGGCACAGGCTGGTTAGTTATTTAATGGTTTCGGTTTGGTTTATCTAAAACTTCAGTGCACGGTTGCAGGGATCAGCTGACACAGATCGCTGGCACAGGCTGGTTAGTTATTTAATGGTTTCAGCTTAGTTTATCTAAAACTTCAGTGCACGGTTGCAGGGATCAGCTGAAACAGATCGCTGGTACAGGCTGGTTAGTTATTTAATGGTTTCAGCCAAGTTTATCTAAAACTTCAGTGCGCGGTTGCAGGGATCAGCTGACACAGATCCCTTGCACAGGCTGGTTAGTTATTTAATGGTTTCAACTTAGTTTATTTTATCTAAAACCTCAGTGCACGGTCGCAGGGATCCGCTGACACAGATCGCTGTCACAGGCTGGTTAGTTATTTAAATGGTTTCAGGTTAGTTTATTTGATCTAAGACTTCAGTGCATGGTCGCAAAGATCAGCTGACACAGATCCCTGACACACGCTGGTTAGTTATTTAATGGTTTCAGCTTAGTTTATTTGATCTAAGACGTAAGTGCACGGTTGCAGGGATCAGCTGACACAGATCGCTGGCACAGGCTGGTTATTTATTTCGTGGTTTCAGCTTAGTTTATTTGATCTAAGACTTCAGTGCACATTCGCAAAGATCAGCTGAAACAGAACGCTGGCACAGGCTGGTTAGTTATTTAATTGTTTCAGCTTAGTTTATCTAAAACTTCAGTGCACGGTTGCAGGGATCAGCTGACAAAGATCGTTGGCACAGGCTGGTTAGTTATTTAATGGTTTCAACTTAGTTTATCTAAAACTTCAGTGCACGGTTGCAGGGATCAGCTGACACAGATCGCTGGCACAGGCTGGTTAGTTATTTAATGGTTTCAGCTTAGTTTATTTGATCTAAAACTTCAGTGCACAGTTGCAGGGATCAGCTGACACAGATCGCTGGCACAGGCTGGTTAGTTATTTAATGGTTTCGGTTTGGTTTATTTTATCTAAAACTTCAGTGCACGGTTGCAGGGATCAGCTGACACAGATCGCTGGCACAGGCTGGCTAGTTATTTAATGGTTTCAGCTTAGTTTATCTAAAACTTCAGTGCACGGTTGCAGGAATCAGCTGACACAGATCGCTGGCACAGGCTGGTTAGTTATTTAATGGTTTCGGTTTGGTTTATTTTATCTAAAACTTCAGTGCACGGTTGCAGGGATCAGCTGACACAGATCGCTGGCACAGGCTGGTTAGTTATTTAATGGTTTCAGCTTAGTTTATCTAAAACTTCAGTGCACGGTTGCAGGGATCAGATGAAACAGATCGCTGGCACAGGCTGGCTAGTTATTTAATGGTTTCAGCTTAGTTTATTTGATCTAAGACTTCAGTGCACGGTTGCAGGGATCAGCTGACACAGATCGCTGGTTAGTTATTTAATGGTTTCAGCTTAGTTTATCTAAAACTTCAGTGCACGGTTGCAGGAATCAGCTGACACAGATCGCTGGCACAGGCTGGTTAGTTATTTAATGGTTTCGGTTTGGTTTATTTTATCTAAAACTTCAGTGTACGGTCGCAGGGATCCGCTGACACAGATCGCTGGTTAGTTATTTAATGGTTTCAGCTTAGTTTATTTTATCTAAGACTTCAGTGCACGGTTGCAGGGATCAGCTGACACAGATCGCTGGCACAGGCTGGTTAGTTATTTAATGGTTTCGGTTTGGTTTATTTTATCTAAAACTTCAGTGCACGGTCGCAGTGATCAGCTGACACAGATCGCTGGTTAGTTATTTAATGGTTTCAGCTTTGTTTATTTGATCTAAAACTTCAGTCCACGTTCGCAGGGATCAGCTGACACAGATCGCTGGCACAGGCTGGTTGGTTATTTAATGGTTTCAGCTTGGTTTATTTGATCTAAAACTTCAGTGCACGGTTGCAGGGATCAGCTGACACAGATCGCTGGCACAGGCTGGTTAGTTATTTAATGGTTTCAGCTTAGTTTATTTGATCTAAAACTTCAGTGCACGGTTGCAGGGATCAGCTGACACAGATCGCTGGCACAGGCTGGTTAGTTATTTAAATGGTTTCAACTTAGTTTATCTAAAACTTCAGTGCACGGTTGCAGGAATCAGCTGACACAGATCGCTGGCACAGGCTGGTTAGTTATTTAATGGTTTCGGTTTGGTTTATTTTATCTAAAACTTCAGTGCACGGTTGCAGGGATCAGCTGACACAGATCGCTGGCACAGGCTGGTTAGTTATTTAATGGTTTCAGCTTAGTTTATCTAAAACTTCAGTGCACGGTTGCAGGAATCAGCTGACACAGATCGCTGGCACAGGCTGGTTAGTTATTTAATGGTTTCGGTTTGGTTTATCTAAAACTTCAGTGCACGGTTGCAGGGATCAGCTGACACAGATCGCTGGCACAGGCTGGTTAGTTATTTAATGGTTTCAGCTTAGTTTATCTAAAACTTCAGTGCACGGTTGCAGGGATCAGCTGAAACAGATCGCTGGTACAGGCTGGTTAGTTATTTAATGGTTTCAGCCAAGTTTATCTAAAACTTCAGTGCGCGGTTGCAGGGATCAGCTGACACAGATCCCTTGCACAGGCTGGTTAGTTATTTAATGGTTTCAACTTAGTTTATTTTATCTAAAACCTCAGTGCACGGTCGCAGGGATCCGCTGACACAGATCGCTGTCACAGGCTGGTTAGTTATTTAAATGGTTTCAGGTTAGTTTATTTGATCTAAGACTTCAGTGCATGGTCGCAAAGATCAGCTGACACAGATCCCTGACACACGCTGGTTAGTTATTTAATGGTTTCAGCTTAGTTTATTTGATCTAAGACGTAAGTGCACGGTTGCAGGGATCAGCTGACACAGATCGCTGGCACAGGCTGGTTATTTATTTCGTGGTTTCAGCTTAGTTTATTTGATCTAAGACTTCAGTGCACATTCGCAAAGCTCAGCTGAAACAGAACGCTGGCACAGGCTGGTTAGTTATTTAATTGTTTCAGCTTAGTTTATCTAAAACTTCAGTGCACGGTTGCAGGGATCAGCTGACAAAGATCGTTGGCACAGGCTGGTTAGTTATTTAATGGTTTCAACTTAGTTTATCTAAAACTTCAGTGCACGGTTGCAGGGATCAGCTGACACAGATCGCTGGCACAGGCTGGTTAGTTATTTAATGGTTTCAGCTTAGTTTATTTGATCTAAAACTTCAGTGCACGGTTGCAGGGATCAGCTGACACAGATCGCTGGCACAGGCTGGCTAGTTATTTAATGGTTTCAGCTTAGTTTATCTAAAACTTCAGTGCACGGTTGCAGGAATCAGCTGACACAGATCGCTGGTACAGGCTGGTTAGTTATTTAATGGTTTCGGTTTGGTTTATTTTATCTAAAACTTCAGTGCACGGTTGCAGGGATCAGCTGACACAGATCGCTGGCACAGGCTGGTTAGTTATTTAATGGTTTCAGCTTAGTTTATCTAAAACTTCAGTGCACGGTTGCAGGGATCAGATGAAACAGATCGCTGGCACAGGCTGGCTAGTTATTTAATGGTTTCAGCTTAGTTTATCTAAAACTTCAGTGCACGGTTGCAGGGATCAGCTGACACAGATCCCTGGCACAGGCTGGTTAGTTATTTAATTGTTTCAGCTTAGTTTATCTAAAACTTCAGTGTACGGTCGCAGGGATCCGCTGACACAGATCGCTGGTTAGTTATTTAATGGTTTCAGCTTAGTTTATTTTATCTAAGACTTCAGTGCACGGTTGCAGGGATCAGCTGACACAGATCGCTGGCACAGGCTGGTTAGTTATTTAATGGTTTCAGCTTAGTTTATCTAAAACTTCAGTGCACGGTTGCAGGGATCAGCTGACACAGATCGCTGGCACAGGCTGGCTAGTTATTTAATGGTTTCAGCTTAGTTTATCTAAAACTTCAGTGCACGGTTGCAGGAATCAGCTGACACAGATCGCTGGCACAGGCTGGTTAGTTATTTAATGGTTTCGGTTTGGTTTATTTTATCTAAAACTTCAGTGCACGGTTGCAGGGATCAGCTGACACAGATCGCTGGCACAGGCTGGTTAGTTATTTAATGGTTTCAGCTTAGTTTATCTAAAACTTCAGTGCACGGTTGCAGGGATCAGATGAAACAGATCGCTGGCACAGGCTGGCTAGTTATTTAATGGTTTCAGCTTAGTTTATTTGATCTAAGACTTCAGTGCACGGTTGCAGGGATCAGCTGACACAGATCGCTGGTTAGTTATTTAATGGTTTCAGCTTAGTTTATCTAAAACTTCAGTGCACGGTTGCAGGAATCAGCTGACACAGATCGCTGGCACAGGCTGGTTAGTTATTTAATGGTTTCGGTTTGGTTTATTTTATCTAAAACTTCAGTGTACGGTCGCAGGGATCCGCTGACACAGATCGCTGGTTAGTTATTTAATGGTTTCAGCTTAGTTTATTTTATCTAAGACTTCAGTGCACGGTTGCAGGGATCAGCTGACACAGATCGCTGGCACAGGCTGGTTAGTTATTTAATGGTTTCAGCTTAGTTTATCTAAAACTTCAGTGCACGGTTGCAGGGATCAGCTGACACAGATCGCTGGCACAGGCTGGCTAGTTATTTAATGGTTTCAGCTTAGTTTATCTAAAACTTCAGTGCACGGTTGCAGGAATCAGCTGACACAGATCGCTGGCACAGGCTGGTTAGTTATTTAATGGTTTCGGTTTGGTTTATTTTATCTAAAACTTCAGTGCACGGTTGCAGGGATCAGCTGACACAGATCGCTGGCACAGGCTGGTTAGTTATTTAATGGTTTCAGCTTAGTTTATCTAAAACTTCAGTGCACGGTTGCAGGGATCAGATGAAACAGATCGCTGGCACAGGCTGGTTAGTTATTTAATGGTTTCAGCTTAGTTTATCTAAAACTTCAGTGCACGGTTGCAGGGATCAGCTGACACAGATCGCTGGTACAGGCTGGCTAGTTATTTAATGGTTTCAGCTTAGTTTATTTGATCTAAGACTTCAGTGCACGGTTGCAGGGATCAGCTGACACAGATCGCTGACACAGGCTGGTTAGTTATTTAATGGTTTCAACTTAGTTTATTTTATCTAAAACTTCAGTGCACGGTCGCAGTGATCAGCTGACACAGATCGCTGGTTAGTTATTTAATGGTTTCAGCTTTGTTTATTTGATCTAAAACTTCAGTCCACGTTCGCAGGGATCAGCTGACACAGATCGCTGGCACAGGCTGGTTGGTTATTTAATGGTTTCAGCTTGGTTTATTTGATCTAAAACTTCAGTGCACGGTTGCAGGGATCAGCTGACACAGATCGCTGGCACAGGCTGGTTAGTTATTTAATGGTTTCAGCTTAGTTTATTTGATCTAAAACTTCAGTGCACGGTTGCAGGGATCAGCTGACACAGATCGCTGGCACAGGCTGGTTAGTTATTTAATGGTTTCGGTTTGGTTTATTTTATCTAAAACTTCAGTGCACGGTTGCAGGGATCAGCTGACACAGATCGCTGGCACAGGCTGGTTAGTTATTTAATGGTTTCAGCTTAGTTTATCTAAAACTTCAGTGCACGGTTGCAGGAATCAGCTGACACAGATCGCTGGCACAGGCTGGTTAGTTATTTAATGGTTTCGGTTTGGTTTATCTAAAACTTCAGTGCACGGTTGCAGGGATCAGCTGACACAGATCGCTGGCACAGGCTGGTTAGTTATTTAATGGTTTCAGCTTAGTTTATCTAAAACTTCAGTGCACGGTTGCAGGGATCAGCTGAAACAGATCGCTGGTACAGGCTGGTTAGTTATTTAATGGTTTCAGCCAAGTTTATCTAAAACTTCAGTGCGCGGTTGCAGGGATCAGCTGACACAGATCCCTTGCACAGGCTGGTTAGTTATTTAATGGTTTCAACTTAGTTTATTTTATCTAAAACCTCAGTGCACGGTCGCAGGGATCCGCTGACACAGATCGCTGTCACAGGCTGGTTAGTTATTTAAATGGTTTCAGGTTAGTTTATTTGATCTAAGACTTCAGTGCATGGTCGCAAAGATCAGCTGACACAGATCCCTGACACACGCTGGTTAGTTATTTAATGGTTTCAGCTTAGTTTATTTGATCTAAGACGTAAGTGCACGGTTGCAGGGATCAGCTGACACAGATCGCTGGCACAGGCTGGTTATTTATTTCGTGGTTTCAGCTTAGTTTATTTGATCTAAGACTTCAGTGCACATTCGCAAAGATCAGCTGAAACAGAACGCTGGCACAGGCTGGTTAGTTATTTAATTGTTTCAGCTTAGTTTATCTAAAACTTCAGTGCACGGTTGCAGGAATCAGCTGACACAGATCGCTGGCACAGGCTGGCTAGTTATTTAATGGTTTCAGCTTAGTTTATTTGATCTAAAACTTCAGTGCACGGTTGCAGGGATCAGCTGACACAGATCGCTGTCACAGGCTGGTTAGTTATTTAAATGGTTTCAACTTAGTTTATCTAAAACTTCAGTGCACGGTTGCAGGAATCAGCTGACACAGATCGCTGGCACAGGCTAGCTAGTTATTTAATGGTTTCAGCTTAGTTTATCTAAAACTTCAGTGCACGGTTGCAGGAATCAGCTGACACAGATCGCTGGCACAGGCTGGTTAGTTATTTAATGGTTTCGGTTTGGTTTATTTTATCTAAGACTTCAGTGCACGGTTGCAGGGATCAGCTGACACAGATCGCTGGCACAGGCTGGTTAGTTATTTAATGGTTTCAGCTTAGTTTATCTAAAACTTCAGTGCACGGTTGCAGGGATCAGCTGACACAGATCCCTGGCACAGGCTGGTTAGTTATTTAATTGTTTCAGCTTAGTTTATCTAAAACTTCAGTGTACGGTCGCAGGGATCCGCTGACACAGATCGCTGGTTAGTTATTTAATGGTTTCAGCTTAGTTTATTTTATCTAAAACTTCAGTGCACGGTCGCAGGGATCAGCTGAAACAGATCGCTGGCACAGATCCCTTGCACAGGCTGGTTAGTTATTTAATGGTTTCAGCTTTATTTGATCTAAAACTTCAGTCCACGTTCGCAGGGATCAGCTGACCCAGATCGCTGGCACAGGCTGGTTAATTATTTAATGGTTTCAGCTTAGTTTATTTGATCTAAAACTTCAGTGCACGGTTGCAGGGATCAGCTGACACAGATCGCTGGTTAGTTATTTAATGGTTTCAACTTAGTTTATCTAAAACTTCAGTGCACGGTTGCAGGAATCAGCTGACACAGATCGCTGGCACAGGCTGGTTAGTTATTTAATGGTTTCGGTTTGGTTTATTTTATCTAAAACTTCAGTGCACGGTTGCAGGGATCAGCTGACACAGATCGCTGGCACAGGCTGGTTAGTTATTTAATGGTTTCAGCTTAGTTTATCTAAAACTTCAGTGCACGGTTGCAGGAATCAGCTGACACAGATCGCTGGCACAGGCTGGTTAGTTATTTAATGGTTTCGGTTTGGTTTATTTTATCTAAAACTTCAGTGCACGGTTGCAGGGATCAGCTGACACAGATCGCTGGCACAGGCTGGTTAGTTATTTAATGGTTTCAGCTTAGTTTATCTAAAACTTCAGTGCACGGTTGCAGGGATCAGCTGAAACAGATCGCTGGTACAGGCTGGTTAGTTATTTAATGGTTTCAGCCAAGTTTATCTAAAACTTCAGTGCACGGTTGCAGGGATCAGCTGACACAGATCCCTGGCACAGGCTGGTTAGTTATTTAATGGTTTTAACTTAGTTTATTTGATCTAAAACTTCAGTGCACGATTGCAGGGATCAGCTGAAACAGATCGCTGGTACAGGCTGGTTAGTTATTTAAATGGTTTCAGGTTAGTTTATTTGATCTAAGACTTCAGTGCACGGTCGCAAAGATCAGCTGACACAGATCCCTGACACACGCTGGTTAGTTATTTAATGGTTTCAACTTAGTTTATTTTCTCTAAAACTTCAGTGCACGGTTGCAGGGATCAGCTGACACAGATCGCTGGTTAGATATTTAATGGTTTCAGCTTAGTTTATTTGATCTAAGACGTAAGTGCACGGTTGCAGGGATCAGCTGACACAGATCGCTGGCACAGGCTGGTTATTTATTTCGTGGTTTCAGCTTAGTTTATTTGATCTAAGACTTCAGTGCACATTCGCAAAGATCAGCTGAAACAGAACGCTGGCACAGGCTGGTTAGTTATTTAATTGTTTCAGCTTAGTTTATCTAAAACTTCAGTGCACGGTTGCAGGGATCAGCTGACAAAGATCGTTGGCACAGGCTGGTTAGTTATTTAATGGTTTCAACTTAGTTTATCTAAAACTTCAGTGCACGGTTGCAGGGATCAGCTGACACAGATCGCTGGCACAGGCTGGTTAGTTATTTAATGGTTTCAGCTTAGTTTATTTGATCTAAGACGTAAGTGCACGGTTGCAGGGATCAGCTGACACAGATCGCTGGCACAGGCTGGTTAGTTATTTAATGGTTTCAGCTTAGTTTATTTGATCTAAAACTTCAGTGCACGGTTGCAGGGATCAGCTGACACAGATCGCTGTCACAGGCTGGTTAGTTATTTAAATGGTTTCAACTTAGTTTATCTAAAACTTCAGTGCACGGTTGCAGGAATCAGCTGACACAGATCGCTGGCACAGGCTGGTTAGTTATTTAATGGTTTCAACTTAGTTTATTTTATCTTAAACTTCAGTGCACGGTCGCAGGGATCCGCTGACACAGATCGCTGGTTAGTTATTTAATGGTTTCAGCTTAGTTTATTTTATCTAAAACTTCAGTGCACGGTCGAAAGGATCAGCTGACACAGATCGCTGGTTAGTTATTTAATGGTTTCAGCTTTGTTTATTTGATCTAAGACGTAAGTGCACGGTTGCAGGAATCAGCTGACACAGATCGCTGGCACAGGCTGGTTAGTTATTTAATGGTTTCGGTTTGGTTTATTTTATCTAAGACTTCAGTGCACGGTTGCAGGGATCAGCTGACACAGATCGCTGGCACAGGCTGGTTAGTTATTTAATGGTTTCAGCTTAGTTTATCTAAAACTTCAGTGCACGGTTGCAGGGATCAGATGAAACAGATCGCTGGCACAGGCTGGCTAGTTATTTAATGGTTTCAGCTTAGTTTATCTAAAACTTCAGTGCACGGTTGCAGGGATCAGCTGACACAGATCCCTGGCAAAGGCTGGCTAGTTATTTAATGGTTTCAGCTTAGTTTATCTAAAACTTCAGTGCACGGTTGCAGGAATCAGCTGACACAGATCGCTGGCACAGGCTGGTTAGTCATTTAATGGTTTCGGTTTGGTTTATTTTATCTAAAACTTCAGTGCACGGTTGCAGGGATCAGCTGACACAGATCGCTGGCACAGGCTGGTTAGTTATTTAATGGTTTCAGCTTAGTTTATCTAAAACTTCAGTGCACGGTTGCAGGGATCAGCTGAAACAGATCGCTGGTACAGGCTGGTTAGTTATTTAATGGTTTCAGTTTAGTTTATCTAAAACTTCAGTGCACGGTTGCAGGGATCAGCTGACACAGATCCCTGGCACAGGCTGGCTAGTTATTTAATGGTTTCAGCTTAGTTTGTCTAAAACTTCAGTGCACGGTTGCAGGGATCAGCTGACACAGATCGTTGGCACAGGCTGGTTAGTTATTTAATGGTTTCAGCTTAGTTTATCTAAAACTTCAGTGCACGGTTGCAGGGATCAGCTGACACAGATCCCTGGCACAGGCTGGCTAGTTATTTAATGGTTTCAGCTTAGTTTGTCTAAAACTTCAGTGCACGGTTGCAGGAATCAGCTGACACAGATCGCTGGCACAGGCTGGTTAGTTATTTAATGGTTTTAACTTAGTTTATTTGATCTAAAACTTCAGTGCACGATTGCAGGGATCAGATGAAACAGATCGCTGGTACAGGCTGGTTAGTTATTTAATGGTTTCAGCCAAGTTTATCTAAAACTTCAGTGCGCGGTTGCAGGAATCAGCTGACACAGATCGCTGGCACAGGCTGGCTAGTTATTTAATGGTTTCAGCTTAGTTTATTTGATCTAAAACTTCAGTGCACGGTTGCAGGGATCAGCTGACACAGATCGCTGTCACAGGCTGGTTAGTTATTTAAATGGTTTCAACTTAGTTTATCTAAAACTTCAGTGCACGGTTGCAGGAATCAGCTGACACAGATCGCTGGCACAGGCTGGCTAGTTATTTAATGGTTTCAGCTTAGTTTATCTAAAACTTCAGTGCACGGTTGCAGGAATCAGCTGACACAGATCGCTGGCACAGGCTGGTTAGTTATTTAATGGTTTCGGTTTGGTTTATTTTATCTAAGACTTCAGTGCACGGTTGCAGGGATCAGCTGACACAGATCGCTGGCACAGGCTGGTTAGTTATTTAATGGTTTCAGCTTAGTTTATCTAAAACTTCAGTGCACGGTTGCAGGGATCAGCTGACACAGATCCCTGGCACAGGCTGGTTAGTTATTTAATTGTTTCAGCTTAGTTTATCTAAAACTTCAGTGCACGGTCGCAAAGATCAGCTGACACAGATCCCTGACACACGCTGGTTAGTTATTTAATGGTTTCAACTTAGTTTATTTTCTCTAAAACTTCAGTGCACGGTTGCAGGGATCAGCTGACACAGATCGCTGGTTAGATATTTAATGGTTTCAGCTTAGTTTATTTGATCTAAGACGTAAGTGCACGGTTGCAGGGATCAGCTGACACAGATCGCTGGCACAGGCTGGTTATTTATTTCGTGGTTTCAGCTTAGTTTATTTGATCTAAGACTTCAGTGCACATTCGCAAAGATCAGCTGAAACAGAACGCTGGCACAGGCTGGTTAGTTATTTAATTGTTTCAGCTTAGTTTATCTAAAACTTCAGTGCACGGTTGCAGGGATCAGCTGACAAAGATCGTTGGCACAAGCTGGTTAGTTATTTAATGGTTTCAACTTAGTTTATCTAAAACTTCAGTGCACGGTTGCAGGGATCAGCTGACACAGATCGCTGGCACAGGCTGGTTAGTTATTTAATGGTTTCAGCTTAGTTTATTTGATCTAAGACGTAAGTGCACGGTTGCAGGGATCAGCTGACACAGATCGCTGGCACAGGCTGGTTAGTTATTTAATGGTTTCAGCTTAGTTTATTTGATCTAAAACTTCAGTGCACGGTTGCAGGGATCAGCTGACACAGATCGCTGTCACAGGCTGGTTAGTTATTTAAATGGTTTCAACTTAGTTTATCTAAAACTTCAGTGCACGGTTGCAGGAATCAGCTGACACAGATCGCTGGCACAGGCTGGTTAGTTATTTAATGGTTTCAACTTAGTTTATTTTATCTTAAACTTCAGTGCACGGTCGCAGGGATCCGCTGACACAGATCGCTGGTTAGTTATTTAATGGTTTCAGCTTAGTTTATTTTATCTAAAACTTCAGTGCACGGTCGCAAGGATCAGCTGACACAGATCGCTGGTTAGTTATTTAATGGTTTCAGCTTTGTTTATTTGATCTAAGACGTAAGTGCACGGTTGCAGGAATCAGCTGACACAGATCGCTGGCACAGGCTGGTTAGTTATTTAATGGTTTCGGTTTGGTTTATTTTATCTAAGACTTCAGTGCACGGTTGCAGGGATCAGCTGACACAGATCGCTGGCACAGGCTGGTTAGTTATTTAATGGTTTCAGCTTAGTTTATCTAAAACTTCAGTGCACGGTTGCAGGGATCAGATGAAACAGATCGCTGGCACAGGCTGGCTAGTTATTTAATGGTTTCAGATTAGTTTATCTAAAACTTCAGTGCACGGTTGCAGGGATCAGCTGACACAGATCCCTGGCAAAGGCTGGCTAGTTATTTAATGGTTTCAGCTTAGTTTATCTAAAACTTCAGTGCACGGTTGCAGGAATCAGCTGACACAGATCGCTGGCACAGGCTGGTTAGTCATTTAATGGTTTCGGTTTGGTTTATTTTATCTAAAACTTCAGTGCACGGTTGCAGGGATCAGCTGACACAGATCGCTGGCACAGGCTGGTTAGTTATTTAATGGTTTCAGCTTAGTTTATCTAAAACTTCAGTGCACGGTTGCAGGGATCAGCTGAAACAGATCGCTGGTACAGGCTGGTTAGTTATTTAATGGTTTCAGCTTAGTTTATCTAAAACTTCAGTGCACGGTTGCAGGGATCAGCTGACACAGATCCCTGGCACAGGCTGGCTAGTTATTTAATGGTTTCAGCTTAGTTTGTCTAAAACTTCAGTGCACGGTTGCAGGGATCAGCTGACACAGATCGTTGGCACAGGCTGGTTAGTTATTTAATGGTTTCAGCTTAGTTTATCTAAAACTTCAGTGCACGGTTGCAGGGATCAGCTGACACAGATCCCTGGCACAGGCTGGCTAGTTATTTAATGGTTTCAGCTTAGTTTGTCTAAAACTTCAGTGCACGGTTGCAGGAATCAGCTGACACAGATCGCTGGCACAGGCTGGTTAGTTATTTAATGGTTTTAACTTAGTTTATTTGATCTAAAACTTCAGTGCACGATTGCAGGGATCAGATGAAACAGATCGCTGGTACAGGCTGGTTAGTTATTTAATGGTTTCAGCCAAGTTTATCTAAAACTTCAGTGCGCGGTTGCAGGAATCAGCTGACACAGATCGCTGGCACAGGCTGGCTAGTTATTTAATGGTTTCAGCTTAGTTTATTTGATCTAAAACTTCAGTGCACGGTTGCAGGGATCAGCTGACACAGATCGCTGTCACAGGCTGGTTAGTTATTTAAATGGTTTCAACTTAGTTTATCTAAAACTTCAGTGCACGGTTGCAGGAATCAGCTGACACAGATCGCTGGCACAGGCTGGCTAGTTATTTAATGGTTTCAGCTTAGTTTATCTAAAACTTCAGTGCACGGTTGCAGGAATCAGCTGACACAGATCGCTGGCACAGATCGCTGGTTAGTTATTTAATGGTTTCGGTTTGGTTTATTTTATCTAAGACTTCAGTGCACGGTTGCAGGGATCAGCTGACACAAATCGCTGGCACAGGCTGGTTAGTTATTTAATGGTTTCAGCTTAGTTTATCTAAAACTTCAGTGCACGGTTGCAGGGATCAGATGAAACAGATCGCTGGCACAGGCTGGCTAGTTATTTAATGGTTTCAGCTTAGTTTATCTAAAACTTCAGTGCACGGTTGCAGGGATCAGCTGACACAGATCCCTGGCAAAGGCTGGCTAGTTATTTAATGGTTTCAGCTTAGTTTATCTAAAACTTCAGTGCACGGTTGCAGGAATCAGCTGACACAGATCGCTGGCACAGGCTGGTTAGTCATTTAATGGTTTCGGTTTGGTTTATTTTATCTAAAACTTCAGTGCACGGTTGCAGGGATCAGCTGAAACAGATCGCTGGTACAGGCTGGTTAGTTATTTAATGGTTTCAGCTTAGTTTATCTAAAACTTCAGTGCACGGTTGCAGGGATCAGCTGACACAGATCCCTGGCACAGGCTGGTTAGTTATTTAATTGTTTCAGCTTAGTTTATCTAAAACTTCAGTGTACGGTCGCAGGGATCCGCTGACACAGATCGCTGGTTAGTTATTTAATGGTTTCAGCTTAGTTTATTTTATCTAAAACTTCAGTGCACGGTCGCAGGGATCAGCTGAAACAGATCGCTGGCACAGATCCCTTGCACAGGCTGGTTAGTTATTTAATGGTTTCAGCTTTGTTTATTTGATCTAAAACTTCAGTCCACGTTCGCAGGGATCAGCTGACCCAGATCGCTGGCACAGGCTGGTTAATTATTTAATGGTTTCAGCTTAGTTTATTTGATCTAAAACTTCAGTGCACGGTTGCAGGGATCAGCTGACACAGATCGCTGGTTAGTTATTTAATGGTTTCAACTTAGTTTATCTAAAACTTCAGTGCACGGTTGCAGGAATCAGCTGACACAGATCGCTGGCACAGGCTGGTTAGTTATTTAATGGTTTCGGTTTGGTTTATTTTATCTAAAACTTCAGTGCACGGTTGCAGGGATCAGCTGACACAGATCGCTGGCACAGGCTGGTTAGTTATTTAATGGTTTCAGCTTAGTTTATCTAAAACTTCAGTGCACGGTTGCAGGAATCAGCTGACACAGATCGCTGGCACAGGCTGGTTAGTTATTTAATGGTTTCGGTTTGGTTTATTTTATCTAAAACTTCAGTGCACGGTTGCAGGGATCAGCTGAAACAGATCGCTGGTACAGGCTGGTTAGTTATTTAATGGTTTCAGCCAAGTTTATCTAAAACTTCAGTGCACGGTTGCAGGGATCAGCTGACACAGATCCCTGGCACAGGCTGGTTAGTTATTTAATGGTTTTAACTTAGTTTATTTGATCTAAAACTTCAGTGCACGATTGCAGGGATCAGCTGAAACAGATCGCTGGTACAGGCTGGTTAGTTATTTAAATGGTTTCAGGTTAGTTTATTTGATCTAAGACTTCAGTGCACGGTCGCAAAGATCAGCTGACACAGATCCCTGACACACGCTGGTTAGTTATTTAATGGTTTCAACTTAGTTTATTTTCTCTAAAACTTCAGTGCACGGTTGCAGGGATCAGCTGACACAGATCGCTGGTTAGATATTTAATGGTTTCAGCTTAGTTTATTTGATCTAAGACGTAAGTGCACGGTTGCAGGGATCAGCTGACACAGATCGCTGGCACAGGCTGGTTATTTATTTCGTGGTTTCAGCTTAGTTTATTTGATCTAAGACTTCAGTGCACATTCGCAAAGATCAGCTGAAACAGAACGCTGGCACAGGCTGGTTAGTTATTTAATTGTTTCAGCTTAGTTTATCTAAAACTTCAGTGCACGGTTGCAGGGATCAGCTGACAAAGATCGTTGGCACAGGCTGGTTAGTTATTTAATGGTTTCAACTTAGTTTATCTAAAACTTCAGTGCACGGTTGCAGGGATCAGCTGACACAGATCGCTGGCACAGGCTGGTTAGTTATTTAATGGTTTCAGCTTAGTTTATTTGATCTAAGACGTAAGTGCACGGTTGCAGGGATCAGCTGACACAGATCGCTGGCACAGGCTGGTTAGTTATTTAATGGTTTCAGCTTAGTTTATTTGATCTAAAACTTCAGTGCACGGTTGCAGGGATCAGCTGACACAGATCGCTGTCACAGGCTGGTTAGTTATTTAAATGGTTTCAACTTAGTTTATCTAAAACTTCAGTGCACGGTTGCAGGAATCAGCTGACACAGATCGCTGGCACAGGCTGGTTAGTTATTTAATGGTTTCGGTTTGGTTTATTTTATCTAAGACTTCAGTGCACGGTTGCAGGGATCAGCTGACACAGATCGCTGGCACAGGCTGGTTAGTTATTTAATGGTTTCAGCTTAGTTTATCTAAAACTTCAGTGCACGGTTGCAGGGATCAGATGAAACAGATCGCTGGCACAGGCTGGCTAGTTATTTAATGGTTTCAGCTTAGTTTATCTAAAACTTCAGTGCACGGTTGCAGGGATCAGCTGACACAGATCCCTGGCAAAGGCTGGCTAGTTATTTAATGGTTTCAGCTTAGTTTATCTAAAACTTCAGTGCACGGTTGCAGGAATCAGCTGACACAGATCGCTGGCACAGGCTGGTTAGTCATTTAATGGTTTCGGTTTGGTTTATTTTATCTAAAACTTCAGTGCACGGTTGCAGGGATCAGCTGACACAGATCGCTGGCACAGGCTGGTTAGTTATTTAATGGTTTCAGCTTAGTTTATCTAAAACTTCAGTGCACGGTTGCAGGGATCAGCTGAAACAGATCGCTGGTACAGGCTGGTTAGTTATTTAATGGTTTCAGCTTAGTTTATCTAAAACTTCAGTGCACGGTTGCAGGGATCAGCTGACACAGATCCCTGGCACAGGCTGGCTAGTTATTTAATGGTTTCAGCTTAGTTTGTCTAAAACTTCAGTGCACGGTTGCAGGGATCAGCTGACACAGATCGTTGGCACAGGCTGGTTAGTTATTTAATGGTTTCAGCTTAGTTTATCTAAAACTTCAGTGCACGGTTGCAGGGATCAGCTGACACAGATCCCTGGCACAGGCTGGCTAGTTATTTAATGGTTTCAGCTTAGTTTGTCTAAAACTTCAGTGCACGGTTGCAGGAATCAGCTGACACAGATCGCTGGCACAGGCTGGTTAGTTATTTAATGGTTTTAACTTAGTTTATTTGATCTAAAACTTCAGTGCACGATTGCAGGGATCAGATGAAACAGATCGCTGGTACAGGCTGGTTAGTTATTTAATGGTTTCAGCCAAGTTTATCTAAAACTTCAGTGCGCGGTTGCAGGGATCAGCTGACACAGATCGCTGGTTAGTTATTTAATGGTTTCAGCTTTGTTTATTTGATCTACAACTTCAGTCCACGTTCGCAGGGATCAGCTGACACAGATCTCTGGCACAGGCTGGTTAGTTATTTAATGGTTTCAGCTTAGTTTATTTGATCTAAAACTTCAGTGCACGGTTGCAGGGATCAGCTAACACAGATCCCTGACACACGCTGGTTAGTTATTTAATGGTTTCAACTTAGTTTATTTTCTCTAAAAATTCAGTGCACGGTTGCAGGGATCAGTTGACAAAGATTCCTGGCACAGGCTGGTTAGTTATTTAATGGTTTCAACTTAGTTTATTTTCTCTAAAACTTCAGTGCACGGTTGCAGGGATCAGCTGACACAGATCGCTGGCACAGGCTGGTTAGTTATTTAGTGGTTTCAGCTTAGTTTATTTGATCTAAAACTTCAGTGCACGGTTGCAGGGATCAGCTGACACAGATCCCTGGCACAGGCTGGTTAGTTATTTAATGGTTTCAACTTAGTTTATCTAAAACTTCAGTGCACGGTTGCAGGAATCAGCTGACACAGATCGCTGGCACAGGCTGGTTAGTTATTTAATTGTTTCAGCTTAGTTTATCTAAAACTTCAGTGCATGGTTGCAGGGATCAGCTGACACAGATCGTTGGCACAGGCTGGTTAGTTATTTAATGGTTTCAACTTAGTTTATCTAAAACTTCAGTGCACGGTTGCAGGAATCAGCTGACACAGATCGCTGGCACAGGCTGGTTAGTTATTTAATGTTTCGGTTTGGTTTATTTTATCTAAAACTTCAGTGCACGGTTGCAGGGATCAGCTGACACAGATCGCTGGCACAGGCTGGTTAGTTATTTAATGGTTTCAGCTTAGTTTATCTAAAACTTCAGTGCACGGTTGCAGGGATCAGATGAAACAGATCGCTCGCACAGGCTGGTTAGTTATTTAATGGTTTCGGTTTGGTTTATTTTATCTAAAACTTCAGTGCACGGTTGCAGGGATCAGCTGACACAGATCGCTGGCACAGGCTGGTTAGTTATTTAATGGTTTCAGCCAAGTTTATCTAAAACTTCAGTGCGCGGTTGCAGGGATCAGCTGACACAGATCCCTTGCACAGGCTGGTTAGTTATTTAATGGTTTCAACTTAGTTTATTTTATCTAAAACCTCAGTGCACGGTCGCAGGGATCCGCTGACACAGATCGCTGTCACAGGCTGGTTAGTTATTTAAATGGTTTCAGGTTAGTTTATTTGATCTAAGACTTCAGTGCATGGTCGCAAAGATCAGCTGACACAGATCCCTGACACACGCTGGTTAGTTATTTAATGGTTTCAGCTTAGTTTATTTGATCTAAGACGTAAGTGCACGGTTGCAGGGATCAGCTGACACAGATCGCTGGCACAGGCTGGTTATTTATTTCGTGGTTTCAGCTTAGTTTATTTGATCTAAGACTTCAGTGCACATTCGCAAAGATCAGCTGAAACAGAACGCTGGCACAGGCTGGTTAGTTATTTAATTGTTTCAGCTTAGTTTATCTAAAACTTCAGTGCACGGTTGCAGGGATCAGCTGACAAAGATCGTTGGCACAGGCTGGTTAGTTATTTAATGGTTTCAGCTTAGTTTATTTGATCTAAAACTTCAGTGCACGGTTGCAGGGATCAGCTGACACAGATCGCTGTCACAGGCTGGTTAGTTATTTAAATGGTTTCAACTTAGTTTATCTAAAACTTCAGTGCACGGTTGCAGGAATCAGCTGACACAGATCGCTGGCACAGGCTGGCTAGTTATTTAATGGTTTCAGCTTAGTTTATCTAAAACTTCAGTGCACGGTTGCAGGAATCAGCTGACACAGATCGCTGGCACAGGCTGGTTAGTTATTTAATGGTTTCGGTTTGGTTTATTTTATCTAAGACTTCAGTGCACGGTTGCAGGGATCAGCTGACACAGATCGCTGGCACAGGCTGGCTAGTTATTTAATGGTTTCAGCTTAGTTTATCTAAAACTTCAGTGCACGGTTGCAGGGATCAGCTGACACAGATCCCTGGCAAAGGCTGGCTAGTTATTTAATGGTTTCAGCTTAGTTTATCTAAAACTTCAGTGCACGGTTGCAGGAATCAGCTGACACAGATCGCTGGCACAGGCTGGTTAGTCATTTAATGGTTTCGGTTTGGTTTATTTTATCTAAAACTTCAGTGCACGGTTGCAGGGATCAGCTGAAACAGATCGCTGGTACAGGCTGGTTAGTTATTTAATGGTTTCAGCTTAGTTTATCTAAAACTTCAGTGCACGGTTGCAGGGATCAGCTGACACAGATCCCTGGCACAGGCTGGCTAGTTATTTAATGGTTTCAGCTTAGTTTGTCTAAAACTTCAGTGCACGGTTGCAGGGATCAGCTGACACAGATCCCTGGCACAGGCTGGTTAGTTATTTAATTGTTTCAGCTTAGTTTATCTAAAACTTCAGTGTACGGTCGCAGGGATCAGCTGACACAGATTGCTGGCACAGGCTGGTTAGTTATTTAATTGTTTCAGCTTAGTTTATTTGATCTAAAACTTCAGTGTACGGTCGCAGGGATCAGCTGACCCAGATCGCTGGCACAGGCTGGTTAATTATTTAATGGTTTCAGCTTAGTTTATTTGATCTAAAACTTCAGTGCACGGTTGCAGGGATCAGCTGACACAGATCGCTGACACAGGCTGGTTAGTTATTTAATGGTTTCAACTTAGTTTATTTTATCTAAAACTTCAGTGCACGGTCGCAGTGATCAGCTGACACAGATCGCTGGTTAGTTATTTAATGGTTTCAGCTTTGTTTATTTGATCTAAAACGTCAGTCCACGTTCGCAGGGATCAGCTGACACAGATCGCTGGCACAGGCTGGTTGGTTATTTAATGGTTTCAGCTTAGTTTATTTGATCTAAAACTTCAGTGCACGGTTGCAGGGATCAGCTGACACAGATCGCTGGCACAGGCTGGTTAGTTATTTAAATGGTTTCAACTTAGTTTATCTAAAACTTCAGTGCACGGTTGCAGGAATCAGCTGACACAGATCGCTGGCACAGGCTGGTTAGTTATTTAATGGTTTCGGTTTGGTTTATTTTATCTAAAACTTCAGTGCACGGTTGCAGGGATCAGCTGACACAGATCGCTTGCACAGGCTGGTTAGTTATTTAATGGTTTCAGCTTAGTTTATCTAAAACTTCAGTGCACGGTTGCAGGAATCAGCTGACACAGATCGCTGGCACAGGCTGGTTAGTTATTTAATGGTTTCGGTTTGGTTTATTTTATCTAAAACTTCAGTGCACGGTTGCAGGGATCAGCTGACACAGATCGCTGGCACAGGCTGGTTAGTTATTTAATGGTTTCAGCTTAGTTTATCTAAAACTTCAGTGCACGGTTGCAGGGATCAGCTGAAACAGATCGCTGGTACAGGCTGGTTAGTTATTTAATGGTTTCAGCCAAGTTTATCTAAAACTTCAGTGCACGGTTGCAGGGATCAGCTGACACAGATCCCTGGCACAGGCTGGTTAGTTATTTAATGGTTTCAGCTTAGTTTATTTGATCTAAGACGTAAGTGCACGGTTGCAGGGATCAGCTGACACAGATCGCTGGCACAGGCTGGTTAGTTATTTAATGGTTTCAGCTTAGTTTATTTGATCTAAAACTTCAGTGCACGGTTGCAGGGATCAGCTGACACAGATCGCTGTCACAGGCTGGTTAGTTATTTAAATGGTTTCAACTTAGTTTATCTAAAACTTCAGTGCACGGTTGCAGGAATCAGCTGACACAGATCGCTGGCACAGGCTGGTTAGTTATTTAATGGTTTCAACTTAGTTTATTTTATCTTAAACTTCAGTGCACGGTCGCAGGGATCCGCTGACACAGATCGCTGGTTAGTTATTTAATGGTTTCAGCTTAGTTTATTTTATCTAAAACTTCAGTGCACGGTCGCAAGGATCAGCAGACACAGATCGCTGGTTAGTTATTTAATGGTTTCAGCTTTGTTTATCTAAAACTTCAGTGCACGGTTGCAGGGATCAGATGAAACAGATCGCTGGCACAGGCTGGCTAGTTATTTAATGGTTTCAGCTTAGTTTATCTAAAACTTCAGTGCACGGTTGCAGGGATCAGCTGACACAGATCCCTGGCAAAGGCTGGCTAGTTATTTAATGGTTTCAGCTTAGTTTATCTAAAACTTCAGTGCACGGTTGCAGGGATCAGCTGAAACAGATCGCTGGTACAGGCTGGTTAGTTATTTAATGGTTTCAGCTTAGTTTATCTAAAACTTCAGTGCACGGTTGCAGGGATCAGCTGACACAGATCCCTGGCACAGGCTGGCTAGTTATTTAATGGTTTCAGCTTAGTTTGTCTAAAACTTCAGTGCACGGTTGCAGGGATCAGCTGACACAGATCGTTGGCACAGGCTGGTTAGTTATTTAATGGTTTCAGCTTAGTTTATCTAAAACTTCAGTGCACGGTTGCAGGGATCAGCTGACACAGATCCCTGGCACAGGCTGGTTAGTTATTTAATGGTTTCAGCTTAGTTTATCTAAAACTTCAGTGCACGGTTGCAGGGATCAGCTGACACAGATCCCTGGCACAGGCTGGTTAGTTATTTAATGGTTTCAGCTTAGTTTGTCTAAAACTTCAGTGCACGGTTGCAGGAATCAGCTGACACAGATCGCTGGCACAGGCTGGTTAGTTATTTAATGGTTTCAGCTTAGTTTATCTAAAACTTCAGTGCACGGTTGCAGGGATCAGATGAAACAGATCGCTGGTACAGGCTGGTTAGTTATTTAATGGTTTCAGCCAAGTTTATCTAAAACTTCAGTGCGCGGTTGCAGGGATCAGCTGACACAGATCCCTTGCACAGGCTGGTTAGTTATTTAATGGTTTCAACTTAGTTTATTTTATCTAAAACTTCAGTGCACGGTTGCAGGGATCAGCTGAAACAGATCGCTGGTACAGGCTGGTTAGTTATTGAATGGTTTCAGCTTAGTTTATTTGATCTAAAACTTCAGTGCACGGTTGCAAAGATCAGCTGACACAGATCCCTGGCACAGATCGCTGGTTAGTTATTTAATGGTTTCAACTTACTTTATTTTCTCTAAAACTTCAGTGCACGGTTGCAGGGATCAGCTGACACAGATCGCTGGTTAGTTATTTAATGGTTTCAGCTTTGTTTATTTGATCTAAGACTTCAGTGCATGGTCGCAAAGATCAGCTGACACAGATCCCTGACACACGCTGGTTAGTTATTTAATGGTTTCAACTTAGTTTATTTTCTCTAAAACTTCAGTGCACGGTTGCAGGGATCAGCTGACACAGATCGCTGGTTAGTTATTTAATGGTTTCAGCTTAGTTTATTTGATCTAAGACTTCAGTGCATGGTCGCAAAGATCAGCTGACACAGATCCCTGACACACGCTGGTTAGTTATTTAATGGTTTCAACTTAGTTTATTTTCTCTAAAACTTCAGTGCACGGTTGCAGGGATCAGCTGACACAGATCGCTGGCACAGGCTGGTTATTTATTTCGTGGTTTCAGCTTAGTTTATTTGATCTAAGACTTCAGTGCACATTCGCAAAGATCAGCTGAAACAGAACGCTGGCACAGGCTGGTTAGTTATTTAATTGTTTCAGCTTAGTTTATCTAAAACTTCAGTGCACGGTTGCAGGGATCAGCTGACAAAGATCGTTGGCACAGGCTGGTTAGTTATTTAATGGTTTCAACTTAGTTTATCTAAAACTTCAGTGCACGGTTGCAGGGATCAGCTGACACAGATCGCTGGCACAGGCTGGTTAGTTATTTAATGGTTTCAGCTTAGTTTATTTGATCTAAAACTTCAGTGCACGGTTGCAGGGATCAGCTGAAACAGATCGCTGGCATAGGCTGGCTAGTTATTTAATGGTTTCAGCTTAGTTTATCTAAAACTTCAGTGCACGGTTGCAGGAATCAGCTGACACAGATCGCTGGCACAGGCTGGTTAGTCATTTAATGGTTTCGGTTTGGTTTATTTTATCTAAAACTTCAGTGCAAGGTTGCAGGGATCAGCTGAAACAGATCGCTGGTACAGGCTGGTTAGTTATTTAATGGTTTCAGCTTAGTTTATCTAAAACTTCAGTGCACGGTTGCAGGGATCAGCTGACACAGATCCCTGGCACAGGCTGGCTAGTTATTTAATGGTTTCAGCTTAGTTTGTCTAAAACTTCAGTGCACGGTTGCAGGGATCAGCTGACACAGATCGTTGGCACAGGCTGGTTAGTTATTTAATGGTTTCAGCTTAGTTTATCTAAAACTTCAGTGCACGGTTGCAGGGATCAGCTGACACAGATCCCTGGCACAGGCTGGTTAGTTATTTAATGGTTTCAGCTTAGTTTATCTAAAACTTCAGTGCACGGTTGCAGAGATCAGATGAAACAGATCGCTGGTACAGGCTGGTTAGTTATTTAATGGTTTCAGCCAAGTTTATCTAAAACTTCAGTGCGCGGTTGCAGGGATCAGCTGACACAGATCCCTTGCACAGGCTGGTTAGTTATTTAATGGTTTCAACTTAGTTTATTTTATCTAAAACTTCAGTGCACGGTTGCAGGGATCAGCTGAAACAGATCGCTGGTACAGGCTGGTTAGTTATTGAATGGTTTCAGCTTAGTTTATTTGATCTAAAACTTCAGTGCACGGTTGCAGGGATCAGCTGACACAGATCGCTGTCACAGGCTGGTTAGTTATTTAAATGGTTTCAGGTTAGTTTATTTGATCTAAGACTGCAGTGCATGGTCGCAAAGATCAGCTGACACAGATCCCTGGCACAGATCGCTGGTTAGTTATTTAATGGTTTCAACTTACTTTATTTTCTCTGAAACTTCAGTGCACGGTTGCAGGGATCAGCTGACACAGATCGCTGGTTAGTTATTTAATGGTTTCAGCTTTGTTTATTTGATCTACAACTTCAGTCCACGTTCGCAGGGATCAGCTGACACAGATCTCTGGCACAGGCTGGTTAGTTATTTAATTGTTTCAGCTTATTTTATTTTCTGTAAAACTTCAGTGCACGGTTGCAGGGATCAGCTAACACAGATCCCTGACACACGCTGGTTAGTTATTTAATGGTTTCAACTTAGTTAATTTTCTCTAAAAATTCAGTGCACGGTTGCAGGGATCAGTTGACAAAGATTCCTGGCACAGGCTGGTTAGTTATTTAATGGTTTCAACTTAGTTTATTTTCTCTAAAACTTCAGTGCACGGTTGCAGGGATCAGCTGACACAGATCGCTGGCACAGGCTGGTTAGTTATTTAGTGGTTTCAGCTTAGTTTATTTGATCTAAAACTTCAGTGCACGGTTGCAGGGATCAGCTGACACAGATCGCTCGCACAGGCTGGTTAGTTATTTAATGGTTTCAACTTAGTTTATTTTATCTTAAACTTCAGTGCACGGTCGCAGGGATCCGCTGACACAGATCGCTGGTTAGTTATTTAATGGTTTCAGCTTAGTTTATTTTATCTAAAACTTCAGTGCACGGTCGCAAGGATCAGCTGACAAAGATCGCTGGTTAGTTATTTAATGGTTTCAGCTTTGTTTATTTGATCTAAGACGTAAGTGCACGGTTGCAGGGATCAGCTGACACAGATAGCTGGCACAGGCTGGTTAGTTATTTCGTGGTTTCAGCTTAGTTTATCTAAAACTTCAGTGCACGGTTGCAGGGATAAGCTGACACAGATCGTTGGCACAGGCTGGTTAGTTATTTAATGGTTTCAACTTAGTTTATCTAAAACTTCAGTGCACGGTTGCAGGAATCAGCTGACACAGATCGCTGGCACAGGCTGGTTAGTTATTTAATGGTTTCGGTTTGGTTTATTTTATCTAAAACTTCAGTGCACGGTTGCAGGGATCAGCTGACACAGATCGCTGGCACAGGCTGGTTAGTTATTTAATGCTTTCAGCTTAGTTTATCTAAAACTTCAGTGCACGGTTGCAGGGATCAGATGAAACAGATCCCTGGCACAGGCTGGTTAGTTATTTAATTGTTTCAGCTTAGTTTATTTGATCTAAAACTTCAGTGTACGGTCGCAGGGATCAGCTGAAACAGATCGCTGACACAGATCGTTGGTTAGTTATTTAATGGTTTCAGCTTAGTTTATTTTATCTAAAACTTCAGTGCACGGTCGCAGGGATCAGCTGAAACAGATCGCTGGCACAGATCCCTTGCACAGGCTGGTTAGTTATTTAATGGTTTCAACTTAGTTTATTTTATCTTAAACTTCAGTGCACGGTCGCAGGGATCCGCTGACACAGATCGCTGGTTAGTTATTTAATGGTTTCAGCTTAGTTTATTTGATCTAAAACTTCAGTGCACGGTTGCAGGGATCAGCTGACACAGATCGCTGACACAGGCTGGTTAGTTATTTAATGGTTTCAACTTAGTTTATTTTATCTAAAACTTCAGTGCACGGTCGCAGTGATCAGCTGACACAGATCGCTGGTTAGTTATTTAATGGTTTCAGCTTTGTTTATTTGATCTAAAACTTCAGTCCACGTTCGCAGGGATCAGCTGACACAGATCGCTGGCACAGGCTGGTTGGTTATTTAATGGTTTCAGCTTAGTTTATTTGATCTAAAACTTCAGTGCACGGTTGCAGGGATCAGCTGACACAGATCGCTGGCACAGGCTGGTTAGTTATTTAATGGTTTCGGTTTGGTTTATTTTATCTAAAACTTCAGTGCACGGTTGCAGGGATCAGATGAAACAGATCGCTGGCACAGGCTGGCTAGTTATTTAAATGGTTTCAACTTAGTTTATCTAAAACTTCAGTGCACGGTTGCAGGGATCAGCTGACACAGATCGCTGGCACAGGCTGGTTAGTTATTTAATGGTTTCAGCTTAGTTTATTTGATCTAAAACTTCAGTGCACGGTTGCAGGGATCAGCTGACACAGATCGCTGGCACAGGCTGGTTAGTTATTTAATGGTTTCGGTTTGGTTTATTTTATCTAAAACTTCAGTGCACGGTTGCAGGGATCAGCTGACACAGATCGCTGGCACAGGCTGGTTAGTTATTTAATGGTTTCAGCTTAGTTTATCTAAAACTTCAGTGCACAGTTGCAGGGATCAGATGAAACAGATCGCTCGCACAGGCTGGTTAGTTATTTAATGGTTTCAGCTTAGTTTATCTAAAACTTCAGTGCACGGTTGCAGGGATCAGCTGACACAGATCGCTGGCACAGGCTGGTTAGTTATTTAATGGTTTCGGTTTGGTTTATTTTATCTAAAACTTCAGTGCACGGTTGCAGGGATCAGCTGACACAGATCGCTGGCACAGGCTGGTTAGTTATTTAATGGTTTCAGCTTAGTTTATCTAAAACTTCAGTGCACGGTTGCAGGGATCAGCTGAAACAGATCGCTGGTACAGGCTGGTTAGTTATTTAATGGTTTCAGCCAAGTTTATCTAAAACTTCAGTGCACGGTTGCAGGGATCAGCTGACACAGATCCCTGGCACAGGCTGGTTAGTTATTTAATGGTTTTAACTCAGTTTATTTGATCTAAAACTTCAGTGCACGATTGCAGGGATCAGCTGAAACAGATCGCTGGTACAGGCTGGTTAGTTATTTAATGGTTTCAGCTTAGTTTATCTAAAACTTCAGTGCACGGTTGCAGGGATCAGCTGAAACAGATAGCTGGCACAGGCTGGCTAGTTATTTAATGGTTTCAGCTTAGTTTATCTAAAACTTCAGTGCACGGTTGCAGGAATCAGCTGACACAGATCGCTGGCACAGGCTGGTTAGTTATTTAATGGTTTCGGTTTGGTTTATTTTATCTAAAACTTCAGTGCACGGTTGCAAGGATCAGCTGACACAGATCGCTGGCACAGGCTGGTTAGTTATTTAATGGTTTCAGCTTAGTTTATTTGATCTAAAACTTCAGTGCACGGTTGCAGGGATCAGCTGACACAGATCGCTGACACAGGCTGGTTAGTTATTTAATGGTTTCAACTTAGTTTATTTTATCTAAAACTTCAGTGCACGGTCGCAGTGATCAGCTGACACAGATCGCTGGTTAGTTATTTAATGGTTTCAGCTTTGTTTATTTGATCTAAAACTTCAGTCCACGTTCGCAGGGATCAGCTGACACAGATCGCTGGCACAGGCTGGTTGGTTATTTAATGGTTTCAGCTTAGTTTATTTGATCTAAAACTTCAGTGCACGGTTGCAGGGATCAGCTGACACAGATCGCTGGCACAGGCTGGTTAGTTATTTAATGGTTTCAGCTTAGTTTATTTGATCTAAAACTTCAGTGCACGGTTGCAGGGATCAGCTGACACAGATCGCTGGCACAGGCTGGTTAGTTATTTAAATGGTTTCAACTTAGTTTATCTAAAACTTCAGTGCACGGTTGCAGGAATCAGCTGACACAGATCGCTGGCACAGGCTGGTTAGTTATTTAATGGTTTCGGTTTGGTTTATTTTATCTAAAACTTCAGTGCACGGTTGCAGGGATCAGCTGACACAGATCGCTGGCACAGGCTGGTTAGTTATTTAATGGTTTCAGCTTAGTTTATCTAAAACTTCAGTGCACGGTTGCAGGAATCAGCTGACACAGATCGCTGGCACAGCCTGGTTAGTTATTTAATGGTTTCGGTTTGGTTTATTTTATCTAAAACTTCAGTGCACGGTTGCAGGGATCAGCTGACACAGATCGCTGGCACAGGCTGGTTAGTTATTTAATGGTTTCAGCTTAGTTTATCTAAAACTTCAGTGCACGGTTGCAAAGATCAGCTGAAACAGATCGCTGGTACAGGCTGGTTAGTTATTTAATGGTTTCAGCCAAGTTTATCTAAAACTTCAGTGCACGGTTGCAGGGATCAGCTGACACAGATCCCTGGCACAGGCTGGTTAGTTATTTAATGGTTTTAACTTAGTTTATTTGATCTAAAACTTCAGTGCACGATTGCAGGGATCAGCTGAAACAGATCGCTGGTTAGTTATTTAATGGTTTCAGCTTAGTTTATTTGATCTAAGACGTAAGTGCACGGTTGCAGGGATCAGCTGACACAGATCGCTGGCACAGGCTGGTTAGTTATTTAATGGTTTCAGCTTAGTTTATTTGATCTAAAACTTCAGTGCACGGTTGCAGGGATCAGCTGACACAGATCGCTGTCACAGGCTGGTTAGTTATTTAAATGGTTTCAACTTAGTTTATCTAAAACTTCAGTGCACGGTTGCAGGAATCAGCTGACACAGATCGCTGGCACAGGCTGGTTAGTTATTTAATGGTTTCAACTTAGTTTATTTTATCTTAAACTTCAGTGCACGGTCGCAGGGATCCGCTGACACAGATCGCTGGTTAGTTATTTAATGGTTTCAGCTTAGTTTATTTTATCTAAAACTTCAGTGCACGGTCGCAAGGATCAGCTGACACAGATCGCTGGTTAGTTATTTAATGGTTTCAGCTTTGTTTATCTAAAACTTCAGTGCACGGTTGCAGGGATCAGATGAAACAGATCGCTGGCACAGGCTGGCTAGTTATTTAATGGTTTCAGCTTAGTTTATCTAAAACTTCAGTGCACGGTTGCAGGGATCAGCTGACACAGATCCCTGGCAAAGGCTGGCTAGTTATTTAATGGTTTCAGCTTAGTTTATCTAAAACTTCAGTGCACGGTTGCAGGGATCAGCTGAAACAGATCGCTGGTACAGGCTGGTTAGTTATTTAATGGTTTCAGCTTAGTTTATCTAAAACTTCAGTGCACGGTTGCAGGGATCAGCTGACACAGATCCCTGGCACAGGCTGGCTAGTTATTTAATGGTTTCAGCTTAGTTTGTCTAAAACTTCAGTGCACGGTTGCAGGGATCAGCTGACACAGATCGTTGGCACAGGCTGGTTAGTTATTTAATGGTTTCAGCTTAGTTTATCTAAAACTTCAGTGCACGGTTGCAGGGATCAGCTGACACAGATCCCTGGCACAGGCTGGCTAGTTATTTAATGGTTTCAGCTTAGTTTGTCTAAAACTTCAGTGCACGGTTGCAGGAATCAGCTGACACAGATCGCTGGCACAGGCTGGTTAGTTATTTAATGGTTTCAGCTTAGTTTATCTAAAACTTCAGTGCACGGTTGCAGGGATCAGATGAAACAGATCGCTGGTACAGGCTGGTTAGTTATTTAATGGTTTCAGCCAAGTTTATCTAAAACTTCAGTGCGCGGTTGCAGGGATCAGCTGACACAGATCCCTTGCACAGGCTGGTTAGTTATTTAATGGTTTCAACTTAGTTTATTTTATCTAAAACTTCAGTGCACGGTTGCAGGGATCAGCTGAAACAGATCGCTGGTACAGGCTGGTTAGTTATTGAATGGTTTCAGCTTAGTTTATTTGATCTAAAACTTCAGTGCACGGTTGCAGGGATCAGCTGACACAGATCGCTGTCACAGGCTGGTTAGTTATTTAAATGGTTTCAGGTTAGTTTATTTGATCTAAGACTTCAGTGCATGGTTGCAAAGATCAGCTGACACAGATCCCTGGCACAGATCGCTGGTTAGTTATTTAATGGTTTCAACTTACTTTATTTTCTCTAAAACTTCAGTGCACGGTTGCAGGGATCAGCTGACACAGATCGCTGGTTAGTTATTTAATGGTTTCAGCTTTGTTTATTTGATCTAAGACTTCAGTGCATGGTCGCAAAGATCAGCTGACACAGATCCCTGACACACGCTGGTTAGTTATTTAATGGTTTCAACTTAGTTTATTTTCTCTAAAACTTCAGTGCACGGTTGCAGGGATCAGCTGACACAGATCGCTGGTTAGTTATTTAATGGTTTCAGCTTAGTTTATTTTCTCTAAAACTTCAGTGCACGGTTGCAGGGATCAGCTGACACAGATCGCTGGCACAGGCTGGTTATTTATTTCGTGGTTTCAGCTTAGTTTATTTGATCTAAGACTTCAGTGCACATTCGCAAAGATCAGCTGAAACAGAACGCTGGCACAGGCTGGTTAGTTATTTAATTGTTTCAGCTTAGTTTATCTAAAACTTCAGTGCACGGTTGCAGGGATCAGCTGACAAAGATCGTTGGCACAGGCTGGTTAGTTATTTAATGGTTTCAACTTAGTTTATCTAAAACTTCAGTGCACGGTTGCAGGGATCAGCTGACACAGATCGCTGGCACAGGCTGGTTAGTTATTTAATGGTTTCAGCTTAGTTTATTTGATCTAAGACGTAAGTGCACGGTTGCAGGGATCAGCTGACACAGATCGCTGGCACAGGCTGGTTAGTTATTTAATGGTTTCAGCTTAGTTTATTTGATCTAAAACTTCAGTGCACGGTTGCAGGGATCAGCTGAAACAGATCGCTGGCATAGGCTGGCTAGTTATTTAATGGTTTCGGTTTGGTTTATTTTATCTAAAACTTCAGTGCACGGTTGCAGGGATCAGCTGACACAGATCGCTGGCACAGGCTGGTTGGTTATTTAATGGTTTCAGCTTAGTTTATCTAAAACTTCAGTGCACAGTTGCAGGGATCAGATGAAACAGATCGCTGGTACAGGCTGGTTAGTTATTTAATGGTTTCAGCTTAGTTTATCTAAAACTTCAGTACACAGTTGCAGGGATCAGATGAAACAGATCGCTGGCACAGGCTGGCTAGTTATTTAAATGGTTTCAACTTAGTTTATCTAAAACTTCAGTGCACGGTTGCAGGGATCAGCTGACACAGATCGCTGGCACAGGCTGGTTAGTTATTTAATGGTTTCAGCTTAGTTTATTTGATCTAAAACTTCAGTGCACGGTTGCAGGGATCAGCTGACACAGATCGCTGGCACAGGCTGGTTAGTTATTTAATGGTTTCGGTTTGGTTTATTTTATCTAAAACTTCAGTGCACGGTTGCAGGGATCAGCTGACACAGATCGCTGGCACAGGCTGGTTAGTTATTTAATGGTTTCAGCTTAGTTTATCTAAAACTTCAGTGCACAGTTGCAGGGATCAGATGAAACAGATCGCTCGCACAGGCTGGTTAGTTATTTAATGGTTTCGGTTTGGTTTATTTTATCTAAAACTTCAGTGCACGGTTGCAGGGATCAGCTGACACAGATCGCTGGCACAGGCTGGTTAGTTATTTAATGGTTTCAGCTTAGTTTATCTAAAACTTCAGTGCACGGTTGCAGGGATCAGCTGAAACAGATCGCTGGTACAGGCTGGTTAATTATTTAATGGTTTCAGCCAAGTTTATCTAAAACTTCAGTGCACGGTTGCAGGGATCAGCTGACACAGATCCCTGGCACAGGCTGGCTAGTTATTTAATGGTTTCAGCTTAGTTTATCTAAAACTTCAGTGCACGGTTGCAGGGATCAGATGAAACAGATCGCTGGCACAGGCTGGCTTGTTATTTAATGGTTTCAGCTTAGTTTATCTAAAACTTCAGTGCACGGTTGCAGGGATCAGCTGACACAGATCCCTGGCACAGGCTGGTTAGTTATTTAATGGTTTTAACTCAGTTTATTTGATCTAAAACTTCAGTGCACGATTGCAGGGATCAGCTGAAACAGATCGCTGGTACAGGCTGGTTAGTTATTTAATGGTTTCAGCTTAGTTTATCTAAAACTTCAGTGCACGGTTGCAGGAATCAGCTGACACAGATCGCTGGCACAGGCTGGTTAGTTATTTAATGGTTTCGGTTTGGTTTATTTTATCTAAAACTTCAGTGCACGGTTGCAGGGATCAGCTGACACAGATCGCTGGCACAGGCTGGTTAGTTATTTAATGGTTTCAGCTTAGTTTATTTGATCTAAAACTTCAGTGCACGGTTGCAGGGATCAGCTGACACAGATCGCTGACACAGGCTGGTTAGTTATTTAATGGTTTCAACTTAGTTTATTTTATCTAAAACTTCAGTGCACGGTCGCAGTGATCAGCTGACACAGATCGCTGGTTAGTTATTTAATGGTTTCAGCTTTGTTTATTTGATCTAAAACTTCAGTCCACGTTCGCAGGGATCAGCTGACACAGATCGCTGGCACAGGCTGGTTGGTTATTTAATGGTTTCAGCTTAGTTTATTTGATCTAAAACTTCAGTGCACGGTTGCAGGGATCAGCTGACACAGATCGCTGGCACAGGCTGGTTAGTTATTTAATGGTTTCAGCTTAGTTTATTTGATCTAAAACTTCAGTGCACGGTTGCAGGGATCAGCTGACACAGATCGCTGGCACAGGCTGGTTAGTTATTTAAATGGTTTCAACTTAGTTTATCTAAAACTTCAGTGCACGGTTGCAGGAATCAGCTGACACAGATCGCTGGCACAGGCTGGTTAGTTATTTAATGGTTTCGGTTTGGTTTATTTTATCTAAAACTTCAGTGCACGGTTGCAGGGATCAGCTGACACAGATCGCTGGCACAGGCTGGTTAGTTATTTAATGGTTTCAGCTTAGTTTATCTAAAACTTCAGTGCACGGTTGCAGGAATCAGCTGACACAGATCGCTGGCACAGCCTGGTTAGTTATTTAATGGTTTCGGTTTGGTTTATTTTATCTAAAACTTCAGTGCACGGTTGCAGGGATCAGCTGACACAGATCGCTTGCACAGGCTGGTTAGTTATTTAATGGTTTCAGCTTAGTTTATCTAAAACTTCAGTGCACGGTTGCAAAGATCAGCTGAAACAGATCGCTGGTACAGGCTGGTTAGTTATTTAATGGTTTCAGCCAAGTTTATCTAAAACTTCAGTGCACGGTTGCAGGGATCAGCTGACACAGATCCCTGGCACAGGCTGGTTAGTTATTTAATGGTTTTAACTTAGTTTATTTGATCTAAAACTTCAGTGCACGATTGCAGGGATCAGCTGAAACAGATCGCTGGTTAGTTATTTAATGGTTTCAGCTTAGTTTATTTGATCTAAGACGTAAGTGCACGGTTGCAGGGATCAGCTGACACAGATCGCTGGCACAGGCTGGTTAGTTATTTAATGGTTTCAGCTTAGTTTATTTGATCTAAAACTTCAGTGCACGGTTGCAGGGATCAGCTGACACAGATCGCTGTCACAGGCTGGTTAGTTATTTAAATGGTTTCAACTTAGTTTATCTAAAACTTCAGTGCACGGTTGCAGGAATCAGCTGACACAGATCGCTGGCACAGGCTGGTTAGTTATTTAATGGTTTCAACTTAGTTTATTTTATCTTAAACTTCAGTGCACGGTCGCAGGGATCCGCTGACACAGATCGCTGGTTAGTTATTTAATGGTTTCAGCTTAGTTTATTTTATCTAAAACTTCAGTGCACGGTCGCAAGGATCAGCTGACACAGATCGCTGGTTAGTTATTTAATGGTTTCAGCTTTGTTTATCTAAAACTTCAGTGCACGGTTGCAGGGATCAGATGAAACAGATCGCTGGCACAGGCTGGCTAGTTATTTAATGGTTTCAGCTTAGTTTATCTAAAACTTCAGTGCACGGTTGCAGGGATCAGCTGACACAGATCCCTGGCAAAGGCTGGCTAGTTATTTAATGGTTTCAGCTTAGTTTATCTAAAACTTCAGTGCACGGTTGCAGGGATCAGCTGAAACAGATCGCTGGTACAGGCTGGTTAGTTATTTAATGGTTTCAGCTTAGTTTATCTAAAACTTCAGTGCACGGTTGCAGGGATCAGCTGAAACAGATCGCTGGTACAGGCTGGTTAGTTATTTAATGGTTTCAGCTTAGTTTATCTAAAACTTCAGTGCACGGTTGCAGGGATCAGCTGACACAGATCCCTGGCACAGGCTGGCTAGTTATTTAATGGTTTCAGCTTAGTTTGTCTAAAACTTCAGTGCACGGTTGCAGGGATCAGCTGACACAGATCGTTGGCACAGGCTGGTTAGTTATTTAATGGTTTCAGCTTAGTTTATCTAAAACTTCAGTGCACGGTTGCAGGGATCAGCTGACACAGATCCCTGGCACAGGCTGGCTAGTTATTTAATGGTTTCAGCTTAGTTTGTCTAAAACTTCAGTGCACGGTTGCAGGAATCAGCTGACACAGATCGCTGGCACAGGCTGGTTAGTTATTTAATGGTTTCAGCTTAGTTTATCTAAAACTTCAGTGCACGGTTGCAGGGATCAGATGAAACAGATCGCTGGTACAGGCTGGTTAGTTATTTAATGGTTTCAGCCAAGTTTATCTAAAACTTCAGTGCGCGGTTGCAGGGATCAGCTGACACAGATCCCTTGCACAGGCTGGTTAGTTATTTAATGGTTTCAACTTAGTTTATTTTATCTAAAACTTCAGTGCACGGTTGCAGGGATCAGCTGAAACAGATCGCTGGTACAGGCTGGTTAGTTATTGAATGGTTTCAGCTTAGTTTATTTGATCTAAAACTTCAGTGCACGGTTGCAGGGATCAGCTGACACAGATCGCTGTCACAGGCTGGTTAGTTATTTAAATGGTTTCAGGTTAGTTTATTTGATCTAAGACTTCAGTGCATGGTTGCAAAGATCAGCTGACACAGATCCCTGGCACAGATCGCTGGTTAGTTATTTAATGGTTTCAACTTACTTTATTTTCTCTAAAACTTCAGTGCACGGTTGCAGGGATCAGCTGACACAGATCGCTGGTTAGTTATTTAATGGTTTCAGCTTAGTTTATTTGATCTAAGACTTCAGTGCATGGTCGCAAAGATCAGCTGACACAGATCCCTGACACACGCTGGTTAGTTATTTAATGGTTTCAACTTAGTTTATTTTCTCTAAAACTTCAGTGCACGGTTGCAGGGATCAGCTGACACAGATCGCTGGCACAGGCTGGTTATTTATTTCGTGGTTTCAGCTTAGTTTATTTGATCTAAGACTTCAGTGCACATTCGCAAAGATCAGCTGAAACAGAACGCTGGCACAGGCTGGTTAGTTATTTAATTGTTTCAGCTTAGTTTATCTAAAACTTCAGTGCACGGTTGCAGGGATCAGCTGACAAAGATCGTTGGCACAGGCTGGTTAGTTATTTAATGGTTTCAACTTAGTTTATCTAAAACTTCAGTGCACGGTTGCAGGGATCAGCTGACACAGATCGCTGGCACAGGCTGGTTAGTTATTTAATGGTTTCAGCTTAGTTTATTTGATCTAAGACGTAAGTGCACGGTTGCAGGGATCAGCTGACACAGATCGCTGGCACAGGCTGGTTAGTTATTTAATGGTTTCAGCTTAGTTTATTTGATCTAAAACTTCAGTGCACGGTTGCAGGGATCAGCTGAAACAGATCGCTGGCATAGGCTGGCTAGTTATTTAATGGTTTCAGCTTAGTTTATCTAAAACTTCAGTGCACGGTTGCAGGAATCAGCTGACACAGATCGCTGGCACAGGCTGGTTAGTCATTTAATGGTTTCGGTTTGGTTTATTTTATCTAAAACTTCAGTGCAAGGTTGCAGGGATCAGCTGAAACAGATCGCTGGTACAGGCTGGTTAGTTATTTAATGGTTTCAGCTTAGTTTATCTAAAACTTCAGTGCACGGTTGCAGGGATCAGCTGACACAGATCCCTGGCACAGGCTGGCTAGTTATTTAATGGTTTCAGCTTAGTTTGTCTAAAACTTCAGTGCACGGTTGCAGGGATCAGCTGACACAGATCGTTGGCACAGGCTGGTTAGTTATTTAATGGTTTCAGCTTAGTTTATCTAAAACTTCAGTGCACGGTTGCAGGGATCAGCTGACACAGATCCCTGGCACAGGCTGGCTAGTTATTTAATGGTTTCAGCTTAGTTTGTCTAAAACTTCAGTGCACGGTTGCAGGAATCAGCTGACACAGATCGCTGGCACAGGCTGGTTAGTTATTTAATGGTTTCAGCTTAGTTTATCTAAAACTTCAGTGCACGGTTGCAGAGATCAGATGAAACAGATCGCTGGTACAGGCTGGTTAGTTATTTAATGGTTTCAGCCAAGTTTATCTAAAACTTCAGTGCGCGGTTGCAGGGATCAGCTGAAACAGATCGCTGGTACAGGCTGGTTAGTTATTGAATGGTTTCAGCTTAGTTTATTTGATCTAAAACTTCAGTGCACGGTTGCAGGGATCAGCTGACACAGATCGCTGTCACAGGCTGGTTAGTTATTTAAATGGTTTCAGGTTAGTTTATTTGATCTAAGACTGCAGTGCATGGTCGCAAAGATCAGCTGACACAGATCCCTGGCACAGATCGCTGGTTAGTTATTTAATGGTTTCAACTTACTTTATTTTCTCTAAAACTTCAGTGCACGGTTGCAGGGATCAGCTAACACAGATCCCTGACTAGTTATTTAATGGTTTCAACTTAGTTAATTTTCTCTAAAAATTCAGTGCACGGTTGCAGGGATCAGTTGACAAAGATTCCTGGCACAGGCTGGTTAGTTATTTAATGGTTTCAACTTAGTTTATTTTCTCTAAAACTTCAGTGCACGGTTGCAGGGATCAGCTGACACAGATCGCTGGCACAGGCTGGTTAGTTATTTAGTGGTTTCAGCTTAGTTTATTTGATCTAAAACTTCAGTGCACGGTTGCAGGGATCAGCTGACACAGATCGCTCGCACAGGCTGGTTAGTTATTTAATGGTTTCAACTTAGTTTATTTTATCTTAAACTTCAGTGCACGGTCGCAGGGATCCGCTGACACAGATCGCTGGTTAGTTATTTAATGGTTTCAGCTTAGTTTATTTTATCTAAAACTTCAGTGCACGGTCGCAAGGATCAGCTGACACAGATCGCTGGTTAGTTATTTAATGGTTTCAACTTAGTTTATTTTATCTTAAACTTCAGTGCACGGTCGCAGGGATCCGCTGACACAGATCGCTGGTTAGTTATTTAATGGTTTCAGCTTAGTTTATTTTATCTAAAACTTCAGTGCACGGTTTCAGGAATCAGCTGACACAGATCGCTGGGACAGGCTGGTTAGTTATTTAGTGGTTTCAGCTTAGTTTATTTGATCTAAAACTTCAGTGCACGGTCGCAGGGATCAGCTGACACAGATCGCTGGCACAGGCTGGTTAGTTATTTAATGGTTTCAGCTTTGTTTATTTGATCTAAAACTTCAGTCCACGTTCGCAGGGATCAGCTGACCCAGATCGCTGGCATAGGCTGGTTAGTTATTTAATGGTTTCAGCTTAGTTTATTTGATCTAAGACTTCAGTGCACGGTTGCAGGGATCAGCTGACACAGATCGCTGACACAGGCTGGTTAGTTATTTAATGGTTTCAACTTAGTTTATTTGATCTAAAACTTCAGTGCACGGTTGCAGTGATCAGCTGACACAGATCGCTGGCACAGGCTGGTTAGTTATTTAAATGGTTTCGGTTTGGTTTATTTTATCTAAAACTTCAGTGCACGGTTGCAGGGATCAGCTGACACAGATCGCTGGCACAGGCTGGTTAGTTATTTAATGGTTTCAGCTTAGTTTATCTAAAACTTCAGTGCACGGTTGCAGGAATCAGCTGACACAGATCGGTGGCACAGGCTGGTTAGTTATTTAATGGTTTCCGTTTGGTTTATTTTATCTAAAACTTCAGTGCACAGTTGCAGGGATCAGCTGACACAGATCGCTGGCACAGGCTGGTTAGTTATTTAATGGTTTCAGCTTAGTTTATCTAAAACTTCAGTGCACGGTTGCAGGGATCAGCTGAAACAGATCGCTGGTACAGGCTGGTTAGTTATTTAATGGTTTCAGCCAAGTTTATCTAAAACTTCAGTGCACGGTTGCAGGGATCAGCTGACACAGATCCCTGGCACAGGCTGGTTAGTTATTTAATGGTTTTAACTTAGTTTATTTGATCTAAAACTTCAGTGCGCGGTTGCAGGGATCAGCTGACACAGATCCCTTGCACAGGCTGGTTAGTTATTTAATGGTTTCAACTTAGTTTATTTTATCTAAAACCTCAGTGCACGGTCGCAGGGATCCGCTGACACAGATCGCTGTCACAGGCTGGTTAGTTATTTAAATGGTTTCAGGTTAGTTTATTTGATCTAAGACTTCAGTGCATGGTCGCAAAGATCAGCTGACACAGATCCCTGACACACGCTGGTTAGTTATTTAATGGTTTCAACTTAGTTTATTTTCTCTAAAACTTCAGTGCACGGTTGCAGGGATCAGCTGACACAGATCGCTGGTTAGTTATTTAATGGTTTCAGCTTAGTTTATTTGATCTAAGACGTAAGTGCACGGTTGCAGGGATCAGCTGACACAGATCGCTGGCACAGGCTGGTTATTTATTTCGTGGTTTCAGCTTAGTTTATTTGATCTAAGACTTCAGTGCACATTCGCAAAGATCAGCTGAAACAGAACGCTGGCACAGGCTGGTTAGTTATTTAATTGTTTCAGCTTAGTTTATCTAAAACTTCAGTGCACGGTTGCAGGGATCAGCTGACAAAGATCGTTGGCACAGGCTGGTTAGTTATTTAATGGTTTCAACTTAGTTTATCTAAAACTTCAGTGCACGGTTGCAGGGATCAGCTGACACAGATCGCTGGCACAGGCTGGTTAGTTATTTAATGGTTCCAGCTTAGTTTATTTGATCTAAAACTTCAGTGCACGGTTGCAGGGATCAGCTGACACAGATCGCTGGCACAGGCTGGCTAGTTATTTAATGGTTTCAGCTTAGTTTATCTAAAACTTCAGTGCACGGTTGCAGGAATCAGCTGACACAGATCGCTGGCACAGGCTGGTTAGTTATTTAATTGTTTCAGCTTAGTTTATCTAAAACTTCAGTGCATGGTTGCAGGGATCAGCTGACACAGATCGTTGGCACAGGCTGGTTAGTTATTTAATGGTTTCGGTTTGGTTTATTTTATCTAAAACTTCAGTGCACGGTTGCAGGGATCAGCTGACACAGATCGCTGGCACAGGCTGGTTAGTTATTTAATGGTTTCAGCTTAGTTTATCTAAAACTTCAGTGCACGGTTGCAGGGATCAGATCAAACAGATCGCTGGCACAGGCTGGCTAGTTATTTAATGGTTTCAGCTTAGTTTATCTAAAACTTCAGTGCACGGTTGCAGGGATCAGCTGACACAGATCCCTGGCACAGGCTGGTTAGTTATTTAATTGTTTCAGCTTAGTTTATCTAAAACTTCAGTGCACGGTCGCAGGGATCCGCTGACACAGATCGCTGGTTAGTTATTTAATGGTTTCAGCTTAGTTTATTTTATCTAAAACTTCAGTGCACGGTCGCAGGGATCAGCTGAAACAGATCGCTGGCACAGATCCCTTGCACAGGCTGGTTAGTTATTTAATTGTTTCAGCTTAGTTTATTTGATCTAAAACTTCAGTGTACGGTCGCAGGGATCCGCTGACACAGATCGCTGGCACAGGCTGGTTAGTTATTTAATGGTTTCAGCTTAGTTTATTTTATCTAAAACTTCAGTGCACGGTCGCAGGGATCAGCTGACACAGATCGCTGGCACAGGCTGGTTAGTTATTTAATGGTTTCAGCTTTGTTTATTTGATCTAAAACTTCAGTCCACGTTCGCAGGGATCAGCTGACCCAGATCGCTGGCATAGGCTGGTTAGTTATTTAATGGTTTCAGCTTAGTTTATTTGATCTAAGACTTCAGTGCACGGTTGCAGGGATCAGCTGACACAGATCGCTGACACAGGCTGGTTAGTTATTTAATGGTTTCAACTTAGTTTATTTTATCTAAAACTTCAGCACACGGTCGCAGTGATCAGCTGACACAGATCGCTGGTTAGTTATTTAATGGTTTCAGCTTTGTTTATTTGATCTAAAACTTCAGTCCACGTTCGCAGGGATCAGCTGACACAGATCCCTGGCACAGGCTGGTTGGTTATTTAATGGTTTCAGCTTAGTTTATTTGATCTAAAACTTCAGTGCACGGTTGCAGGGATCAGCTGACACAGATCGCTGGCACAGGCTGGTTAGTTATTTAATGGTTTCAGCTTAGTTTATTTGATCTAAAACTTCAGTGCACGGTTGCAGGGATCAGCTGACACAGATCGCTGGCACAGGCTGGTTAGTTATTTAAATGGTTTCGGTTTGGTTTATTTTATCTAAAACTTCAGTGCACGGTTGCAGGGATCAGCTGACACAGATCGCTGGCACAGGCTGGTTAGTTATTTAATGGTTTCGGTTTGGTTTATTTTATCTAAAACTTCAGTGCACAGTTGCAGGGATCAGCTGACACAGATCGCTGGCACAGGCTGGTTAGTTATTTAATGGTTTCAGCTTAGTTTATCTAAAACTTCAGTGCACGGTTGCAGGGATCAGCTGACACAGATCGCTGGCACAGGCTGGTTAGTTATTTAATGGTTTCGGTTTGGTTTATTTTATCTAAAACTTCAGTGCACAGTTGCAGGGATCAGCTGACACAGATCGCTGGCACAGGCTGGTTAGTTATTTAATGGTTTCAGCTTAGTTTATCTAAAACTTCAGTGCACGGTTGCAGGGATCAGCTGAAACAGATCGCTGGTACAGGCTGGTTAGTTATTTAATGGTTTCAGCCAAGTTTATCTAAAACTTCAGTGCACGGTTGCAGGGATCAGCTGACACAGATCCCTGGCACAGGCTGGTTAGTTATTTAATGGTTTTAACTTAGTTTATTTGATCTAAAACTTCAGTGCGCGGTTGCAGGGATCAGCTGACACAGATCCCTTGCACAGGCTGGTTAGTTATTTAATGGTTTCAACTTAGTTTATTTTATCTAAAACCTCAGTGCACGGTCGCAGGGATCCGCTGACACAGATCGCTGTCACAGGCTGGTTAGTTATTTAAATGGTTTCAGGTTAGTTTATTTGATCTAAGACTTCAGTGCATGGTCGCAAAGATCAGCTGACACAGATCCCTGACACACGCTGGTTAGTTATTTAATGGTTTCAACTTAGTTTATTTTCTCTAAAACTTCAGTGCACGGTTGCAGGGATCAGCTGACACAGATCGCTGGTTAGTTATTTAATGGTTTCAGCTTAGTTTATTTGATCTAAGACGTAAGTGCACGGTTGCAGGGATCAGCTGACACAGATCGCTGGCACAGGCTGGTTATTTATTTCGTGGTTTCAGCTTAGTTTATTTGATCTAAGACTTCAGTGCACATTCGCAAAGATCAGCTGAAACAGAACGCTGGCACAGGCTGGTTAGTTATTTAATTGTTTCAGCTTAGTTTATCTAAAACTTCAGTGCACGGTTGCAGGGATCAGCTGACAAAGATCGTTGGCACAGGCTGGTTAGTTATTTAATGGTTTCAACTTAGTTTATCTAAAACTTCAGTGCACGGTTGCAGGGATCAGCTGACACAGATCGCTGGCACAGGCTGGTTAGTTATTTAATGGTTTCAGCTTAGTTTATTTGATCTAAAACTTCAGTGCACGGTTGCAGGGATCAGCTGACACAGATCGCTGGCACAGGCTGGCTAGTTATTTAATGGTTTCAGCTTAGTTTATCTAAAACTTCAGTGCACGGTTGCAGGAATCAGCTGACACAGATCGCTGGCACAGGCTGGTTAGTTATTTAATGGTTTCAGCTTAGTTTATCTAAAACTTCAGTGCACGGTTGCAGGGATCAGATGAAACAGATCGCTGGCACAGGCTGGCTAGTTATTTAATGGTTTCAGCTTAGTTTATCTAAAACTTCAGTGCACGGTTGCAGGGATCAGCTGACACAGATCCCTGGCACAGGCTGGTTAGTTATTTAATTGTTTCAGCTTAGTTTATCTAAAACTTCAGTGTACGGTCGCAGGGATCCGCTGACACAGATCGCTGGTTAGTTATTTAATGATTTCAGCTTAGTTTATTTTATCTAAGACTTCAGTGCATGGTTGCAGGAATCAGCTGACACAGATCGCTGGCACAGGCTGGTTAGTTATTTAATGGTTTTAACTTAGTTTATTTGATCTAAAACTTCAGTGCACGATTGCAGGGATCAGATGAAACAGATCGCTGGTACAGGCTGGTTAGTTATTTAATGGTTTCAGCCAAGTTTATCTAAAACTTCAGTGCGCGGTTGCAGGGATCAGCTGACACAGATCCCTTGCACAGGCTGGTTAGTTATTTAATGGTTTCAACTTAGTTTATTTTATCTAAAACCTCAGTGCACGGTCGCAGGGATCCGCTGACACAGATCGCTGGCACAGGCTGGTTAGTTATTGAATGGTTTCAACTTACTTTATTTTCTCTAAAACTTCAGTGCACGGTTGCAGGGATCAGCTGACACAGATCGCTGGTTAGTTATTTAATGGTTTCAGCTTTGTTTATTTGATCTACAACTTCAGTCCACGTTCGCAGGGATCAGCTGACACAGATCTCTGGCACAGGCTGGTTGGTTATTTAATGGTTTCAGCTTAGTTTATTTGATCTAAAACTTCAGTGCACGGTTGCAGGGATCAGCTGACACAGATCTCTTGCACAGCCTGGTTAGTTATTTAATTGTTTCAGCTTACTTTATTTTCTGTAAAACTTCAGTGCACGGTTGCAGGGATCAGCTAACACAGATCCCTGACACACGCTGGTTAGTTATTTAATGGTTTCAACTTAGTTTATTTTCTCTAAAAATTCAGTGCACGGTTGCAGGGATCAGTTGACAAAGATTCCTGGCACAGGCTGGTTAGTTATTTAATGGTTTCAACTTAGTTTATTTTCTCTAAAACTTCAGTGCACGGTTGCAGGGATCAGCTGACACAGATCGCTGGCACAGGCTGGTTAGTTATTTAGTGGTTTCAGCTTAGTTTATTTGATCTAAAACTTCAGTGCACGGTTGCAGGGATCAGCTGACACAGATCGCTCGCACAGGCTGGTTAGTTATTTAATGGTTTCAACTTAGTTTATCTAAAACTTCAGTGCACGGTTGCAGGAATCAGCTGACACAGATCGCTGGCACAGGCTGGTTAGTTATTTAATTGTTTCAGCTTAGTTTATCTAAAACTTCAGTGCATGGTTGCAGGGATCAGCTGACACAGATCGTTGGCACAGGCTGGTTAGTTATTTAATGGTTTCGGTTTGGTTTATTTTATCTAAAACTTCAGTGCACGGTTGCAGGGATCAGCTGACACAGATCGCTGGCACAGGCTGGTTAGTTATTTAATGGTTTCAGCTTAGTTTATCTAAAACTTCAGTGCACGGTTGCAGGGATCAGATCAAACAGATCGCTGGCACAGGCTGGCTAGTTATTTAATGGTTTCGGTTTGGTTTATTTTATCTAAAACTTCAGTGCACGGTTGCAGGGATCAGCTGACACAGATCCCTGGCACAGGCTGGTTAGTTATTTAATTGTTTCAGCTTAGTTTATCTAAAACTTCAGTGTACGGTCGCAGGGATCCGCTGACACAGATCGCTGGTTAGTTATTTAATGGTTTCAGCTTAGTTTATTTTATCTAAAACTTCAGTGCACGGTCGCAGGGATCAGCTGAAACAGATCGCTGGCACAGATCCCTTGCACAGGCTGGTTAGTTATTTAATTGTTTCAGCTTAGTTTATTTGATCTAAAACTTCAGTGTACGGTCGCAGGGATCCGCTGACACAGATCGCTGGCACAGGCTGGTTAGTTATTTAATGGTTTCAGCTTAGTTTATTTTATCTAAAACTTCAGTGCACGGTCGCAGGGATCAGCTGACACAGATCGCTGGCACAGGCTGGTTAGTTATTTAATGGTTTCAGCTTTGTTTATTTGATCTAAAACTTCAGCACACGGTCGCAGTGATCAGCTGACACAGATCGCTGGTTAGTTATTTAATGGTTTCAGCTTTGTTTATTTGATCTAAAACTTCAGTCCACGTTCGCAGGGATCAGCTGACACAGATCCCTGGCACAGGCTGGTTGGTTATTTAATGGTTTCAGCTTAGTTTATTTGATCTAAAACTTCAGTGCACGGTTGCAGGGATCAGCTGACACAGATCGCTGGCACAGGCTGGTTAGTTATTTAATGGTTTCAGCTTAGTTTATTTGATCTAAAACTTCAGTGCACGGTTGCAGGGATCAGCTGACACAGATCGCTGGCACAGGCTGGTTAGTTATTTAAATGGTTTCGGTTTGGTTTATTTTATCTAAAACTTCAGTGCACGGTTGCAGGGATCAGCTGACACAGATCGCTGGCACAGGCTGGTTAGTTATTTAATGGTTTCAGCTTAGTTTATCTAAAACTTCAGTGCACGGTTGCAGGAATCAGCTGACACAGATCGGTGGCACAGGCTGGTTAGTTATTTAATGGTTTCGGTTTGGTTTATTTTATCTAAAACTTCAGTGCACAGTTGCAGGGATCAGCTGACACAGATCGCTGGCACACGCTGGTTAGTTATTTAATGGTTTCAGCTTAGTTTATCTAAAACTTCAGTGCACGGTTGCAGGGATCAGCTGAAACAGATCGCTGGTACAGGCTGGTTAGTTATTTAATGGTTTCAGCCAAGTTTATCTAAAACTTCAGTGCACGGTTGCAGGGATCAGCTGACACAGATCCCTGGCACAGGCTGGTTAGTTATTTAATGGTTTTAACTTAGTTTATTTGATCTAAAACTTCAGTGCGCGGTTGCAGGGATCAGCTGACACAGATCCCTTGCACAGGCTGGTTAGTTATTTAATGGTTTCAACTTAGTTTATTTTATCTAAAACCTCAGTGCACGGTCGCAGGGATCCGCTGACACAGATCGCTGTCACAGGCTGGTTAGTTATTTAAATGGTTTCAGGTTAGTTTATTTGATCTAAGACTTCAGTGCATGGTCGCAAAGATCAGCTGACACAGATCCCTGACACACGCTGGTTAGTTATTTAATGGTTTCAACTTAGTTTATTTTCTCTAAAACTTCAGTGCACGGTTGCAGGGATCAGCTGACACAGATCGCTGGTTAGTTATTTAATGGTTTCAGCTTAGTTTATTTGATCTAAGACGTAAGTGCACGGTTGCAGGGATCAGCTGACACAGATCGCTGGCACAGGCTGGTTATTTATTTCGTGGTTTCAGCTTAGTTTATTTGATCTAAGACTTCAGTGCACATTCGCAAAGATCAGCTGAAACAGAACGCTGGCACAGGCTGGTTAGTTATTTAATTGTTTCAGCTTAGTTTATCTAAAACTTCAGTGCACGGTTGCAGGGATCAGCTGACAAAGATCGTTGGCACAGGCTGGTTAGTTATTTAATGGTTTCAACTTAGTTTATCTAAAACTTCAGTGCACGGTTGCAGGGATCAGCTGACACAGATCGCTGGCACAGGCTGGTTAGTTATTTAATGGTTTCAGCTTAGTTTATTTGATCTAAAACTTCAGTGCACGGTTGCAGGGATCAGCTGACACAGATCGCTGGCACAGGCTGGCTAGTTATTTAATGGTTTCAGCTTAGTTTATCTAAAACTTCAGTGCACGGTTGCAGGAATCAGCTGACACAGATCGCTGGCACAGGCTGGTTAGTTATTTAATGGTTTCGGTTTGGTTTATTTTATCTAAAACTTCAGTGCACGGTTGCAGGGATCAGCTGACACAGATCGCTGGCACAGGCTGGTTAGTTATTTAATGGTTTCAGCTTAGTTTATCTAAAACTTCAGTGCACGGTTGCAGGGATCAGATGAAACAGATCGCTGGCACAGGCTGGCTAGTTATTTAATGGTTTCAGCTTAGTTTATCTAAAACTTCAGTGCACGGTTGCAGGGATCAGCTGACACAGATCCCTGGCACAGGCTGGTTAGTTATTTAATTGTTTCAGCTTAGTTTATCTAAAACTTCAGTGTACGGTCGCAGGGATCCGCTGACACAGATCGCTGGTTAGTTATTTAATGGTTTCAGCTTAGTTTATTTTATCTAAGACTTCAGTGCACGGTTGCAGGGATCAGCTGACACAGATCCCTTGCACAGGCTGGTTAGTTATTTAATGGTTTTAACTTAGTTTATTTGATCTAAAACTTCAGTGCGCGGTTGCAGGGATCAGCTGACACAGATCGCTTGCACAGGCTGGTTAGTTATTTAATGGTTTCAACTTAGTTTATTTTATCTAAAACCTCAGTGAACGGTCGCAGGGATCCGCTGACACAGATCGCTGTCACAGGCTGGTTAGTTATTTAAATGGTTTCAGGTTAGTTTATTTGATCTAAGACTTCAGTGCATGGTCGCAAAGATCAGCTGACACAGATCCCTGACACACGCTGGTTAGTTATTTAATGGTTTCAACTTAGTTTATTTTCTCTAAAACTTCAGTGCACGGTTGCAGGGATCAGCTGACACAGATCGCTGGTTAGTTATTTAATGGTTTCAGCTTAGTTTATTTGATCTAAGACGTAAGTGCACGGTTGCAGGGATCAGCTGACACAGATCGCTGGCACAGGCTGGTTATTTATTTCGTGGTTTCAGCTTAGTTTATTTGATCTAAGACTTCAGTGCACATTCGCAAAGATCAGCTGAAACAGAACGCTGGCACAGGCTGGTTAGTTATTTAATTGTTTCAGCTTAGTTTATCTAAAACTTCAGTGCACGGTTGCAGGGATCAGCTGACAAAGATCGTTGGCACAGGCTGGTTAGTTATTTAATGGTTTCAACTTAGTTTATCTAAAACTTCAGTGCACGGTTGCAGGGATCAGCTGACACAGATCGCTGGCACAGGCTGGTTAGTTATTTAATGGTTTCAGCTTAGTTTATTTGATCTAAAACTTCAGTGCACGGTTGCAGGGATCAGCTGACACAGATCGCTGGCACAGGCTGGCTAGTTATTTAATGGTTTCAGCTTAGTTTATCTAAAACTTCAGTGCACGGTTGCAGGAATCAGCTGACACAGATCGCTGGCACAGGCTGGTTAGTTATTTAATGGTTTCGGTTTGGTTTATTTTATCTAAAACTTCAGTGCACGGTTGCAGGGATCAGCTGACACAGATCGCTGGCACAGGCTGGTTAGTTATTTAATGGTTTCAGCTTAGTTTATCTAAAACTTCAGTGCACGGTTGCAGGGATCAGATGAAACAGATCGCTGGCACAGGCTGGCTAGTTATTTAATGGTTTCAGCTTAGTTTATCTAAAACTTCAGTGCACGGTTGCAGGGATCAGCTGACACAGATCCCTGGCACAGGCTGGTTAGTTATTTAATTGTTTCAGCTTAGTTTATCTAAAACTTCAGTGTACGGTCGCAGGGATCCGCTGACACAGATCGCTGGTTAGTTATTTAATGGTTTCAGCTTAGTTTATCTAAAACTTCAGTGCACGGTTGCAGGGATCAGCTGACACAGATCGCTGGCACAGGCTGGCTAGTTATTTAATGGTTTCAGCTTAGTTTATCTAAAACTTCAGTGCACGGTTGCAGGAATCAGCTGACACAGATCGCTGGCACAGGCTGGCTAGTTATTTAATGGTTTCAGCTTAGTTTATCTAAAACTTCAGTGCACGGTTGCAGGAATCAGCTGACACAGATCGCTGGCACAGGCTGGCTAGTTATTTAATGGTTTCAGCTTAGTTTATCTAAAACTTCAGTGCACGGTTGCAGGAATCAGCTGACACAGATCGCTGGCACAGGCTGGTTAGTTATTTAATGGTTTCGGTTTGGTTTATTTTATCTAAAACTTCAGTGCACGGTTGCAGGGATCAGCTGACACAGATCGCTGGCACAGGCTGGTTAGTTATTTAATGGTTTCAGCTTAGTTTATCTAAAACTTCAGTGCACGGTTGCAGGGATCAGATGAAACAGATCGCTGGCACAGGCTGGCTAGTTATTTAATGGTTTCAGCTTAGTTTATTTGATCTAAGACTTCAGTGCACGGTTGCAGGAATCAGCTGACACAGATCGCTGGCACAGGCTGGTTAGTTATTTAATGGTTTCGGTTTGGTTTATTTTATCTAAAACTTCAGTGTACGGTTGCAGGGATCCGCTGACACAGATCGCTGGTTAGTTATTTAATGGTTTCAGCTTAGTTTATTTTATCTAAGACTTCAGTGCACGGTTGCAGGGATCAGCTGACACAGATCGCTGGCACAGGCTGGTTAGTTATTTAATGGTTTCGGTTTGGTTTATTTTATCTAAAACTTCAGTGCACGGTCGCAGTGATCAGCTGACACAGATCGCTGGTTAGTTATTTAATGGTTTCAGCTTTGTTTATTTGATCTAAAACTTCAGTCCACGTTCGCAGGGATCAGCTGACACAGATCGCTGGCACAGGCTGGTTGGTTATTTAATGGTTTCAGCTTGGTTTATTTGATCTAAAACTTCAGTGCACGGTTGCAGGGATCAGCTGACACAGATCGCTGGCACAGGCTGGTTAGTTATTTAAATGGTTTCAACTTAGTTTATCTAAAACTTCAGTGCACGGTTGCAGGAATCAGCTGACACAGATCGCTGGCACAGGCTGGTTAGTTATTTAATGGTTTCGGTTTGGTTTATTTTATCTAAAACTTCAGTGCACGGTTGCAGGGATCAGCTGACACAGATCGCTGGCACAGGCTGGTTAGTTATTTAATGGTTTCAGCTTAGTTTATCTAAAACTTCAGTGCACGGTTGCAGGAATCAGCTGACACAGATCGCTGGCACAGGCTGGTTAGTTATTTAATGGTTTCAGCTTAGTTTATCTAAAACTTCAGTGCACGGTTGCAGGGATCAGCTGAAACAGATCGCTGGTACAGGCTGGTTAGTTATTTAATGGTTTCAGCCAAGTTTATCTAAAACTTCAGTGCGCGGTTGCAGGGATCAGCTGACACAGATCCCTTGCACAGGCTGGTTAGTTATTTAATGGTTTCAACTTAGTTTATTTTATCTAAAACCTCAGTGCACGGTCGCAGGGATCCGCTGACACAGATCGCTGTCACAGGCTGGTTAGTTATTTAAATGGTTTCAGGTTAGTTTATTTGATCTAAGACTTCAGTGCATGGTCGCAAAGATCAGCTGACACAGATCCCTGACACACGCTGGTTAGTTATTTAATGGTTTCAGCTTAGTTTATTTGATCTAAGACGTAAGTGCACGGTTGCAGGGATCAGCTGACACAGATCGCTGGCACAGGCTGGTTATTTATTTCGTGGTTTCAGCTTAGTTTATTTGATCTAAGACTTCAGTGCACATTCGCAAAGATCAGCTGAAACAGAACGCTGGCACAGGCTGGTTAGTTATTTAATTGTTTCAGCTTAGTTTATCTAAAACTTCAGTGCACGGTTGCAGGGATCAGCTGACAAAGATCGTTGGCACAGGCTGGTTAGTTATTTAATGGTTTCAACTTAGTTTATCTAAAACTTCAGTGCACGGTTGCAGGAATCAGCTGACACAGATCGCTGGCACAGGCTGGTTAGTTATTTAATGGTTTCGGTTTGGTTTATTTTATCTAAAACTTCAGTGCACGGTTGCAGGGATCAGCTGACACAGATCGCTGGCACAGGCTGGTTAGTTATTTAATGGTTTCAGCTTAGTTTATCTAAAACTTCAGTGCACGGTTGCAGGGATCAGATGAAACAGATCGCTGGCACAGGCTGGCTAGTTATTTAATGGTTTCAGCTTAGTTTATCTAAAACTTCAGTGCACGGTTGCAGGGATCAGCTGACACAGATCCCTGGCACAGGCTGGTTAGTTATTTAATTGTTTCAGCTTAGTTTATCTAAAACTTCAGTGTACGGTCGCAGGGATCCGCTGACACAGATCGCTGGTTAGTTATTTAATGGTTTCAGCTTAGTTTATTTTATCTAAGACTTCAGTGCACGGTTGCAGGGATCAGCTGACACAGATCGCTGGCACAGGCTGGTTAGTTATTTAATGGTTTCAGCTTAGTTTATCTAAAACTTCAGTGCACGGTTGCAGGGATCAGCTGACACAGATCGCTGGCACAGGCTGGCTAGTTATTTAATGGTTTCAGCTTAGTTTATCTAAAACTTCAGTGCACGGTTGCAGGAATCAGCTGACACAGATCGCTGGCACAGGCTGGTTAGTTATTTAATGGTTTCGGTTTGGTTTATTTTATCTAAAACTTCAGTGCACGGTTGCAGGGATCAGCTGACACAGATCGCTGGCACAGGCTGGCTAGTTATTTAATGGTTTCAGCTTAGTTTATCTAAAACTTCAGTGCACGGTTGCAGGGATCAGCTGACACAGATCGCTGGCACAGGCTGGCTAGTTATTTAATGGTTTCAGCTTAGTTTATTTGATCTAAGACTTCAGTGCACGGTTGCAGGGATCAGCTGACACAGATCGCTGGTTAGTTATTTAATGGTTTCAGCTTAGTTTATCTAAAACTTCAGTGCACGGTTGCAGGAATCAGCTGACACAGATCGCTGGCACAGGCTGGTTAGTTATTTAATGGGTTCGGTTTGGTTTATTTTATCTAAAACTTCAGTGTACGGTCGCAGGGATCCGCTGACACAGATCGCTGGTTAGTTATTTAATGGTTTCAGCTTAGTTTATTTTATCTAAGACTTCAGTGCACGGTTGCAGGGATCAGCTGACACAGATCGCTGGCACAGGCTGGTTAGTTATTTAATGGTTTCAGCTTAGTTTATCTAAAACTTCAGTGCACGGTTGCAGGGATCAGCTGACACAGATCGCTGGAACAGGCTGGCTAGTTATTTAATGGTTTCAGCTTAGTTTATCTAAAACTTCAGTGCACGGTTGCAGGAATCAGCTGACACAGATCGCTGGCACAGGCTGGTTAGTTATTTAATGGTTTCGGTTTGGTTTATTTTATCTAAAACTTCAGTGCACGGTTGCAGGGATCAGCTGACACAGATCGCTGGCACAGGCTGGTTAGTTATTTAATGGTTTCAGCTTAGTTTATCTAAAACTTCAGTGCACGGTTGCAGGGATCAGATGAAACAGATCGCTGGCACAGGCTGGTTAGTTATTTAATGGTTTCAGCTTAGTTTATCTAAAACTTCAGTGCACGGTTGCAGGAATCAGCTGACACAGATCGCTGGCACAGGCTGGTTAGTTATTTAATGGTTTCGGTTTGGTTTATTTTATCTAAAACTTCAGTGCACGGTTGCAGGGATCAGCTGACACAGATCGCTGGCACAGGCTGGTTAGTTATTTAATGGTTTCAGCTTAGTTTATCTAAAACTTCAGTGCACGGTTGCAGGGATCAGCTGACACAGATCGCTGGTACAGGCTGGCTAGTTATTTAATGGTTTCAGCTTAGTTTATTTGATCTAAGACTTCAGTGCACGGTTGCAGGGATCAGCTGACACAGATCGCTGACACAGGCTGGTTAGTTATTTAATGGTTTCAACTTAGTTTATTTTATCTAAAACTTCAGTGCACGGTCGCAGTGATCAGCTGACACAGATCGCTGGTTAGTTATTTAATGGTTTCAGCTTTGTTTATTTGATCTAAAACTTCAGTCCACGTTCGCAGGGATCAGCTGACACAGATCGCTGGCACAGGCTGGTTAGTTATTTAATGGTTTCAGCTTGGTTTATTTGATCTAAGACTTCAGTGCATGGTCGCAAAGATCAGCTGACACAGATCCCTGACACACGCTGGTTAGTTATTTAATGGTTTCAGCTTAGTTTATTTGATCTAAGACGTAAGTGCACGGTTGCAGGGATCAGCTGACACAGATCGCTGGCACAGGCTGGTTATTTATTTCGTGGTTTCAGCTTAGTTTATTTGATCTAAGACTTCAGTGCACATTCGCAAAGATCAGCTGAAACAGAACGCTGGCACAGGCTGGTTAGTTATTTAATTGTTTCAGCTTAGTTTATCTAAAACTTCAGTGCACGGTTGCAGGGATCAGCTGACAAAGATCGTTGGCACAGGCTGGTTAGTTATTTAATGGTTTCAACTTAGTTTATCTAAAACTTCAGTGCACGGTTGCAGGGATCAGCTGACACAGATCGCTGGCACAGGCTGGTTAGTTATTTAATGGTTTCAGCTTAGTTTATTTGATCTAAAACTTCAGTGCACGGTTGCAGGGATCAGCTGACACAGATCGCTGGCACAGGCTGGCTAGTTATTTAATGGTTTCAGCTTAGTTTATCTAAAACTTCAGTGCACGGTTGCAGGAATCAGCTGACACAGATCGCTGGCACAGGCTGGTTAGTTATTTAATGGTTTCGGTTTGGTTTATTTTATCTAAAACTTCAGTGCACGGTTGCAGGGATCAGCTGACACAGATCGCTGGCACAGGCTGGTTAGTTATTTAATGGTTTCAGCTTAGTTTATCTAAAACTTCAGTGCACGGTTGCAGGGATCAGATGAAACAGATCGCTGGCACAGGCTGGCTAGTTATTTAATGGTTTCAGCTTAGTTTATCTAAAACTTCAGTGCACGGTTGCAGGAATCAGCTGACACAGATCGCTGGCACAGGCTGGTTAGTTATTTAATGGTTTCGGTTTGGTTTATTTTATCTAAAACTTCAGTGCACGGTTGCAGGGATCAGCTGACACAGATCGCTGGCACAGGCTGGCTAGTTATTTAATGGTTTCAGCTTAGTTTATCTAAAACTTCAGTGCACGGTTGCAGGAATCAGCTGACACAGATCGCTGGCACAGGCTGGTTAGTTATTTAATGGTTTCGGTTTGGTTTATTTTATCTAAAACTTCAGTGCACGGTTGCAGGGATCAGCTGACACAGATCGCTGGCACAGGCTGGTTAGTTATTTAATGGTTTCAGCTTAGTTTATCTAAAACTTCAGTGCACGGTTGCAGGGATCAGATGAAACAGATCGCTGGCACAGGCTGGCTAGTTATTTAATGGTTTCAGCTTAGTTTATTTGATCTAAGACTTCAGTGCACGGTTGCAGGGATCAGCTGACACAGATCGCTGGTTAGTTATTTAATGGTTTCAGCTTAGTTTATCTAAAACTTCAGTGCACGGTTGCAGGAATCAGCTGACACAGATCGCTGGCACAGGCTGGTTAGTTATTTAATGGTTTCGGTTTGGTTTATTTTATCTAAAACTTCAGTGTACGGTCGCAGGGATCCGCTGACACAGATCGCTGGTTAGTTATTTAATGGTTTCAGCTTAGTTTATTTTATCTAAGACTTCAGTGCACGGTTGCAGGGATCAGCTGACACAGATCGCTGGCACAGGCTGGTTAGTTATTTAATGGTTTCGGTTTGGTTTATTTTATCTAAAACTTCAGTGCACGGTCGCAGTGATCAGCTGACACAGATCGCTGGTTAGTTATTTAATGGTTTCAGCTTTGTTTATTTGATCTAAAACTTCAGTCCACGTTCGCAGGGATCAGCTGACACAGATCGCTGGCACAGGCTGGTTGGTTATTTAATGGTTTCAGCTTGGTTTATTTGATCTAAAACTTCAGTGCACGGTTGCAGGGATCAGCTGACACAGATCGCTGGCACAGGCTGGTTAGTTATTTAATGGTTTCAGCTTAGTTTATTTGATCTAAAACTTCAGTGCACGGTTGCAGGGATCAGCTGACACAGATCGCTGGCACAGGCTGGTTAGTTATTTAAATGGTTTCAACTTAGTTTATCTAAAACTTCAGTGCACGGTTGCAGGAATCAGCTGACACAGATCGCTGGCACAGGCTGGTTAGTTATTTAATGGTTTCGGTTTGGTTTATTTTATCTAAAACTTCAGTGCACGGTTGCAGGGATCAGCTGACACAGATCGCTGGCACAGGCTGGTTAGTTATTTAATGGTTTCAGCTTAGTTTATCTAAAACTTCAGTGCACGGTTGCAGGAATCAGCTGACACAGATCGCTGGCACAGGCTGGTTAGTTATTTAATGGTTTCGGTTTGGTTTATCTAAAACTTCAGTGCACGGTTGCAGGGATCAGCTGACACAGATCGCTGGCACAGGCTGGTTAGTTATTTAATGGTTTCGGTTTGGTTTATCTAAAACTTCAGTGCACGGTTGCAGGGATCAGCTGAAACAGATCGCTGGTACAGGCTGGTTAGTTATTTAATGGTTTCAGCCAAGTTTATCTAAAACTTCAGTGCGCGGTTGCAGGGATCAGCTGACACAGATCCCTTGCACAGGCTGGTTAGTTATTTAATGGTTTCAACTTAGTTTATTTTATCTAAAACCTCAGTGCACGGTCGCAGGGATCCGCTGACACAGATCGCTGTCACAGGCTGGTTAGTTATTTAAATGGTTTCAGGTTAGTTTATTTGATCTAAGACTTCAGTGCATGGTCGCAAAGATCAGCTGACACAGATCCCTGACACACGCTGGTTAGTTATTTAATGGTTTCAGCTTAGTTTATTTGATCTAAGACGTAAGTGCACGGTTGCAGGGATCAGCTGACACAGATCGCTGGCACAGGCTGGTTATTTATTTCGTGGTTTCAGCTTAGTTTATTTGATCTAAGACTTCAGTGCACATTCGCAAAGATCAGCTGAAACAGAACGCTGGCACAGGCTGGTTAGTTATTTAATTGTTTCAGCTTAGTTTATCTAAAACTTCAGTGCACGGTTGCAGGGATCAGCTGACAAAGATCGTTGGCACAGGCTGGTTAGTTATTTAATGGTTTCAACTTAGTTTATCTAAAACTTCAGTGCACGGTTGCAGGGATCAGCTGACACAGATCGCTGGCACAGGCTGGTTAGTTATTTAATGGTTTCAGCTTAGTTTATTTGATCTAAAACTTCAGTGCACGGTTGCAGGGATCAGCTGACACAGATCGCTGGCACAGGCTGGCTAGTTATTTAATGGTTTCAGCTTAGTTTATCTAAAACTTCAGTGCACGGTTGCAGGAATCAGCTGACACAGATCGCTGGCACAGGCTGGTTAGTTATTTAATGGTTTCGGTTTGGTTTATTTTATCTAAAACTTCAGTGCACGGTTGCAGGGATCAGCTGACACAGATCGCTGGCACAGGCTGGTTAGTTATTTAATGGTTTCAGCTTAGTTTATCTAAAACTTCAGTGCACGGTTGCAGGGATCAGATGAAACAGATCGCTGGCACAGGCTGGCTAGTTATTTAATGGTTTCAGCTTAGTTTATCTAAAACTTCAGTGCACGGTTGCAGGGATCAGCTGACACAGATCCCTGGCACAGGCTGGTTAGTTATTTAATTGTTTCAGCTTAGTTTATCTAAAACTTCAGTGTACGGTCGCAGGGATCCGCTGACACAGATCGCTGGTACAGGCTGGTTAGTTATTTAATGGTTTCAACTTAGTTTATCTAAAACTTCAGTGCACGGTTGCAGGAATCAGCTGACACAGATCGCTGGCACAGGCTGGTTAGTTATTTAATGGTTTCGGTTTGGTTTATTTTATCTAAAACTTCAGTGCACGGTTGCAGGGATCAGCTGACACAGATCGTTGGCACAGGCTGTTAGTTATTTAATGGTTTCAACTTAGTTTATCTAAAACTTCGGTGCACGGTTGCAGGAATCAGCTGACACAGATCGCTGGCACAGGCTGGTTAGTTATTTAATGGTTTCGGTTTGGTTTATTTTATCTAAAACTTCAGTGCACGGTTGCAGGGATCAGCTGACACAGATCGCTGGTACAGGCTGGTTAGTTATTTAATGGTTTCAGCTTAGTTTATCTAAAACTTCAGTGCACGGTTGCAGGGATCAGATGAAACAGATCGCTGGCACAGGCTGGCTAGTTATTTAATGGTTTCAGCTTAGTTTATCTAAAACTTCAGTGCACGGTTGCAGGGATCAGCTGACACAGATCACTGGCACAGGCTGGTTAGTTATTTAATGGTTTTAACTTAGTTTATTTGATCTGAAACTTCAGTGCACGATTGCAGGGATCAGCTGAAACAGATCGCTGGTACAGGCTGGTTAGTTATTTAATGGTTTCAGCCAAGTTTATCTAAAATTTCAGTGCGCGGTTGCAGGGATCAGCTGACACAGATCCCTTGCACAGGCTGGTTAGTTATTTAATGGTTTCAGCTTAGTTTATTTGATCTAAAACTTCAGTGCACGCTTGCAGGGATCAGCTGACACAGATCGCTGTCACAGGCTGGTTAGTTATTTAAATGGTTTCAGGTTAGTTTATTTGATCTAAGACTTCAGTGCACGATTGCAGGGATCAGCTGAAACAGATCGCTGGTACAGGCTGGTTAGTTATTTAATGGTTTCAGCCAAGTTTATCTAAAACTTCAGTGCACGGTTGCAGGGATCAGCTGACACAGATCGCTGGTACAGGCTGGTTAGTTATTTAATGGTTTCAGCTTAGTTTATTTGATCTAAAACTTCAGTGCACGGTTGCAGGGATCAGCTGACACAGATCGCTGGCACAGGCTGGTTAGTTATTTAATGGTTTCAGCCAAGTTTATCTAAAACTTCAGTGCACGATTGCAGGGATCAGCTGAAACAGATCGCTGGCACAGGCTGGTTAGTTATTTAAATGGTTTCAGGTTAGTTTATTTGATCTAAGACTTCAGTGCATGGTCGCAAAGATCAGCTGACACAGATCGCTGGCACCGGCTGGTTAGTTATTTAATGGTTTCAGCTTAGTTTATCTAAAACTTCAGTGCACGGTTGCAGGGATCAGCTGACACAGATCGCTGGCACAGGCTGGTTAGTTATTTAGTGGTTTCAGCTTAGTTTATTTGATCTAAAACTTCAGTGCACGGTCGCAGTGATCAGCTGACACAGATCCCTGGCACAGGCTGGTTAGTTATTTAATGGTTTCAGCTTAGTTTATCTAAAACTTCAGTGCACGGTTGCAGGGATCAGCTGACACAGATCGCTGTCACAGGCTGGTTAGTTATTTAAATGGTTTCAGCTTAGTTTATCTAAAACTTCAGTGCACGGTTGCAGGGATCAGCTGACACAGATCCCTGGCACAGGCTGGTTAGTTATTTAATGGTTTTAACTTAGTTTATTTGATCTAAAACTTCAGTGCACGATTGCAGGGATCAGCTGAAACAGATCGCTGGTACAGGCTGGTTAGTTATTTAATGGTTTCAGCTTAGTTTATCTAAAACTTCAGTGCGCGGTTGCAGGGATCAGCTGACACAGATCCCTTGCACAGGCTGGTTAGTTATTTAATGGTTTCAGCTTAGTTTATCTAAAACTTCAGTGCACGGTTGCAGGGATCAGCTGACACAGATCCCTGGCACAGGCTGGTTAGTTATTTAATGGTTTCAGCCAAGTTTATCTAAAACTTGAGTGCACGGTTGCAGGGATCAGCTGACACAGATCGCTCGCACAGGCTGGTTAGTTATTTAATGGTTTCAGCTTAGTTTATCTAAAAATTCAGTGCACGGTTGCAGGGATCAGCTGACACAGATCGCTGGCACAGGCTGGTTAGTTATTTAATGGTTTCAGCTTAGTTTATCTAAAACTTCAGTGCATGGTTGCAGGGATCAGCTGGCACAGATCGCTGGCACAGGCTGGTTAGTTATTTAATGGTTTCAGCTTAGTTTATCTAAAACTTCAGTGCATGGTTGCAGGGATCAGCTGACACAGACCGCTGGCACAGGCTGGTTAGTTATTTAGTGGTTTCAGCTTAGTTTATTTTATCTTAAACTTCAGTGCACGGTCGCAGGGGTCAGCTGACACAGATCGCTGGCACAGGCTGGTTGGTTATTTAATGGTTTCAGCTTAGTTTATTTGATCTAAAACTTCAGTGCACGGTTGCAGGGATCAGCTGACACAGATCGCTGGCACAGGCTGGTTAGTTATTTCGTGGTTTCAGCTTAGTTTATTTTGATCTAAGACTTCAGTGCACATTCGCAAAGATCAGCTGAAACAGATCGCTGGCACAGGCTGGTTAGTTATTTAATTGTTTCAGCTTAGTTTATCTAAAACTTCAGTGCACGGTTGCAGGGATCAGCTGACACAGATCGCTGGCACAGGCTGGTTAGTTATTTCATGGTTTCAGCTTAGTTTATTTTGATCTAAGACTTCAGTGCACATTCGCAAAGATCAGCTGAAACAGATCGCTGGCACAGGCTGGTTAGTTATTTAATTGTTTCAGCTTAGTTTATCTAAAACTTCAGTGCACGGTTGCAGGGATCAGCTGACACAGATCGCTGGCACAGGCTGGTTAGTTATTTCGTGGTTTCAGCTTAGTTTATTTTGATCTAAGACTTCAGTGCACATTCGCAAAGATCAGCTGACACAGATCGCTGGCACAGGCTGGTTAGTTATTTAATTGTTTCAGCTTAGTTTATCTAAAACTTCAGTGCACGGTTGCAGGGATCAGCTGACACAGATCGCTGGCACAGGCTGGTTAGTTATTTAATGGTTTCAGCTTAGTTTATCTAAAACTTCAGTGCACGGTTGCAGGGATCAGCTGACACAGATCGCTGGCACAGGCTGGTTAGTTATTTAATGGTTTCAGCTTAGTTTATCTAAAACTTCAGTGCACGGTTGCAGGGATCAGCTGACACAGATCGCTGGCACAGGCTGGTTAGTTATTTAATTGTTTCAGCTTAGTTTATCTAAAACTTCAGTGCACGGTTGCAGGGATCAGCTGACACAGATCGCTGGCACAGGCTGGTTAGTTATTTAATGGTTTCAGCTTACTTCATTTTCTGTAAAACTTCAGTGCACAGTTGCAGGGATCAGCTAACACAGATCCCTGACACACGCTGGTTAGTTATTTAATGGTTTCAACTTAGTTTATTGTCTCTAAAACTTCAGTGCACGGTCGCAGGGATCAGCTGAAACAGATCGCTGGTACAGGCTGGTTAGTTATTTAATGGTTTCAGCCAAGTTTATCTAAAGCTTCAGTGCACGGTTGCAGGGATCAGCTGACACAGATCCCTTGCACAGGCTGGTTAGTTATTTAGTGGTTTCAGCTTAGTTTATTTGATCTAAGACTTCAGTGCACGTTCGCAAAGATCAGCTGAAACAGATCGCTGGCACAGATCGCTGGCACAGGCTGGTTAGTTATTTAGTGGTTTCAGCTTAGTTTATTTGATCTAAAACTTCAGTCCACGTTCGCAGGGATCAGCTAACACAGATCTCTGGCACAGCCTGGTTGGTTATTTAATGGTTTCAGCTTAGTTTATTTGATCTAAAACTTCAGTGCACGGTTGCAGGGATCAGCTGACACAGATCGCTCGCACAGGCTGGTTGGTTATTTAATGGTTTCAGGTTAGTTTATTTTATCTTAAACTTCAGTGCACGGTCGCAGGGATCAGCTGAAACAGATCGCTGGTTAGTTATTTAATGGTTTCAGCTTTGTTTATTTGATCTAAAACTTCAGTGCACGGTTGCAGGGATCAGCTGACACAGATCGCTGGGACAGGCTGGTTAGTTATTTAATGGTTTCAGCTTAGTTTATTTGATCTAAGACTTCAGTGCACGGTTGCAGGGATCAGCTGACACAGATCGCTGGCACAGGCTGGTTAGTTATTTAATGGTTTCAGCTTAGTTTATTTGATCTAAGACTTCAGTGCACGTTCGCAAAGATCAGCTGAAACAGATCGCTGGCACAGATCCCTTGCACAGGCTGGTTAGTTATTTAATGGTTTCAACTTAGTTTATTTTATCTTAAACTTCAGTGCACGGTCGCAGGGATCCGCTGACACAGATCGCTGATTAGTTATTTAATGGTTTTAACTTAGTTTATTTGATCTAAAACTTCAGTGCACGGTTGCAGGGATCAGCTGACACAGATCGCTGGCACAGGCTGGTTAGTTATTTAATGGTTTCAGCTTAGTTTATTTGATCTAAAACTTCAGTGCACGGTTGCAGGGATCAGCTGACACAGATCGCTGTCACAGGCTGGTTAGTTATTTAAATGGTTTCAACTTAGTTTATCTAAAACTTCAGTGCACGGTTGCAGGAATCAGCTGACACAGATCGCTGGCACAGGCTGGTTAGTTATTTAATGGTTTCAACTTCGTTTATTTTATCTTAAACTTCAGTGCACGGTCGCAGGGATCCGCTGACACAGATCGCTGGTTAGTTATTTAATGGTTTCAGCTTAGTTTATTTTATCTAAAACTTCAGTGCACGGTCGCAAGGATCAGCTGACACAGATCGCTGGTTAGTTATTTAATGGTTTCAGCTTTGTTTATTTGATCTAAGACGTAAGTGCACGGTTGCAGGAATCAGCTGACACAGATCGCTGGCACAGGCTGGTTAGTTATTTAATGGTTTCGGTTTGGTTTATTTTATCTAAGACTTCAGTGCACGGTTGCAGGGATCAGCTGACACAGATCGCTGGCACAGGCTGGTTAGTTATTTAATGGTTTCAGCTTAGTTTATCTAAAACTTCAGTGCACGGTTGCAGGGATCAGATGAAACAGATCGCTGGCACAGGCTGGCTAGTTATTTAATGGTTTCAGCTTAGTTTATCTAAAACTTCAGTGCACGGTTGCAGGGATCAGCTGACACAGATCCCTGGCAAAGGCTGGCTAGTTATTTAATGGTTTCAGCTTAGTTTATCTAAAACTTCAGTGCACGGTTGCAGGAATCAGCTGACACAGATCGCTGGCACAGGCTGGTTAGTCATTTAATGGTTTCGGTTTGGTTTATTTTATCTAAAACTTCAGTGCACGGTTGCAGGGATCAGCTGAAACAGATCGCTGGTACAGGCTGGTTAGTTATTTAATGGTTTCAGCTTAGTTTATCTAAAACTTCAGTGCACGGTTGCAGGGATCAGCTGACACAGATCCCTGGCACAGGCTGGCTAGTTATTTAATGGTTTCAGCTTAGTTTGTCTAAAACTTCAGTGCACGGTTGCAGGGATCAGCTGACACAGATCGCTCGCACAGGCTGGTTAGTTATTTAATGGTTTCAGCTTAGTTTGTCTAAAACTTCAGTGCACGGTTGCAGGAATCAGCTGACACAGATCGCTGGCACAGGCTGGTTAGTTATTTAATGGTTTCAGCTTAGTTTATCTAAAACTTCAGTGCACGGTTGCAGGGATCAGATGAAACAGATCGCTGGTACAGGCTGGTTAGTTATTTAATGGTTTCAGCCAAGTTTATCTAAAACTTCAGTGCGCGGTTGCAGGGATCAGCTGACACAGATCCCTTGCACAGGCTGGTTAGTTATTTAATGGTTTGAACTTAGTTTATTTTATCTAAAACTTCAGTGCACGGTTGCAGGGATCAGCTGAAACAGATCGCTGGTACAGGCTGGTTAGTTATTGAATGGTTTCAGCTTAGTTTATTTGATCTAAAACTTCAGTGCACGGTTGCAGGGATCAGCTGACACAGATCGCTGTCACAGGCTGGTTAGTTATTTAAATGGTTTCAGGTTAGTTTATTTGATCTAAGACTTCAGTGCATGGTCGCAAAGATCAGCTGACACAGATCCCTGGCACAGATCGCTGGTTAGTTATTTAATGGTTTCAACTTACTTTATTTTCTCTAAAACTTCAGTGCACGGTTGCAGGGATCAGCTGACACAGATCGCTGGTTAGTTATTTAATGGTTTCAACTTAGTTTATTTTCTCTAAAACTTCAGTGCACGGTTGCAGGGATCAGCTGACACAGATCGCTGGTTAGTTATTTAATGGTTTCAGCTTAGTTTATTTGATCTAAGACTTCAGTGCATGGTCGCAAAGATCAGCTGACACAGATCCCTGACACACGCTGGTTAGTTATTTAATGGTTTCAACTTAGTTTATTTTCTCTAAAACTTCAGTGCACGGTTGCAGGGATCAGCTGACACAGATCGCTGGCACAGGCTGGTTATTTATTTCGTGGTTTCAGCTTAGTTTATTTGATCTAAGACTTCAGTGCACATTAGCAAAGATCAGCTGAAACAGAACGCTGGCACAGGCTGGTTAGTTATTTAATTGTTTCAGCTTAGTTTATCTAAAACTTCAGTGCACGGTTGCAGGGATCAGCTGACAAAGATCGTTGGCACAGGCTGGTTAGTTATTTAATGGTTTCAACTTAGTTTATCTAAAACTTCAGTGCACGGTTGCAGGGATCAGCTGACACAGATCGCTGGCACAGGCTGGTTAGTTATTTAATGGTTTCAGCTTAGTTTATTTGATCTAAGACGTAAGTGCACGGTTGCAGGGATCAGCTGACACAGATCTCTGGCACAGGCTGGTTAGTTATTTAATGGTTTCAGCTTAGTTTATTTGATCTAAAACTTCAGTGCACGGTTGCAGGGATCAGCTGACACAGATCGCTGGCACAGGCTGGCTAGTTATTTAATGGTTTCAGCTTAGTTTATCTAAAACTTCAGTGCACGGTTGCAGGAATCAGCTGACACAGATCGCTGGCACAGGCTGGTTAGTTATTTAATGGTTTCAGCTTAGTTTATCTAAAACTTCAGTGCACGGTTGCAGGGATCAGATGAAACAGATCGCTGGCACAGGCTGGCTAGTTATTTAATGGTTTCAGCTTAGTTTATCTAAAACTTCAGTGCACGGTTGCAGGGATCAGCTGACACAGGTCCCTGGCAAAGGCTGGTTAGTCATTTAATGGTTTCGGTTTGGTTTATTTTATCTAAAACTTCAGTGCAAGGTTGCAGGGATCAGCTGAAACAGATCGCTGGTACAGGCTGGTTAGTTATTTAATGGTTTCAGCTTAGTTTATCTAAAACTTCAGTGCACGGTTGCAGGGATCAGCTGACACAGATCCCTGGCACAGGCTGGCTAGTTATTTAATGGTTTCAGCTTAGTTTGTCTAAAACTTCAGTGCACGGTTGCAGGGATCAGCTGACACAGATCGTTGGCACAGGCTGGTTAGTTATTTAATGGTTTCAGCTTAGTTTATCTAAAACTTCAGTGCACGGTTGCAGGAATCAGCTGACACAGATCCCTGGCACAGGCTGGCTAGTTATTTAATGGTTTCAGCTTAGTTTGTCTAAAACTTCAGTGCACGGTTGCAGGAATCAGCTGACACAGATCGCTGGCACAGGCTGGTTAGTTATTTAATGGTTTCAGCTTAGTTTATCTAAAACTTCAGTGCACGGTTGCAGGGATCAGATGAAACAGATCGCTGGTACAGGCTGGTTAGTTATTTAATGGTTTCAGCCAAGTTTATCTAAAACTTCAGTGCGCGGTTGCAGGGATCAGCTGACACAGATCCCTTGCACAGGCTGGTTAATTATTTAATGGTTTCAACTTAGTTTATTTTATCTAAAACTTCAGTGCACGGTTGCAGGGATCAGCTGACACAGATCGCTGGTACAGGCTGGTTAGTTATTTAAATGGTTTCAGGTTAGTTTATTTGATCTAAGACTTCAGTGCATGGTCGCAAAGATCAGCTGACACAGATCCCTGGCACAGATCGCTGGTTAGTTATTTAATGGTTTCAACTTACTTTATTTTCTCTAAAACTTCAGTGCACGGTTGCAGGGATCAGCTGACACAGATCGCTGGTTAGTTATTTAATGGTTTCAGCTTTGTTTATTTGATCTACAACTTCAGTCCACGTTCGCAGGGATCAGCTGACACAGATCTCTGGCACAGGCTGGTTAGTTATTTAATTGTTTCAGCTTACTTTATTTTCTGTAAAACTTCAGTGCACGGTTGCAGGGATCAGCTAACACAGATCCCTGACACACGCTGGTTAGTTATTTAATGGTTTCAACTTAGTTTATTTTCTCTAAAAATTCAGTGCACGGTTGCAGGGATCAGTTGACAAAGATTCCTGGCACAGGCTGGTTAGTTATTTAATGGTTTCAACTTAGTTTATTTTCTCTAAAACTTCAGTGCACGGTTGCAGGGATCAGCTGACACAGATCGCTGGCACAGGCTGGTTAGTTATTTAGTGGTTTCAGCTTAGTTTATTTGATCTAAAACTTCAGTGCACGGTTGCAGGGATCAGCTGACACAGATCGCTCGCACAGGCTGGTTAGTTATTTAATGGTTTCAACTTAGTTTATTTCATCTTAAACTTCAGTGCACGGTCGCAGGGATCCGCTGACACAGATCGCTGGTTAGTTATTTAATGGTTTCAGCTTAGTTTATTTTATCTAAAACTTCAGTGCACGGTCGCAGGGATCAGCTGACACAGATCCCTGGCACAGGCTGGTTAGTTATTTAATGGTTTCAGCTTAGTTTATTTGATCTAAAACTTCAGTGCACGCTTGCAGGGATCAGCTGACACAGATCCCTGGCACAGGCTGGTTAGTTATTTAATGGTTTCAGCTTAGTTTATTTGATCTAAAACTTCAGTGCACGTTCGCAAAGATCAGCTGAAACAGATCGCTGGCACAGATCCCTTGCACAGGCTGGTTAGTTATTTAATGGTTTCAACTTAGTTTATCTTATCTTAAACTTCAGTGCACGGTCGCAGGGATCAGCTGACACAGATCGCTGGTTAGTTATTTAATGGTTTCAGCTTTGTTTATTTGATCTAAAGCTTCAGTCAACGTTCGCAGGGATCAGCTGACACAGATCGCTGGCACAGGCTGGTTAGTTATTTAATGGTTTCAGCTTAGTTTATTTGATCTAAGACGTAAGTGCACGGTTGCAGGGATCAGCTAACACAGATCGCTGGCACAGGCTGGTTAGTTATTTAATGGTTTCAGCTTAGTTTATTTGATCTAAAACTTCAGTGCACGGTTGCAGGGATCAGCTGACACAGATCGCTGTCACAGGCTGGTTAGTTATTTAATGGTTTCAGCTTAGTTTATCTAAAACTTCAGTGCACGGTTGCAGGAATCAGCTGACACAGATCGCTGGCACAGGCTGGTTAGTTATTTAATGGTTTCGGTTTGGTTTATTTTATCTAAAACTTCAGTGCACGGTTGCAGGGATCAGCTGACACAGATCGCTGGCACAGGCTGGTTAGTTATTTAATGTTTTCAGCTTAGTTTATCTAAAACTTCAGTGCACGGTTGCAGGGATCAGCTGACACAGATCCCTGGCACAGGCTGGCTAGTTATTTAATGGTTTCAGCTTAGTTTATCTAAAACTTCAGTGCACGGTTGCAGGAATAAGCTGACACAGATCGCTGGCACAGGCTGGTTAGTTATTTAATGGTTTCGGTTTGGTTTATTTTATCTAAAACTTCAGTGCACGGTTGCAGGGATCAGCTGACACAGATCGCTGGCACTGGCTGGTTAGTTATTTAATGGTTTCAGCTTAGTTTATCTAAAACTTCAGTGCACGGTTGCAGGGATCAGCTGAAAGAGATCGCTGGTACAGGCTGGTTAGTTATTTAATGGTTTCAGCCAAGTTTATCTAAAACTTCAGTGCGCGGTTGCAGGGATCAGCTGACACAGATCCCTTGCACAGGCTGGTTAGTTATTTAATGGTTTCAACTTAGTTTATTTTCTCTAAAACTTCAGTGCACGGTTGCAGGGATCAGCTGACACAGATCGCTGGCACAGGCTGGTTAGTTATTTAGTGGTTTCAGCTTAGTTTATTTGATCTAAAACTTCAGTGCACGGTTGCAGGGATCAGCTGACACAGATCGCTCGCACAGGCTGGTTAGTTATTTAATGGTTTCAACTTAGTTTATTTCATCTTAAACTTCAGTGCACGGTCGCAGGGATCCGCTGACACAGATCGCTGGTTAGTTATTTAAATGGTTTCAGGTTAGTTTATTTGATCTAAGACTTCAGTGCATGGTCGTAAAGATCAGCTAACACAGATCCCTGACACACGATGGTTAGTAATTTAATGGTTTCAACTTAGTTTATTTGATCTACAACTTCAGTCCACGTTCGCAGGGATCAGCTGACACAGATCGCTGGTTAGTTATTTAATGGTTTCAGCTTAGTTTATTTGATCTACAACTTCAGTCCACGTTCGCAGGGATCAGCTGACACAGATCTCTGGCACAGCCTGGTTGGTTATTTAATGGTTTCAGCTTAGTTTATATGATCTAAAACTTCAGTGCACGGTTGCAGGGATCAGCTGACACAGATCGCTGGCACAGGCTGGTTAGTTATTTAATGGTTTCAGCTTAGTTTATCTAAAACTTCAGTGCACGGTTGCAGGGATCAGCTGACACAGATCGCTCGCACAGGCTGGTTAGTTATTTAATGGTTTCAGCCAAGTTTATCTAAAACTTCAGTGCACGGTTGCAGGGATCAGTTGGCACAGATCTCTGGCACAGGCTGGTTAGTTATTTAATGGTTTCAGCTTACTTTATTTTCTGTAAAACTTCAGTGCACAGTTGCAGGGATCAGCTAACACAGATCCCTGACACACGCTGGTTAGTTATTTAATGGTTTCAACTTAGTTTATTTTCTCTAAAAATTCAGTGCACGGTTGCAGGGATCAGTTGACAAAGATTCCTGGCACAGGCTGGTTAGTTATTTAATGGTTTCAGCTTAGTTTATTTGATCTAAAACTTCAGTGCACGGTTGCAGGGATCAGCTGACACAGATCGCTGTCACAGACTGGTTAGTTATTTAAATGGTTTCAGGTTAGTTTATTTGATCTAAGACTTCAGTGCATGGTCGCAAAAATCAGCTGACACAGATCGCTGTCACAGGCTGGTTAGTTATTTAAATGGTTTCAGGTTAGTTTATTTGATCTAAAACTTCAGTGCACGGTTGCAGGGATCAGTTGGCACAGATCGCTGGCACAGGCTGGTTAGTTATTTAATGGTTTCAGCTTACTTTATTTTCTGTAAAACTTCAGTGCACAGTTGCAGGGATCAGCTGAAACAGATCGCTGGTACAGGCTGGTTAGTTATTTAATGGTTTCAGGTTAGTTTATTTGATCTAAGACTTCAGTGCACGTTCGCAAAGATCAGCTGAAACAGATCGCTGGCACAGATCGCTGGCACAGGCTGGTTAGTTATTTCGTGGTTTCAGCTTAGTTTATTTGATCTAACACTTCAGTGCACGGTTGCAGGGATCAGCTGACACAGATCGCTGGCACAGGCTGGTTAGTTATTTCGTGGTTTCAGCTTAGTTTATTTTGATCTAAGACTTCAGTGCACGTTCGCAAAGATCAGCTGAAACAGATTGCTGGCACAGGCTGGTTAGTTATTTAATGGTTTCAGCTTAGTTTATCTAAAACTTCAGTGCACGGTCGCAGGGATCCGCTGACACAGATCGCTGGCACAGGCTGGTTAGTTATTTAATGGTTTATTTTATCTAAAACTTCAGTGCACGGTCGCAGGGATCAGCTGACACAGATCGCTGGTTAGTTATTGAATGGTTTCAGCTTTGTTTATTTGATCTAAAACTTCAGTCCACGTTCGCAGGGATCAGCTGACACAGATCGCTGGCACAGGCTGGTTAGTTATTTCATGGTTTCAGCTTAGTTTATCTAAAACTTCAGTGCACAGTTGCAGGGATCAGCTGACACAGATCCCTGGCACAGGCTGGTTTGTTATTTAATGGTTTCAGCTTAGTTTATCTAAAACTTCAGTGCACAGTTGCAGGGATCAGCTGACACAGATCCCTGGCACAGGCTGGTTAGTTATTTAATGGTTTCAGCTTAGTTTATCTAAAACTTCAGTGCACAGTTGCAGGGATCAGCTAACACAGATCCCTGACACACGCTGGTTAGTTATTTAATGGTTTCAACTTAGTTTATTTTCTCTAAAACTTCAGTGCACGGTTGCAGGGATCAGTTGACAAAGATTCCTGGCACAGGCTGGTTAGTTATTTAGTGGTTTCAGCTTAGTTTATTTTATCTTAAACTTCAGTGCACGGTTGCAGGGATCAGCTGACACAGATCGCTGGCACAGGCTGGTTAGTTATTTCGTGGTTTCAGCTTAGTTTATTTTGATCTAAGACTTCAGTGCACATTCGCAAAGATCAGCTGAAACAGATCGCTGGCACAGGCTGGTTAGTTATTTAATGGTTTCAACTTAGTTTATCTAAAACTTCAGTGCACGGTTGCAGGAATCAGCTGACACAGATCGCTGGCACAGGCTGGTTAGTTATTTAATGGTTTCGGTTTGGTTTATTTTATCTAAAACTTCAGTGCACGGTTGCAGGGATCAGCTGACACAGATCGTTGGCACAGGCTGGTTAGTTATTTAATGGTTTCAACTTAGTTTATCTAAAACTTCGGTGCACGGTTGCAGGAATCAGCTGACACAGATCGCTGGCACAGGCTGGTTAGTTATTTAATGGTTTCGGTTTGGTTTATTTTATCTAAAACTTCAGTGCACGGTTGCAGGGATCAGCTGACACAGATCGCTGGTACAGGCTGGTTAGTTATTTAATGGTTTCAGCTTAGTTTATCTAAAACTTCAGTGCACGGTTGCAGGGATCAGATGAAACAGATCGCTGGCACAGGCTGGCTAGTTATTTAATGGTTTCAGCTTAGTTTATCTAAAACTTCAGTGCACGGTTGCAGGGATCAGCTGACACAGATCACTGGCACAGGCTGGTTAGTTATTTAATGGTTTTAACTTAGTTTATTTGATCTGAAACTTCAGTGCACGATTGCAGGGATCAGCTGAAACAGATCGCTGGTACAGGCTGGTTAGTTATTTAATGGTTTCAGCCAAGTTTATCTAAAATTTCAGTGCGCGGTTGCAGGGATCAGCTGACACAGATCCCTTGCACAGGCTGGTTAGTTATTTAATGGTTTCAGCTTAGTTTATTTGATCTAAAACTTCAGTGCACGCTTGCAGGGATCAGCTGACACAGATCGCTGTCACAGGCTGGTTAGTTATTTAAATGGTTTCAGGTTAGTTTATTTGATCTAAGACTTCAGTGCATGGTCGCAGGGATCAGCTAACACAGATCCCTGACACACGCTGGTTAGTTATTTAATGGTTTCAGCTTTGTTTATTTGATCTAAAACTTCAGTCCACGTTTGCAGGGATCAGCTGACACAGATCGCTGGCACAGGCTGGTTAGTTATTTAATGGTTTCAGCTTAGTTTATTTGATCTAAAACTTCAGTGCACGATTGCAGGGATCAGCTGAAACAGATCGCTGGTACAGGCTGGTTAGTTATTTAATGGTTTCAGCCAAGTTTATCTAAAACTTCAGTGCACGGTTGCAGGGATCAGCTGACACAGATCGCTGGTACAGGCTGGTTAGTTATTTAATGGTTTCAGCTTAGTTTATTTGATCTAAAACTTCAGTGCACGGTTGCAGGGATCAGCTGACACAGATCGCTGGCACAGGCTGGTTAGTTATTTAATGGTTTCAGCCAAGTTTATCTAAAACTTCAGTGCACGATTGCAGGGATCAGCTGAAACAGATCGCTGGCACAGGCTGGTTAGTTATTTAAATGGTTTCAGGTTAGTTTATTTGATCTAAGACTTCAGTGCATGGTCGCAAAGATCAGCTGACACAGATCGCTGGCACCGGCTGGTTAGTTATTTAATGGTTTCAGCTTAGTTTATCTAAAACTTCAGTGCACGGTTGCAGGGATCAGCTGACACAGATCGCTGGCACAGGCTGGTTAGTTATTTAGTGGTTTCAGCTTAGTTTATTTGATCTAAAACTTCAGTGCACGGTCGCAGTGATCAGCTGACACAGATCCCTGGCACAGGCTGGTTAGTTATTTAATGGTTTCAGCTTAGTTTATCTAAAACTTCAGTGCACGGTTGCAGGGATCAGCTGACACAGATCGCTGTCACAGGCTGGTTAGTTATTTAAATGGTTTCAGCTTAGTTTATCTAAAACTTCAGTGCACGGTTGCAGGGATCAGCTGACACAGATCCCTGGCACAGGCTGGTTAGTTATTTAATGGTTTTAACTTAGTTTATTTGATCTAAAACTTCAGTGCACGATTGCAGGGATCAGCTGAAACAGATCGCTGGTACAGGCTGGTTAGTTATTTAATGGTTTCAGCTTAGTTTATCTAAAACTTCAGTGCGCGGTTGCAGGGATCAGCTGACACAGATCCCTTGCACAGGCTGGTTAGTTATTTAATGGTTTCAGCTTAGTTTATCTAAAACTTCAGTGCACGGTTGCAGGGATCAGCTGACACAGATCCCTGGCACAGGCTGGCTAGTTATTTAATGGTTTCAGCTTAGTTTATCTAAAACTTGAGTGCACGGTTGCAGGGATCAGCTGACACAGATCGCTGGCACAGGCTGGTTAGTTATTTAATGGTTTCAGCCAAGTTTATCTAAAACTTGAGTGCACGGTTGCAGGGATCAGCTGACACAGATCGCTCGCACAGGCTGGTTAGTTATTTAATGGTTTCAGCTTAGTTTATCTAAAAATTCAGTGCACGGTTGCAGGGATCAGCTGACACAGATCGCTGGCACAGGCTGGTTAGTTATTTAATGGTTTCAGCTTAGTTTATCTAAAACTTCAGTGCATGGTTGCAGGGATCAGCTGGCACAGATCGCTGGCACAGGCTGGTTAGTTATTTAATGGTTTCAGCTTAGTTTATCTAAAACTTCAGTGCATGGTTGCAGGGATCAGCTGACACAGACCGCTGGCACAGGCTGGTTAGTTATTTAGTGGTTTCAGCTTAGTTTATTTTATCTTAAACTTCAGTGCACGGTCGCAGGGGTCAGCTGACACAGATCGCTGGCACAGGCTGGTTGGTTATTTAATGGTTTCAGCTTAGTTTATTTGATCTAAAACTTCAGTGCACGGTTGCAGGGATCAGCTGACACAGATCGCTGGCACAGGCTGGTTAGTTATTTCGTGGTTTCAGCTTAGTTTATTTTGATCTAAGACTTCAGTGCACATTCGCAAAGATCAGCTGAAACAGATCGCTGGCACAGGCTGGTTAGTTATTTAATTGTTTCAGCTTAGTTTATCTAAAACTTCAGTGCACGGTTGCAGGGATCAGCTGACACAGATCGCTGGCACAGGCTGGTTAGTTATTTCATGGTTTCAGCTTAGTTTATTTTGATCTAAGACTTCAGTGCACATTCGCAAAGATCAGCTGAAACAGATCGCTGGCACAGGCTGGTTAGTTATTTAATTGTTTCAGCTTAGTTTATCTAAAACTTCAGTGCACGGTTGCAGGGATCAGCTGACACAGATCGCTGGCACAGGCTGGTTAGTTATTTCGTGGTTTCAGCTTAGTTTATTTTGATCTAAGACTTCAGTGCACATTCGCAAAGATCAGCTGACACAGATCGCTGGCACAGGCTGGTTAGTTATTTAATTGTTTCAGCTTAGTTTATCTAAAACTTCAGTGCACGGTTGCAGGGATCAGCTGACACAGATCGCTGGCACAGGCTGGTTAGTTATTTAATGGTTTCAGCTTAGTTTATCTAAAACTTCAGTGCACGGTTGCAGGGATCAGCTGACACAGATCGCTGGCACAGGCTGGTTAGTTATTTAATGGTTTCAGCTTAGTTTATCTAAAACTTCAGTGCACGGTTGCAGGGATCAGCTGACACAGATCGCTGGCACAGGCTGGTTAGTTATTTAATTGTTTCAGCTTAGTTTATCTAAAACTTCAGTGCACGGTTGCAGGGATCAGCTGACACAGATCGCTGGCACAGGCTGGTTAGTTATTTAATGGTTTCAGCTTACTTCATTTTCTGTAAAACTTCAGTGCACAGTTGCAGGGATCAGCTAACACAGATCCCTGACACACGCTGGTTAGTTATTTAATGGTTTCAACTTAGTTTATTGTCTCTAAAACTTCAGTGCACGGTCGCAGGGATCAGCTGAAACAGATCGCTGGTACAGGCTGGTTAGTTATTTAATGGTTTCAGCCAAGTTTATCTAAAGCTTCAGTGCACGGTTGCAGGGATCAGCTGACACAGATCCCTTGCACAGGCTGGTTAGTTATTTAGTGGTTTCAGCTTAGTTTATTTGATCTAAGACTTCAGTGCACGTTCGCAAAGATCAGCTGAAACAGATCGCTGGCACAGATCGCTGGCACAGGCTGGTTAGTTATTTAGTGGTTTCAGCTTAGTTTATTTGATCTAAAACTTCAGTCCACGTTCGCAGGGATCAGCTAACACAGATCTCTGGCACAGCCTGGTTGGTTATTTAATGGTTTCAGCTTAGTTTATTTGATCTAAAACTTCAGTGCACGGTTGCAGGGATCAGCTGACACAGATCGCTCGCACAGGCTGGTTGGTTATTTAATGGTTTCAGGTTAGTTTATTTTATCTTAAACTTCAGTGCACGGTCGCAGGGATCAGCTGAAACAGATCGCTGGTTAGTTATTTAATGGTTTCAGCTTTGTTTATTTGATCTAAAACTTCAGTGCACGGTTGCAGGGATCAGCTGACACAGATCGCTGGCACAGGCTGGTTAGTTATTTAATGGTTTCAGCTTAGTTTATTTGATCTAAGACTTCAGTGCACGTTCGCAAAGATCAGCTGAAACAGATCGCTGGCACAGATCCCTTGCACAGGCTGGTTAGTTATTTAATGGTTTCAACTTAGTTTATTTTATCTTAAACTTCAGTGCACGGTCGCAGGGATCCGCTGACACAGATCGCTGATTAGTTATTTAATGGTTTTAACTTAGTTTATTTGATCTAAAACTTCAGTGCACGGTTGCAGGGATCAGCTGACACAGATCGCTGGCACAGGCTGGTTAGTTATTTAATGGTTTCAGCTTAGTTTATTTGATCTAAAACTTCAGTGCACGGTTGCAGGGATCAGCTGACACAGATCGCTGTCACAGGCTGGTTAGTTATTTAAATGGTTTCAACTTAGTTTATCTAAAACTTCAGTGCACGGTTGCAGGAATCAGCTGACACAGATCGCTGGCACAGGCTGGTTAGTTATTTAATGGTTTCAACTTCGTTTATTTTATCTTAAACTTCAGTGCACGGTCGCAGGGATCCGCTGACACAGATCGCTGGTTAGTTATTTAATGGTTTCAGCTTAGTTTATTTTATCTAAAACTTCAGTGCACGGTCGCAAGGATCAGCTGACACAGATCGCTGGTTAGTTATTTAATGGTTTCAGCTTTGTTTATTTGATCTAAGACGTAAGTGCACGGTTGCAGGAATCAGCTGACACAGATCGCTGGCACAGGCTGGTTAGTTATTTAATGGTTTCGGTTTGGTTTATTTTATCTAAGACTTCAGTGCACGGTTGCAGGGATCAGCTGACACAGATCGCTGGCACAGGCTGGTTAGTTATTTAATGGTTTCAGCTTAGTTTATCTAAAACTTCAGTGCACGGTTGCAGGGATCAGATGAAACAGATCGCTGGCACAGGCTGGCTAGTTATTTAATGGTTTCAGCTTAGTTTATCTAAAACTTCAGTGCACGGTTGCAGGGATCAGCTGACACAGATCCCTGGCAAAGGCTGGCTAGTTATTTAATGGTTTCAGCTTAGTTTATCTAAAACTTCAGTGCACGGTTGCAGGAATCAGCTGACACAGATCGCTGGCACAGGCTGGTTAGTCATTTAATGGTTTCGGTTTGGTTTATTTTATCTAAAACTTCAGTGCACGGTTGCAGGGATCAGCTGAAACAGATCGCTGGTACAGGCTGGTTAGTTATTTAATGGTTTCAGCTTAGTTTATCTAAAACTTCAGTGCACGGTTGCAGGGATCAGCTGACACAGATCCCTGGCACAGGCTGGCTAGTTATTTAATGGTTTCAGCTTAGTTTGTCTAAAACTTCAGTGCACGGTTGCAGGGATCAGCTGACACAGATCGCTCGCACAGGCTGGTTAGTTATTTAATGGTTTCAGCTTAGTTTGTCTAAAACTTCAGTGCACGGTTGCAGGAATCAGCTGACACAGATCGCTGGCACAGGCTGGTTAGTTATTTAATGGTTTCAGCTTAGTTTATCTAAAACTTCAGTGCACGGTTGCAGGGATCAGATGAAACAGATCGCTGGTACAGGCTGGTTAGTTATTTAATGGTTTCAGCCAAGTTTATCTAAAACTTCAGTGCGCGGTTGCAGGGATCAGCTGACACAGATCCCTTGCACAGGCTGGTTAGTTATTTAATGGTTTGAACTTAGTTTATTTTATCTAAAACTTCAGTGCACGGTTGCAGGGATCAGCTGAAACAGATCGCTGGTACAGGCTGGTTAGTTATTGAATGGTTTCAGCTTAGTTTATTTGATCTAAAACTTCAGTGCACGGTTGCAGGGATCAGCTGACACAGATCGCTGTCACAGGCTGGTTAGTTATTTAAATGGTTTCAGGTTAGTTTATTTGATCTAAGACTTCAGTGCATGGTCGCAAAGATCAGCTGACACAGATCCCTGGCACAGATCGCTGGTTAGTTATTTAATGGTTTCAACTTACTTTATTTTCTCTAAAACTTCAGTGCACGGTTGCAGGGATCAGCTGACACAGATCGCTGGTTAGTTATTTAATGGTTTCAACTTAGTTTATTTTCTCTAAAACTTCAGTGCACGGTTGCAGGGATCAGCTGACACAGATCGCTGGTTAGTTATTTAATGGTTTCAGCTTAGTTTATTTGATCTAAGACTTCAGTGCATGGTCGCAAAGATCAGCTGACACAGATCCCTGACACACGCTGGTTAGTTATTTAATGGTTTCAACTTAGTTTATTTTCTCTAAAACTTCAGTGCACGGTTGCAGGGATCAGCTGACACAGATCGCTGGCACAGGCTGGTTATTTATTTCGTGGTTTCAGCTTAGTTTATTTGATCTAAGACTTCAGTGCACATTAGCAAAGATCAGCTGAAACAGAACGCTGGCACAGGCTGGTTAGTTATTTAATTGTTTCAGCTTAGTTTATCTAAAACTTCAGTGCACGGTTGCAGGGATCAGCTGACAAAGATCGTTGGCACAGGCTGGTTAGTTATTTAATGGTTTCAACTTAGTTTATCTAAAACTTCAGTGCACGGTTGCAGGGATCAGCTGACACAGATCGCTGGCACAGGCTGGTTAGTTATTTAATGGTTTCAGCTTAGTTTATTTGATCTAAGACGTAAGTGCACGGTTGCAGGGATCAGCTGACACAGATCTCTGGCACAGGCTGGTTAGTTATTTAATGGTTTCAGCTTAGTTTATTTGATCTAAAACTTCAGTGCACGGTTGCAGGGATCAGCTGACACAGATCGCTGGCACAGGCTGGCTAGTTATTTAATGGTTTCAGCTTAGTTTATCTAAAACTTCAGTGCACGGTTGCAGGAATCAGCTGACACAGATCGCTGGCACAGGCTGGTTAGTTATTTAATGGTTTCAGCTTAGTTTATCTAAAACTTCAGTGCACGGTTGCAGGGATCAGATGAAACAGATCGCTGGCACAGGCTGGCTAGTTATTTAATGGTTTCAGCTTAGTTTATCTAAAACTTCAGTGCACGGTTGCAGGGATCAGCTGACACAGGTCCCTGGCAAAGGCTGGTTAGTCATTTAATGGTTTCGGTTTGGTTTATTTTATCTAAAACTTCAGTGCAAGGTTGCAGGGATCAGCTGAAACAGATCGCTGGTACAGGCTGGTTAGTTATTTAATGGTTTCAGCTTAGTTTATCTAAAACTTCAGTGCACGGTTGCAGGGATCAGCTGACACAGATCCCTGGCACAGGCTGGCTAGTTATTTAATGGTTTCAGCTTAGTTTGTCTAAAACTTCAGTGCACGGTTGCAGGGATCAGCTGACACAGATCGTTGGCACAGGCTGGTTAGTTATTTAATGGTTTCAGCTTAGTTTATCTAAAACTTCAGTGCACGGTTGCAGGAATCAGCTGACACAGATCCCTGGCACAGGCTGGCTAGTTATTTAATGGTTTCAGCTTAGTTTGTCTAAAACTTCAGTGCACGGTTGCAGGAATCAGCTGACACAGATCGCTGGCACAGGCTGGTTAGTTATTTAATGGTTTCAGCTTAGTTTATCTAAAACTTCAGTGCACGGTTGCAGGGATCAGATGAAACAGATCGCTGGTACAGGCTGGTTAGTTATTTAATGGTTTCAGCCAAGTTTATCTAAAACTTCAGTGCGCGGTTGCAGGGATCAGCTGACACAGATCCCTTGCACAGGCTGGTTAGTTATTTAATGGTTTCAACTTAGTTTATTTTATCTAAAACTTCAGTGCACGGTTGCAGGGATCAGCTGACACAGATCGCTGGTACAGGCTGGTTAGTTATTTAAATGGTTTCAGGTTAGTTTATTTGATCTAAGACTTCAGTGCATGGTCGCAAAGATCAGCTGACACAGATCCCTGGCACAGATCGCTGGTTAGTTATTTAATGGTTTCAACTTACTTTATTTTCTCTAAAACTTCAGTGCACGGTTGCAGGGATCAGCTGACACAGATCGCTGGTTAGTTATTTAATGGTTTCAGCTTTGTTTATTTGATCTACAACTTCAGTCCACGTTCGCAGGGATCAGCTGACACAGATCTCTGGCACAGGCTGGTTAGTTATTTAATTGTTTCAGCTTACTTTATTTTCTGTAAAACTTCAGTGCACGGTTGCAGGGATCAGCTAACACAGATCCCTGACACACGCTGGTTAGTTATTTAATGGTTTCAACTTAGTTTATTTTCTCTAAAAATTCAGTGCACGGTTGCAGGGATCAGTTGACAAAGATTCCTGGCACAGGCTGGTTAGTTATTTAATGGTTTCAACTTAGTTTATTGTCTCTAAAACTTCAGTGCACGGTCGCAGGGATCAGCTGAAACAGATCGCTGGTACAGGCTGGTTAGTTATTTAATGGTTTCAGCCAAGTTTATCTAAAGCTTCAGTGCACGGTTGCAGGGATCAGCTGACACAGATCCCTTGCACAGGCTGGTTAGTTATTTAGTGGTTTCAGCTTAGTTTATTTGATCTAAGACTTCAGTGCACGTTCGCAAAGATCAGCTGAAACAGATCGCTGGCACAGATCGCTGGCACAGGCTGGTTAGTTATTTAGTGGTTTCAGCTTAGTTTATTTGATCTAAAACTTCAGTCCACGTTCGCAGGGATCAGCTAACACAGATCTCTGGCACAGCCTGGTTGGTTATTTAATGGTTTCAGCTTAGTTTATTTGATCTAAAACTTCAGTGCACGGTTGCAGGGATCAGCTGACACAGATCGCTCGCACAGGCTGGTTGGTTATTTAATGGTTTCAGGTTAGTTTATTTTATCTTAAACTTCAGTGCACGGTCGCAGGGATCAGCTGAAACAGATCGCTGGTTAGTTATTTAATGGTTTCAGCTTTGTTTATTTGATCTAAAACTTCAGTGCACGGTTGCAGGGATCAGCTGACACAGATCGCTGGCACAGGCTGGTTAGTTATTTAATGGTTTCAGCTTAGTTTATTTGATCTAAGACTTCAGTGCACGTTCGCAAAGATCAGCTGAAACAGATCGCTGGCACAGATCCCTTGCACAGGCTGGTTAGTTATTTAATGGTTTCAACTTAGTTTATTTTATCTTAAACTTCAGTGCACGGTCGCAGGGATCCGCTGACACAGATCGCTGATTAGTTATTTAATGGTTTTAACTTAGTTTATTTGATCTAAAACTTCAGTGCACGGTTGCAGGGATCAGCTGACACAGATCGCTGGCACAGGCTGGTTAGTTATTTAATGGTTTCAGCTTAGTTTATTTGATCTAAAACTTCAGTGCACGGTTGCAGGGATCAGCTGACACAGATCGCTGTCACAGGCTGGTTAGTTATTTAAATGGTTTCAACTTAGTTTATCTAAAACTTCAGTGCACGGTTGCAGGAATCAGCTGACACAGATCGCTGGCACAGGCTGGTTAGTTATTTAATGGTTTCAACTTCGTTTATTTTATCTTAAACTTCAGTGCACGGTCGCAGGGATCCGCTGACACAGATCGCTGGTTAGTTATTTAATGGTTTCAGCTTAGTTTATTTTATCTAAAACTTCAGTGCACGGTCGCAAGGATCAGCTGACACAGATCGCTGGTTAGTTATTTAATGGTTTCAGCTTTGTTTATTTGATCTAAGACGTAAGTGCACGGTTGCAGGAATCAGCTGACACAGATCGCTGGCACAGGCTGGTTAGTTATTTAATGGTTTCGGTTTGGTTTATTTTATCTAAGACTTCAGTGCACGGTTGCAGGGATCAGCTGACACAGATCGCTGGCACAGGCTGGTTAGTTATTTAATGGTTTCAGCTTAGTTTATCTAAAACTTCAGTGCACGGTTGCAGGGATCAGATGAAACAGATCGCTGGCACAGGCTGGCTAGTTATTTAATGGTTTCAGCTTAGTTTATCTAAAACTTCAGTGCACGGTTGCAGGGATCAGCTGACACAGATCCCTGGCAAAGGCTGGCTAGTTATTTAATGGTTTCAGCTTAGTTTATCTAAAACTTCAGTGCACGGTTGCAGGAATCAGCTGACACAGATCGCTGGCACAGGCTGGTTAGTCATTTAATGGTTTCGGTTTGGTTTATTTTATCTAAAACTTCAGTGCACGGTTGCAGGGATCAGCTGAAACAGATCGCTGGTACAGGCTGGTTAGTTATTTAATGGTTTCAGCTTAGTTTATCTAAAACTTCAGTGCACGGTTGCAGGGATCAGCTGACACAGATCCCTGGCACAGGCTGGCTAGTTATTTAATGGTTTCAGCTTAGTTTGTCTAAAACTTCAGTGCACGGTTGCAGGGATCAGCTGACACAGATCGCTCGCACAGGCTGGTTAGTTATTTAATGGTTTCAGCTTAGTTTGTCTAAAACTTCAGTGCACGGTTGCAGGAATCAGCTGACACAGATCGCTGGCACAGGCTGGTTAGTTATTTAATGGTTTCAGCTTAGTTTATCTAAAACTTCAGTGCACGGTTGCAGGGATCAGATGAAACAGATCGCTGGTACAGGCTGGTTAGTTATTTAATGGTTTCAGCCAAGTTTATCTAAAACTTCAGTGCGCGGTTGCAGGGATCAGCTGACACAGATCCCTTGCACAGGCTGGTTAGTTATTTAATGGTTTGAACTTAGTTTATTTTATCTAAAACTTCAGTGCACGGTTGCAGGGATCAGCTGAAACAGATCGCTGGTACAGGCTGGTTAGTTATTGAATGGTTTCAGCTTAGTTTATTTGATCTAAAACTTCAGTGCACGGTTGCAGGGATCAGCTGACACAGATCGCTGTCACAGGCTGGTTAGTTATTTAAATGGTTTCAGGTTAGTTTATTTGATCTAAGACTTCAGTGCATGGTCGCAAAGATCAGCTGACACAGATCCCTGGCACAGATCGCTGGTTAGTTATTTAATGGTTTCAACTTACTTTATTTTCTCTAAAACTTCAGTGCACGGTTGCAGGGATCAGCTGACACAGATCGCTGGTTAGTTATTTAATGGTTTCAACTTAGTTTATTTTCTCTAAAACTTCAGTGCACGGTTGCAGGGATCAGCTGACACAGATCGCTGGTTAGTTATTTAATGGTTTCAGCTTAGTTTATTTGATCTAAGACTTCAGTGCATGGTCGCAAAGATCAGCTGACACAGATCCCTGACACACGCTGGTTAGTTATTTAATGGTTTCAACTTAGTTTATTTTCTCTAAAACTTCAGTGCACGGTTGCAGGGATCAGCTGACACAGATCGCTGGCACAGGCTGGTTATTTATTTCGTGGTTTCAGCTTAGTTTATTTGATCTAAGACTTCAGTGCACATTAGCAAAGATCAGCTGAAACAGAACGCTGGCACAGGCTGGTTAGTTATTTAATTGTTTCAGCTTAGTTTATCTAAAACTTCAGTGCACGGTTGCAGGGATCAGCTGACAAAGATCGTTGGCACAGGCTGGTTAGTTATTTAATGGTTTCAACTTAGTTTATCTAAAACTTCAGTGCACGGTTGCAGGGATCAGCTGACACAGATCGCTGGCACAGGCTGGTTAGTTATTTAATGGTTTCAGCTTAGTTTATTTGATCTAAGACGTAAGTGCACGGTTGCAGGGATCAGCTGACACAGATCTCTGGCACAGGCTGGTTAGTTATTTAATGGTTTCAGCTTAGTTTATTTGATCTAAAACTTCAGTGCACGGTTGCAGGGATCAGCTGACACAGATCGCTGGCACAGGCTGGCTAGTTATTTAATGGTTTCAGCTTAGTTTATCTAAAACTTCAGTGCACGGTTGCAGGAATCAGCTGACACAGATCGCTGGCACAGGCTGGTTAGTTATTTAATGGTTTCAGCTTAGTTTATCTAAAACTTCAGTGCACGGTTGCAGGGATCAGATGAAACAGATCGCTGGCACAGGCTGGCTAGTTATTTAATGGTTTCAGCTTAGTTTATCTAAAACTTCAGTGCACGGTTGCAGGGATCAGCTGACACAGGTCCCTGGCAAAGGCTGGTTAGTCATTTAATGGTTTCGGTTTGGTTTATTTTATCTAAAACTTCAGTGCAAGGTTGCAGGGATCAGCTGAAACAGATCGCTGGTACAGGCTGGTTAGTTATTTAATGGTTTCAGCTTAGTTTATCTAAAACTTCAGTGCACGGTTGCAGGGATCAGCTGACACAGATCCCTGGCACAGGCTGGCTAGTTATTTAATGGTTTCAGCTTAGTTTGTCTAAAACTTCAGTGCACGGTTGCAGGGATCAGCTGACACAGATCGTTGGCACAGGCTGGTTAGTTATTTAATGGTTTCAGCTTAGTTTATCTAAAACTTCAGTGCACGGTTGCAGGAATCAGCTGACACAGATCCCTGGCACAGGCTGGCTAGTTATTTAATGGTTTCAGCTTAGTTTGTCTAAAACTTCAGTGCACGGTTGCAGGAATCAGCTGACACAGATCGCTGGCACAGGCTGGTTAGTTATTTAATGGTTTCAGCTTAGTTTATCTAAAACTTCAGTGCACGGTTGCAGGGATCAGATGAAACAGATCGCTGGTACAGGCTGGTTAGTTATTTAATGGTTTCAGCCAAGTTTATCTAAAACTTCAGTGCGCGGTTGCAGGGATCAGCTGACACAGATCCCTTGCACAGGCTGGTTAGTTATTTAATGGTTTCAACTTAGTTTATTTTATCTAAAACTTCAGTGCACGGTTGCAGGGATCAGCTGACACAGATCGCTGGTACAGGCTGGTTAGTTATTTAAATGGTTTCAGGTTAGTTTATTTGATCTAAGACTTCAGTGCATGGTCGCAAAGATCAGCTGACACAGATCCCTGGCACAGATCGCTGGTTAGTTATTTAATGGTTTCAACTTACTTTATTTTCTCTAAAACTTCAGTGCACGGTTGCAGGGATCAGCTGACACAGATCGCTGGTTAGTTATTTAATGGTTTCAGCTTTGTTTATTTGATCTACAACTTCAGTCCACGTTCGCAGGGATCAGCTGACACAGATCTCTGGCACAGGCTGGTTAGTTATTTAATTGTTTCAGCTTACTTTATTTTCTGTAAAACTTCAGTGCACGGTTGCAGGGATCAGCTAACACAGATCCCTGACACACGCTGGTTAGTTATTTAATGGTTTCAACTTAGTTTATTTTCTCTAAAAATTCAGTGCACGGTTGCAGGGATCAGTTGACAAAGATTCCTGGCACAGGCTGGTTAGTTATTTAATGGTTTCAACTTAGTTTATTTTCTCTAAAACTTCAGTGCACGGTTGCAGGGATCAGCTGACACAGATCGCTGGCACAGGCTGGTTAGTTATTTAGTGGTTTCAGCTTAGTTTATTTGATCTAAAACTTCAGTGCACGGTTGCAGGGATCAGCTGACACAGATCGCTCGCACAGGCTGGTTAGTTATTTAATGGTTTCAACTTAGTTTATTTCATCTTAAACTTCAGTGCACGGTCGCAGGGATCCGCTGACACAGATCGCTGGTTAGTTATTTAATGGTTTCAGCTTAGTTTATTTTATCTAAAACTTCAGTGCACGGTCGCAGGGATCAGCTGACACAGATCCCTGGCACAGGCTGGTTAGTTATTTAATGGTTTCAGCTTAGTTTATTTGATCTAAAACTTCAGTGCACGCTTGCAGGGATCAGCTGACACAGATCCCTGGCACAGGCTGGTTAGTTATTTAATGGTTTCAGCTTAGTTTATTTGATCTAAAACTTCAGTGCACGTTCGCAAAGATCAGCTGAAACAGATCGCTGGCACAGATCCCTTGCACAGGCTGGTTAGTTATTTAATGGTTTCAACTTAGTTTATTTTATCTTAAACTTCAGTGCACGGTCGCAGGGATCAGCTGACACAGATCGCTGGTTAGTTATTTAATGGTTTCAGCTTTGTTTATTTGATCTAAAGCTTCAGTCAACGTTCGCAGGGATCAGCTGACACAGATCGCTGGCACAGGCTGGTTAGTTATTTAATGGTTTCAGCTTAGTTTATTTGATCTAAGACGTAAGTGCACGGTTGCAGGGATCAGCTAACACAGATCGCTGGCACAGGCTGGTTAGTTATTTAATGGTTTCAGCTTAGTTTATTTGATCTAAAACTTCAGTGCACGGTTGCAGGGATCAGCTGACACAGATCGCTGTCACAGGCTGGTTAGTTATTTAAATGGTTTCAACTTAGTTTATCATAAAAAACTTCAGTGCACGGTTGCAGGAATCAGCTGAAACAGATCGCTGGCACAGGCTGGTTAGTTATTTAATGGTTTCAGCTTAGTTTATCTAAAACTTCAGTGCACGGTTGCAGGAATCAGCTGACACAGATCGCTGGCACAGGCTGGTTAGTTATTTAATGGTTTCGGTTTGGTTTATTTTATCTAAAACTTCAGTGCACGGTTGCAGGGATCAGCTGACACAGATCGCTGGCACAGGCTGGTTAGTTATTTAATGTTTTCAGCTTAGTTTATCTAAAACTTCAGTGCACGGTTGCAGGGATCAGCTGACACAGATCCCTGGCACAGGCTGGCTAGTTATTTAATGGTTTCAGCTTAGTTTATCTAAAACTTCAGTGCACGGTTGCAGGAATAAGCTGACACAGATCGCTGGCACAGGCTGGTTAGTTATTTAATGGTTTCGGTTTGGTTTATTTTATCTAAAACTTCAGTGCACGGTTGCAGGGATCAGCTGACACAGATCGCTGGCACTGGCTGGTTAGTTATTTAATGGTTTCAGCTTAGTTTATCTAAAACTTCAGTGCACGGTTGCAGGGATCAGCTGAAAGAGATCGCTGGTACAGGCTGGTTAGTTATTTAATGGTTTCAGCCAAGTTTATCTAAAACTTCAGTGCGCGGTTGCAGGGATCAGCTGACACAGATCCCTTGCACAGGCTGGTTAGTTATTTAATGGTTTCAACTTAGTTTATTTTCTCTAAAACTTCAGTGCACGGTTGCAGGGATCAGCTGACACAGATCGCTGGCACAGGCTGGTTAGTTATTTAGTGGTTTCAGCTTAGTTTATTTGATCTAAAACTTCAGTGCACGGTTGCAGGGATCAGCTGACACAGATCGCTCGCACAGGCTGGTTAGTTATTTAATGGTTTCAACTTAGTTTATTTCATCTTAAACTTCAGTGCACGGTCGCAGGGATCCGCTGACACAGATCGCTGGTTAGTTATTTAAATGGTTTCAGGTTAGTTTATTTGATCTAAGACTTCAGTGCATGGTCGTAAAGATCAGCTAACACAGATCCCTGACACACGATGGTTAGTAATTTAATGGTTTCAACTTAGTTTATTTGATCTACAACTTCAGTCCACGTTCGCAGGGATCAGCTGACACAGATCGCTGGTTAGTTATTTAATGGTTTCAGCTTAGTTTATTTGATCTACAACTTCAGTCCACGTTCGCAGGGATCAGCTGACACAGATCTCTGGCACAGCCTGGTTGGTTATTTAATGGTTTCAGCTTAGTTTATATGATCTAAAACTTCAGTGCACGGTTGCAGGGATCAGCTGACACAGATCGCTGGCACAGGCTGGTTAGTTATTTAATGGTTTCAGCTTAGTTTATCTAAAACTTCAGTGCACGGTTGCAGGGATCAGCTGACACAGATCGCTCGCACAGGCTGGTTAGTTATTTAATGGTTTCAGCCAAGTTTATCTAAAACTTCAGTGCACGGTTGCAGGGATCAGTTGGCACAGATCGCTGGCACAGGCTGGTTAGTTATTTAATGGTTTCAGCTTACTTTATTTTCTGTAAAACTTCAGTGCACAGTTGCAGGGATCAGCTAACACAGATCCCTGACACACGCTGGTTAGTTATTTAATGGTTTCAACTTAGTTTATTTTCTCTAAAAATTCAGTGCACGGTTGCAGGGATCAGTTGACAAAGATTCCTGGCACAGGCTGGTTAGTTATTTAATGGTTTCAGCTTAGTTTATTTGATCTAAAACTTCAGTGCACGGTTGCAGGGATCAGCTGACACAGATCGCTGTCACAGACTGGTTAGTTATTTAAATGGTTTCAGGTTAGTTTATTTGATCTAAGACTTCAGTGCATGGTCGCAAAAATCAGCTGACACAGATCGCTGTCACAGGCTGGTTAGTTATTTAAATGGTTTCAGGTTAGTTTATTTGATCTAAAACTTCAGTGCACGGTTGCAGGGATCAGTTGGCACAGATCGCTGGCACAGGCTGGTTAGTTATTTAATGGTTTCAGCTTACTTTATTTTCTGTAAAACTTCAGTGCACAGTTGCAGGGATCAGCTAACACAGATCCCTGACACACGCTGGTTAGTTATTTAATGGTTTCAACTTAGTTTATTTTCTCTAAAACTTCAGTGCACGGTCGCAGGGATCAGCTGACACAGATCGCTGGTTAGTTATTTAATGGTTTCAGCTTTGTTTATTTGATCTACAACTTCAGTCCACGTTCGCAGGGATCAGCTGACACAGATCGCTGGCACAGGCTGCTTAGTTATTTAATGGTTTCAGGTTAGTTTATTTGATCTAAAACTTCAGTGCACGATTGCAGGGATCAGCTGAAACAGATCGCTGGTACAGGCTGGTTAGTTATTTAATGGTTTCAGCCAAGTTTATCTAAAACTTCAGTGCACGGTTGCAGGGATCAGCTGAAACAGATCGCTGGTACAGGCTGGCTAGTTATTTAATGGTTTCAGCCAAGTTTATCTAAAACTTCAGTGCACGGTTGCAGGGATCAGCTGACACAGATCGCTGGCACAGGCTGGTTAGTTATTTAATGGTTTCAGGTTAGTTTATTTGATCTAAAACTTCAGTGCACGATTGCAGGGATCAGCTGAAACAGATCGCTGGTACAGGCTGGTTAGTTATTTAATGGTTTCAGGTTAGTTTATTTGATCTAAGACTTCAGTGCACGTTCGCAAAGATCAGCTGAAACAGATCGCTGGCACAGATCGCTGGCACAGGCTGGTTAGTTATTTCGTGGTTTCAGCTTAGTTTATTTGATCTAAGACTTCAGTGCACGGTTGCAGGGATCAGCTGACACAGATCGCTGGCACAGGCTGGTTAGTTATTTCGTGGTTTCAGCTTAGTTTATTTTGATCTAAGACTTCAGTGCACGTTCGCAAAGATCAGCTGAAACAGATTGCTGGCACAGGCTGGTTAGTTATTTAATGGTTTCAGCTTAGTTTATCTAAAACTTCAGTGCACGGTCGCAGGGATCCGCTGACACAGATCGCTGGCACAGGCTGGTTAGTTATTTAATGGTTTCAGCTTAGTTTATTTGATCTAAGACTTCAGTGCATGGTCGCAAAGATCAGCTGACACAGATCCCTGGCACAGGCTGGTTAGTTATTTAATGGTTTCAGCTTAGTTTATTTTATCTAAAACTTCAGTGCACGGTCGCAGGGATCAGCTGACACAGATCGCTGGCACAGGCTGGTTAGTTATTTCATGGTTTCAGCTTAGTTTATCTAAAACTTCAGTGCACAGTTGCAGGGATCAGCTGACACAGATCCCTGGCACAGGCTGGTTTGTTATTTAATGGTTTCAGCTTAGTTTATCTAAAACTTCAGTGCACAGTTGCAGGGATCAGCTGACACAGATCCCTGGCACAGGCTGGTTAGTTATTTAATGGTTTCAGCTTAGTTTATCTAAAACTTCAGTGCACAGTTGCAGGGATCAGCTAACACAGATCCCTGACACACGCTGGTTAGTTATTTAATGGTTTCAACTTAGTTTATTTTCTCTAAAACTTCAGTGCACGGTTGCAGGGATCAGTTGACAAAGATTCCTGGCACAGGCTGGTTAGTTATTTAGTGGTTTCAGCTTAGTTTATTTTATCTTAAACTTCAGTGCACGGTTGCAGGGATCAGCTGACACAGATCGCTGGCACAGGCTGGTTAGTTATTTCGTGGTTTCAGCTTAGTTTATTTTGATCTAAGACTTCAGTGCACATTCGCAAATATCAGCTGAAACAGATCGCTGGCACAGGCTGGTTAGTTATTTAATGGTTTCAACTTAGTTTATCTAAAACTTCAGTGCACGGTTGCAGGAATCAGCTGACACAGATCGCTGGCACAGGCTGGTTAGTTATTTAATGGTTTCGGTTTGGTTTATTTTATCTAAAACTTCAGTGCACGGTTGCAGGGATCAGCTGACACAGATCGTTGGCACAGGCTGGTTAGTTATTTAATGGTTTCAACTTAGTTTATCTAAAACTTCAGTGCACGGTTGCAGGAATCAGCTGACACAGATCGCTGGCACAGGCTGGTTAGTTATTTAATGGTTTCGGTTTGGTTTATTTTATCTAAAACTTCAGTGCACGGTTGCAGGGATCAGCTGACACAGATCGCTGGTACAGGCTGGTTAGTTATTTAATGGTTTCAGCTTAGTTTATCTAAAACTTCAGTGCACGGTTGCAGGGATCAGATGAAACAGATCGCTGGCACAGGCTGGCTAGTTATTTAATGGTTTCAGCTTAGTTTATCTAAAACTTCAGTGCACGGTTGCAGGGATCAGCTGACACAGATCCCTGGCACAGGCTGGTTAGTTATTTAATGGTTTTAACTTAGTTTATTTGATCTGAAACTTCAGTGCACGATTGCAGGGATCAGCTGAAACAGATCGCTGGTACAGGCTGGTTAGTTATTTAATGGTTTCAGCCAAGTTTATCTAAAATTTCAGTGCGCGGTTGCAGGGATCAGCTGACACAGATCCCTTGCACAGGCTGGTTAGTTATTTAATGGTTTCAGCTTAGTTTATTTGATCTAAAACTTCAGTGCACGCTTGCAGGGATCAGCTGACACAGATCGCTGTCACAGGCTGGTTAGTTATTTAAATGGTTTCAGGTTAGTTTATTTGATCTAAGACTTCAGTGCATGGTCGCAGGGATCAGCTAACACAGATCCCTGACACACGCTGGTTAGTTATTTAATGGTTTCGGTTTAGTTTATTTTATCTAAAACTTCAGTGCACGGTTGCAGGGAACAGCTAACACAGATCCCTGACACACGCTGGTTAGTTATTTAATGGTTTCAACTTAGTTTATCTAAAACTTCAGTGCACAGTTGCAGGGATCAGCTGACACAGATCCCTGGCACAGGCTGGTTAGTTATTTAATGGTTTCAACTTAGTTTATTTTCTCTAAAACTTCAGTGCACGGTCGCAGGGATCAGCTGACACAGATCTCTGGCACAGGCTGGTTAGTTATTTAATGGTTTCAGCGAAGTTTATCTAAAACTTCAGTGCACGGTCGCAGTGATCAGCTGACACAGATCGCTGGTTAGTTATTTAATGGTTTCAGCTTTGTTTATTTGATCTAAAACTTCAGTCCACGTTTGCAGGGATCAGCTGACACAGATCGCTGGCACAGGCTGGTTAGTTATTTAATGGTTTCAGCTTAGTTTATTTGATCTAAAACTTCAGTGCACGATTGCAGGGATCAGCTGAAACAGATCGCTGGTACAGGCTGGTTAGTTATTTAATGGTTTCAGCCAAGTTTATCTAAAACTTCAGTGCACGGTTGCAGGGATCAGCTGACACAGATCGCTGGTACAGGCTGGTTAGTTATTTAATGGTTTCAGCTTAGTTTATCTAAAACTTCAGTGCACGGTTGCAGGGATCAGCTGACACAGATCCCTGGCACAGGCTGGTTAGTTATTTAATGGTTTCGGTTTGGTTTATTTTATCTAAAACTTCAGTGCACGGTTGCAGGGATCAGCTGAAACAGATCGCTGGTACAGGCTGGTTAGTTATTTAATGGTTTCAGCCAAGTTTATCTAAAACTTCAGTGCGCGGTTGCAGGGATCAGCTGACACAGATCCCTTGCACAGGCTGGTTAGTTATTTAATGGTTTCAACTTAGTTTATTTTATCTAAAACTTCAGTGCACGGTCGCAGGGATCCGCTGACACAGATCGCTGGCCCAGGCTGGTTAGTTATTGAATGGTTTCAGCTTAGTTTATTTGATCTAAAACTTCAGTGCACGGTTGCAGGGATCAGCTGACACAGATTGCTGTCACAGGCTGGTTAGTTATTTAAATGGTTTCAGGTTAGTTTATTTGATCTAAGACTTCAGTGCATGGTCGCAAAGATCAGCTGACACAGATCCCTGGCACAGGCTGGTTAGTTATTTAATTGTTTCAGCTTACTTTATTTTCTGTAAAACTTCAGTGCACATTTGCAGGGATCAGCTAACACAGATCCCTGACACACGCTGGTTAGTTATTTAATGGTTTCAACTTAGTTTATTTTCTCTAAAACTTCAGTGCACGGTTGCAGGGATCAGCTGACACAGATCGCTGGTTAGTTATTTAATCGTTTCAACTTAGTTTATTTTCTCTAAAACTTCAGTGCACGGTTGCAGGGATCAGTTGACAAAGATTCCTGGCACAGGCTGGTTAGTTATTTAGTGGTTTTCGGTTTGGTTTATTTTATCTAAAACTTCAGTGCACGGTTGCAGGGATCAGCTGACACAGATCGCTGGCACAGGCTGGTTAGTTATTTAATGGTTTCAGCTTAGTTTATCTAAAACTTCAGTGCACGGTTGCAGAGATCAGCTGACACAGATCCCTGGCACAGGCTGGCTAGTTATTTAATGGTTTCAGCTTAGTTTATCTAAAACTTCAGTGCACGGTTGCAGGAATCAGCTGACACAGATCGCTGGCACAGGCTGGTTAGTTATTTAATGGTTTCGGTTTGGTTTATTTTATCTAAAACTTCAGTGCACGGTTGCAGGGATCAGCTGACACAGATCGCTGGCACAGGCTGGTTAGTTATTTAATGGTTTCAGCTTAGTTTATCTAAAACTTCAGTGCACGGTTGCAGGGATGAGCTGAAACAGATCGCTGGTACAGGCTGGTTAGTTATTTAATGGTTTCAGCCAAGTTTATCTAAAACTTCAGTGCACGGTTGCAGGGATCAGCTGACACAGATCCCTGGCACAGGCTGGTTAGTTATTTAATGGTTTCGGTTTGGTTTATTTTATCTAAAACTTCAGTGCACGGTTGCAGGGATCAGCTGACACAGATCACTGGCACAGGCTGGTTAGTTATTTAATGGTTTCGGTTTGGTTTATTTTATCTAAAACTTCAGTGCACGGTTGCAGGGATCAGCTGACACAGATCGCTGGCACAGGCTGGTTAGTTATTTAATGGTTTCAGCTTAGTTTATCTAAAACTTCAGTGCACGGTTGCAGGGATCAGCTGACACAGATCCCTGGCACAGGCTGGTTAGTTATTTAATGGTTTCAGCTTAGTTTATCTAAAACTTCAGTGCACGGTTGCAGGGATCAGCTGACACAGATCGCTGGTTAGTTATTTAATGGTTTCAGCTTTGTTTATTTGATCTACAACTTCAGTCCACGTTCGCAGGGATCAGCTGACACAGATCTCTGGCACAGGCTGGTTGGTTATTTAATGGTTTCAGCTTAGTTTATTTGATCTAAAACTTCAGTGCACGGTTGCAGGGATCAGCTGACACAGATCGCTCGCACAGGCTGGTTAGATATTTAATGGTTTCAGCTTAGTTTATTTGATCTAAGACTTCAGTGCATGGTTGCAAAGATCAGCTGACACAGATCCCTGGCACAGGCTGGTTGGTTATTTAATGGTTTCAGCTTAGTTTATTTGATCTAAAACTTCAGTGCACGGTTGCAGGGATCAGCTGACACAGATCGTTGGCACAGGCTGGTTAGTTATTTAATGGTTTCAACTTAGTTTATCTAAAACTTCAGTGCACAGTTGCAGGAATCAGCTAACACAGATCGCTGGCACAGGCTGGTTAGTTATTTAATGGTTTCGGTTTGGTTTATTTTATCTAAAACTTCAGTGCACGGTTGCAGGGATCAGCTGACACAGATCGCTGGCACAGGCTGGTTAGTTATTTAATGGTTTCAGCTTAGTTTATCTAAAACTTCAGTGCACGGTTGCAGGGATCAGCTGAAACAGATCGCTGGTACTGGCTGGTTAGTTATTTAATGGTTTCAGCCAAGTTTATCTAAAACTTCAGTGCGCGGTTGCAGGGATCAGCTGACACAGATCCCTTGCACAGGCTGGTTAGTTATTTAATGGTTTCAACTTAGTTTATTTGATCTAAAACTTCAGTCCACGTTCGCAGGGATCAGCTGACACAGATCGCTGGCACAGGCTGGTTAGTTATTTAATGGTTTCAGCTTAGTTTATTTGATCTAAAACTTCAGTGCACGGTTGCAGGGATCAGCTGACACAGATCGCTGGCACAGGCTGGTTAGTTATTTAATGGTTTCGGTTTGGTTTATTTTATCTAAAACTTCAGTGCACGGTTGCAGGGATCAGCTGACACAGATCGCTGGCACAGGCTGGTTAGTTATTTAATGGTTTCAGCTTAGTTTATCTAAAACTTCAGTGCACGGTTGCAGGAATCAGCTGACACAGATCGCTGGCACAGGCTGGTTAGTTATTTAATGGTTTCGGTTTGGTTTATCTAAAACTTCAGTGCACGGTTGCAGGGATCAGCTGACACAGATCGCTGGCACAGGCTGGTTAGTTATTTAATGGTTTCAGCTTAGTTTATCTAAAACTTCAGTGCACGGTTGCAGGGATCAGCTGAAACAGATCGCTGGTACAGGCTGGTTAGTTATTTAATGGTTTCAGCCAAGTTTATCTAAAACTTCAGTGCGCGGTTGCAGGGATCAGCTGACACAGATCCCTTGCACAGGCTGGTTAGTTATTTAATGGTTTCAACTTAGTTTATTTTATCTAAAACCTCAGTGCACGGTCGCAGGGATCCGCTGACACAGATCGCTGTCACAGGCTGGTTAGTTATTTAAATGGTTTCAGGTTAGTTTATTTGATCTAAGACTTCAGTGCATGGTCGCAAAGATCAGCTGACACAGATCCCTGACACACGCTGGTTAGTTATTTAATGGTTTCAGCTTAGTTTATTTGATCTAAGACGTAAGTGCACGGTTGCAGGGATCAGCTGACACAGATCGCTGGCACAGGCTGGTTATTTATTTCGTGGTTTCAGCTTAGTTTATTTGATCTAAGACTTCAGTGCACATTCGCAAAGATCAGCTGAAACAGAACGCTGGCACAGGCTGGTTAGTTATTTAATTGTTTCAGCTTAGTTTATCTAAAACTTCAGTGCACGGTTGCAGGGATCAGCTGACAAAGATCGTTGGCACAGGCTGGTTAGTTATTTAATGGTTTCAACTTAGTTTATCTAAAACTTCAGTGCACGGTTGCAGGGATCAGCTGACACAGATCGCTGGCACAGGCTGGTTAGTTATTTAATGGTTTCAGCTTAGTTTATTTGATCTAAAACTTCAGTGCACGGTTGCAGGGATCAGCTGACACAGATCGCTGGCACAGGCTGGCTAGTTATTTAATGGTTTCAGCTTAGTTTATCTAAAACTTCAGTGCACGGTTGCAGGAATCAGCTGACACAGATCGCTGGCACAGGCTGGTTAGTTATTTAATGGTTTCGGTTTGGTTTATTTTATCTAAAACTTCAGTGCACGGTTGCAGGGATCAGCTGACACAGATCGCTGGCACAGGCTGGTTAGTTATTTAATGGTTTCAGCTTAGTTTATCTAAAACTTCAGTGCACGGTTGCAGGGATCAGATGAAACAGATCGCTGGCACAGGCTGGCTAGTTATTTAATGGTTTCAGCTTAGTTTATCTAAAACTTCAGTGCACGGTTGCAGGGATCAGCTGACACAGATCCCTGGCACAGGCTGGTTAGTTATTTAATTGTTTCAGCTTAGTTTATCTAAAACTTCAGTGTACGGTCGCAGGGATCCGCTGACACAGATCGCTGGTTAGTTATTTAATGGTTTCAGCTTAGTTTATTTTATCTAAGACTTCAGTGCACGGTTGCAGGGATCAGCTGACACAGATCGCTGGCACAGGCTGGTTAGTTATTTAATGGTTTCAGCTTAGTTTATCTAAAACTTCAGTGCACGGTTGCAGGGATCAGCTGACACAGATCGCTGGCACAGGCTGGCTAGTTATTTAATGGTTTCAGCTTAGTTTATCTAAAACTTCAGTGCACGGTTGCAGGAATCAGCTGACACAGATCGCTGGCACAGGCTGGTTAGTTATTTAATGGTTTCGGTTTGGTTTATTTTATCTAAAACTTCAGTGCACGGTTGCAGGGATCAGCTGACACAGATCGCTGGCACAGGCTGGTTAGTTATTTAATGGTTTCAGCTTAGTTTATCTAAAACTTCAGTGCACGGTTGCAGGGATCAGCTGACACAGATCGCTGGCACAGGCTGGCTAGTTAGTGTGAATGCTTGAAAAGCATTCACAGTATTGTTGTTGTAATCTTTATTATTGTGTGGATGCTTTAAGCATCCACACTATTGAGTTCCTGTTTCTCTTTATTGTGTGGATGCTTTAAGCATCCACACTATTGAGTTCCTGTTTCTCTTTATTCTTTATTGTGTGGATGCTTTAAGCATCCACACTATTGAGTTCCTGTTTCTCTTTATTCTTTATTGTGTGGATGCTTTAAGCATCCACACTATTGAGTTCCTGTTTCTCTTTATTCTTTATTGTGTGGATGCTTTAAGCATCCACACTATTGAGTTCCTCTTGGGACTTCCGTACACTTTTTGGCACTTAACTACTTCCACAATTTTCAGCCGATTTTCACCGTTCAAATTTTAAAATATTCTGCTATTTCTGCTAATTCCTGCTATGTCTTTTGGTATTTTTCACTATTATACTTTTTAAAATATTAAGCTTAATTTGTCCCATTGAAATGAATGGGAAACTTCTGCAATTCTGCTAAAATTTGCTTGTTTCTGAAACTTAACTACTTCCTCATATTTTCACGTAGAACAACCATTCAAACTTTAAAATGTTCTCAAATTATTGGGCTATTCAGGTATGATTCAGCTTTTTCAAATCTTTTACCGTTTTACCTTTATGCCTCTTAAAGTTTTCAGTTGCAAAATTGTGATTTTTCACAAAATACATGCGTTGTTATGGTTGCTATGCACTTGGCTTCCAGTCTGCCACTGAAGGTTTTGCAGTCTTCTCTTCATGTCCGAACAACTTCTTGCTACTTGCTCAATCTTCACTCAACTTCCACAAATTATACATCAAAACGTAGGTATTTTTGCTGGGTTTCCGAAAATGTCACTATCATTGTTGTGGGATTTATAGAATTTTGGCAAATCTCCTCAGACCAACACAAAGTCGCAAAACTCTCCATAGAAAGTCAATGGAGAGCTTGTTCAAAATCACCGCTTGATTTCTGTAATGAGAGGCATATTCGAATCGTCATATCTCCTTAACGAAGCAAAGTTAAGACATAAGGCTTGTCCCAGTATATCTTCAGACACTCCTGACGCTCACAATTCAAGAATTATTTTCTCACCTATTACCGTTCTGAAATGAGTTAGACTTGTTTGAGGGTAGGAAATTCGTCCTTCGCTCAGATTTCTTTAGATTTCAAACTCTGGAAATGAACCACTTTTTTCTCTCGTCATATCTTTTTAATGGATTTCCACAGAGACCTGAAAATTTCCATGATTGTTCACCAAAGCCTGCTGTCTCTTACGGTGAAAGAATGATATTGATACTCCAAATAGATTTAGAGTTAGAAAGCGTTGTTTGAGGGCAAGTCAAGGCAGTTTTTGCTTTGCTCTACTCAGTTATGGTGCATTAGAAGTCAATTATCTTTAATAATTCATATTTTAATGATAAATTGTCAACACTTTAAGATTCCCCCATCTCTTCTGAACAAAACGGTGTAAGAATGACCGTTCTAGCCCCTACGGTTAGGAAATTATGGTCATTTGTTTGAGGGGAGTCGTCATTATGAGAAATAGACTGCAAAAATCCTGTGTCTCTCTGTGCTGCATGCACCTGTTTTGGCGGGAAAAAGTGCACAGGCTCTCTGATTGGTGGATTCAAATTCAGCAGCTCCAAGGCTGCTTGACTGAGCTAGAAACTTACACTTCTCTGTGTGTGTGTGTGTGTGTGTGTGTGTGTGTGTGTGTGTGTGTGTGAGAGAGAGAGGGGGAGGGGGAGAGAGAGAGGGGGAGAGAGAGAGGGGGAGGAAGCCTTTTTATGGGATGATCTCATTGTAAGATTCAAATTCAATATATTTAGACTGGTTGACTGAATTGGATCTTGTGTGTGTCTCTCTCTGTGCATGTGTGTTTCCATATGTGTCCATATTTGTGATTGTGTGGCTGTTATATATTTTTTTGCCAATTTTTTTCATTTAACAAGTATATTTGAGGGACCCTCAGCATGTTCAGCATTTTTTCAGCTGTCCATTTTGCTTTTCCAATTTTTCTGTTTAAGTTATTACTATTGTGCTAAATCATACTATTTCTGCTATTTTATAAGATTTGTGCTAAATATAGTATTTCTGTCAAATTATAGTATTTGTGCTAAAACATAGTATTGATTTAAAATTACAATATTCATAGTTCATCACAGTGTCTCTGGTAAATCACAGTATTTCTGCTCTGTTGTACTATTTTTCTAAATCATAGTGTTTCTGTAATGCTTAAGTATTTTTGGCTAAATATATTCTTTCTGTTATCTTATACTATTTCTCCTAAATTCTTGTATTTTTGAGAAGTTACAATATTTCTGCTAAGTTCTGCTATGCTATTGTATTTCTGCCAAGTATTATGTTTCCTCTAAGATATTGCAGTTCTGCTAAGTTATTCCATTTTAGCAAAGTTCCTTTGCTTCTGCAAAGTTTTTACAATTTCTGCAACTTTTCAGCTTTTTCAGCTAGTTTTTGCATACAGCTTCAGCTTTAAAGCATCCACACTGCATTTTCGCAGGAAATGCAAATCTTTCTAGTTATTATTATTATTCTAGTTGCTTCCGTACACTTTTCGCCGTTAAACTACTTCCACAATTTTCAGCCGATTTTCTCCGTTCAAATTTTAAACTATTCAGCTATTTTTGCTAATTCCTGCTATGATTTTTGCTATTTTTAACTATTATACTTTTTAAAATATTCCACTTTTTTCCTTTAATTTGTCCCATTGAAATGAATGGGAAACTTCAGCAATTCTGCTAAAATTTGCTTGTTTTTGAAACTTAACTACTTCCTCATATTTTCACCTAGAACAACCATTCAAACTTTAAAATGTTCACAAATTATTGGGCTATTCAGGTATGATTCAGCTTTTTCAAATCTTTTACTGTTTTACTTTTATGCCTCTTAAAGTTTTGAGTTGCAAAATTGTGATTTTTCACAAAATACATGTGTTGTTATGGTTGCTATGCTCTTGGCTTCCAGTGTGCCACTGAAGGTTTTGCAATTTTCACTTCATGTCCGAACAACTTCCTGCTACTTGCTCAATTTTCACTCAACTTCCACAAATTATACATCAAAACGTAGGTATTTTTGCTGGCTTTCAGAAAATGTCACCATCATAGTTGTGGGATTTATAGAATTTTTGCAAATCTCCTCAGACTAACACAAGGTCAGAAAACTCTCCATATAAAGTGAATGGAGAGCTTGTTCAAAATCACCGCTGGATTTCTGTAATGAGAGGCATATTCGAATCGTCATATCTCCTTAACGAAGCAAAGTTAAGACATGAGGCTTGTCCCCGAATATCTTCAGACACCCCTGACGCTCACAATTCAAGAATTTCTTTCTCACCTATTACCGTTCTGAAATGAGTTGGACTTGTTTGAGGGTAGGAAATTCGTCCTTCGCTCAGATTTCTTCAGATTTCAAACTGTGGAAATGAACCACTTTTTTCTCTCGTCATAACTTTTTGTTGGATTTCCACAGAGACCTGAAAATTTCCATGATTGTTCACCAAAGCCTGCTGTCTCTTACGGTGAAAGAATGATATCGATACTCCAAATAGATTTCAAGTTACAAAGCGTTGTTTGAGGGCAAGTCAAGGCAGTTTTTGCTTCGCTCTACTCAGTTATGGTGCATTAGAAGTCAAATATCTTTAATAATTCATATTTTAATGATAAATTGTAAACACTGGAAGATTCCCCCATGTCTTCTGAACAAAACGGTGTAAGAATGACCGTTCTAGCCCCTACGGTTAGGAAATTATGGTCATTTGTTTGAGGGGAGTCGTCACTATGAGAAATAGACTGCAATAATCCTGTGCCTCTCTCTGCTGCGTGTGTAAAAAGATGCACCTTTTTTGGCGGGAAAACGTAAACAGCCACTCTGATTGGTGGATTTAAATTCGGCAGCTCTCTCCCTCTGTGTCTGTCTGTGTGTGTGTGTGTGTGTGTGTGTGTGTGTGTGTGTGTGTGTGTGTGTGTGTGTGTGTGTGTGTGTGTGTGTGTGTGTGTGTGTTTGTTTAGTGGGAGAGAGAGGACCCTGCCCTTATTTGGCAGCATGTCATTGTAGGATTTAAATTGAATATAGTTAGACTGATTGACTGGATTAGAGCCTGTGTTTGTGTGTCCCTCTCTGCATTTCTGTTTCAATATGCCTCCATATTTGTAATTTTGTAAGTTATTGCTATTCTGCTAAATCATAGTATTTCTGGTACTTTTCGGTACTTGTGCTAAATACAGTATTTCTGCTAAATTATAGTATTTCTGCTTTATTATACTATTTGTGCTAAAACATAGTATTTCTACTAAATGTAGTATTTCTGCTTTTTATACTATTTGTGCTAAATTATAATATTTCTGCTTTTTATACTATTTGTGCTAAATTATAATATTTCTGCTTTTTATACTATTTGTGCTAAATTATAATATTTCTGCTTTTTATACTATTTGTGCTAAAACATAGTATTTCTACTAAATGTAGTATTTCTGCTTTTTATACTATTTGTGCTAAATTATAATATTTCTGCTTTTTATACTATTTGTGCTAAATTATAATATTTCTGCTTTTTATACTATTTGTGCTAAATTATAATATTTCTGCTTTTTATACTATTTGTGCTAAAACATAGTATTTCTACTAAATGTAGTATTTATGCTTAATCATACTATTTCTGCTTTTTATAGGATTTGTGCCTAATATAGTATTTCTGCTTTTTATAGGATTTGTGCTTAATAATATAGTATTTCTGCTAAATTATAGTATTTCTGCTTTTTATAGTATTTGTGCTAAAACATAGTATTTCTACTAAATGTAGTATTTATGCTTAATCATAGTATTTCTATATATTTCTGCCATGTCCCCAGGCAGCCAATCCTCTGTGAGGACTTAGACATTCAAATTTTCAAATCAGGGCCTGCACGGTTTCCCAGCCAATCATATATGTGTCCTGAGGCATTCAAATTTGCATATTGGGGCCTTCATGGCTTCTAAGCCAGCCAATCATATCTGAGGGCTGAGGAATTCAAATCCACAAATCAGGGCCTGCACAGCTTCCCAGCCAGCCAATCATGTATGTGGGCTCCAGGTATTCAAATTTGCATATTGGGGAATTCGTGGCTTCTAAGTCAACAAGTCATCCATGTCGTATATCTCTAAAAATTCACATTTTAATGATAAATTGTTAACACTGGAAGATTCCCCCATCTCTTCTGAACAAAACGGTGTAAGAATGACCGCTCTAGCCCCTACGGTTAGGAAATTATGGTCATTTGTTTGAGGGGAGTCCTCACTATGAGAAATAGGCTGCAATAATCCTGTGCCTCTCTCTGCTGCGTGTGTAAAAAGATGCACCTGTTTTGGCGGGAAAAAGTACACAGGCTCTCTGATTGGTGGATTCAAATTCAGCAGCTCCCAGGCTGACCTAGAGACTTACTTCTCTCTCCCTGTGCATTTTTATGCTGATTTTTTCATTTAACAAGTATATTTGAGGGACCCTCAGCATGTTCAGCATTTTTTCAGCTGTCCATTTTGCTTTTCCAATTTTTCTGTTTAACTTATTACTATTGTGCTAAATCATACTGTTTCTGCTATTTCATAAGATTTGTGCTTAATATAGTATTTCTGCTTTTAATAGGATTTGTGCTTAATATAGTATTTCTGCTTTTTATAGAATTTGTGCTTAATATAGTATTTCTGCTTTTTATATGATTTGTGCTTAATATGGTATTTCTGCTAAATTATAGTATTTCTGCTTTTTATAGGATTTGTGCTAAAACATAGTATTTCTACTAAATGTAGTATTTATGCTTAATCATAGTATTTCTATATATTTCTGCCTGGTCCCCAGGCAGCCAATCCTCTGTGAGGACTTAGACATTCAAATTTTCAAATCAGGTCCTGCACGGTTTCCCAGCCAATCATATATGTGTCCTGAGGCATTCAAATTTGCATATTGGGGACTTCATGGCTTCTAAGCCAGCCAATCATATCTGAGGGCTGAGGAATTCAAATCCACAAATCAGGGCCTGCACAGCTTCCCAGCCAGCCAATCATGTATGTGGGCTCCAGGTATTCAAATTTGCATATTGGGGAATTCGTGGCTTCTAAGTCAACAAGTCATCCGTGTCATATATCTCTAAAAATTCATATTTTAATGATAAATTGTCAACACTTGAAGATTCCCCCATCTCTTCTGAACAAAACGGTGTAAGAATGACCGTTCTAGCTCCTACGGTTAGGAAATTATGGTCATTTGTTTGAGGGGAGTCATCATTATGAGAAATAGACTGCAATGATCCTGTGTCTCTCTGTGCTGCTGCGTGTGTAAAAAGGATGCACCTGTTTTGGAGGGAAAGAGTGCACAGGCTCTCTGATTGGTGGATTCAAATTCAGCAGCTCCCAGGCTGATCTAGAAACTCACTTTTCTCTCCCTGTGTGTGTGTGTGTGTGTGTGTGTGTGTGTGTGTGTGTGTGTGTGTGTGTGTGTGTGTGTGTGACAGAGAGAGAGAAAGGCTTTTAATGGGATGATCTCATTCTAAGATTCAAATTCAATATATTTAGACTGGTTGACTGAATTGGATCTTGTGTGTGTGTCTCTCTGTGCATGTGTGTTTTCTTATGTGTACATATTTGTGATTGTGTGGCTGTTATAGATTTTTTTGCTGATTTTTTTCATTTAACAAGTATAGTTGAGGGACCTTCAGCATGTTCATCATTTCTTCAGCTGTCCATTTTTGCTTTTCCAATTTTTCTGTTTAAGTTATTACTATTGTGCTAAATCATACTATTTCTGCTATTTTATAAGATTTGTGCCAAATACCGTATTTCTGCCAAATATAGTATTTCTGATTAATTATAGTTTTTTCTACTAAATCATAGTACAGTATTTCTGCTTTTTATAGGGTTTGTGCTTAATATAGTATTTCTGCTAAATTATAGTATTTCTGCTTTTTATAGTATTTCTGCTAAATTATAGTATTTCTGCCAAATTATAATATTTGTGCTAAAACATAGTCTTAATTTAAAATTACAATATTCATAGTTCATCACAGTGTCTCTGGTAAATCACAATATTTCTGCTCTGTTGTACTATTTTTCTAAATCATAGTGTTTCTGTAATGTTTAAGTATTTTTGGCTAAATATATTCTTTCTGTTATCTTATACTATTTCTCCTAAATTCTTGTATTTTTGAGAAGTTATCATGTTTCTGGTAAGTTACAATATTTCTGCTAAATTCTGCTATGCTATTGTATTTCTGCCAAGTATTATGTTTCCTCTAAGATATTGCAGTTCTGCTAAGTTATTCCATTTTAGCAAACTTCTTTTGCTTCTGCAAAGTTTTTACAATTTCTGCAACTTTTCAGCTTTTTCAGCTACTTTTTGCATACAGCTTCAGCTTTAAGCATCCACACTGCATTTTCGCAGGAAATGCAAATTTTTCTAGTTATTATTATTATTCCGGGTGTTTCCGTACACTTTTCGCCGTTTAACTACTTCCACAATTTTTGTGCTATTTTCACCGTTCAAACTTTAAACTATTCAGCTATTTTTGCTAATTCCTGCTACGATTTTTGCTATTTTTAACTATTATACTTTTTAAAATATTAAGCTTTTTTCCTTTAATTTGTCCCATTGAAATGAATGGGAAACTTCTGCAATTCTGCTAAATTTTGCCTGTTTTTGAAACTTAACTACTTCCTCATATTTTCACCTAGAACAACCATTCAAATTTTAAAATGTTCACAAATTATTTGGCTATTCAGGTATGATTCAGCTTTTTCAAATCTTCTACTGTTTTACTTTTATGCCTCTTAAAGTTTTGAGTTGCAAAATTGTGATTTTTCACAAAATACATGTGTTGTTATGGTTGCTATGCTCTTGGCTTCCAGTGTGCCACTGAAGGTTTTGCAATTTTCACTTCATGTCCGAACAACTTCCTGCTACTTGCTCAATTTTCACTCAACTTCCACAAATTATACATCAAAACGTAGGTATTTTTGCTGGCTTTCAGAAAATGTCACCATCATTGTTGTGGGATTTATAGAATTTTTGCAAATCTCCTCAGACTAACACAAGGTCAGAAAACTCTCCATATAAAGTGAATGGAGAGCTTGTTCAAAATCACCGCTGGATTTCTGTAATGAGAGGCATATTCGAATCGTCATATCTCCTTAACGAAGCAAAGTTAAGACATGAGGCTTGTCCCCGAATATCTTCAGACACCCCTGACGCTCACAATTCAAGAATTTCTTTCTCACCTATTACCGTTTTGAAATGAGTTGGACTTGTTTGAGGGTAGGAAATTCGTCCTTCGCTCAGATTTCTTCAGATTTCAAACTGTGGAAATGAACCACTTTTTTCTCTCGTCATAACTTTTTGTTGGATTTCCACAGAGACCTGAAAATTTCCATGATTGTTCACCAAAGCCTGCTGTCTCTTACGGTGAAAGAATGATATCGATGCTCCAAATAGATTTCGAGTTAGAAAGCGTTGTTTGAGGGCAAGTCAAGGCAGTTTTTGCTTTGCTCTACTCAGTTATGGTGCATTACAAGTCAAATATCTTTAATAATTCATATTTTAATGATAAATTGTAAACACTGGAAGATTCCCCCATCTCTTCTGAACAAAACGGTGTAAGAATGACCGCTCTAGCCCCTACGGTTTGGAAATTATGGTCATTTGTTTGAGGGGAGTCCTCACTATGAGAAATAGGCTGCAATAATCCTGTGCCTCTCTGTGCTGCGTGTGTAAAAAGAGGCACATGTTTTGGCGGGAAAAAGTACACAGGCTCTCTGATTGGTGGATTCAAATTCAGCAGCTCCCAGGCTGACCTAGAAACTTACTTCTCTCTCCCTGTGCATTTTTTTGCTGATTTTTTCATTTAACAAGTATATTTGAGGGACCCTCAGCATGTTCAGCATTTTTTCAGCTGTCCATTTTGCTTTTCCAATTTTTCTGTTTAACTTATTACTATTGTGCTAAATAATACTATTTCTGCTATTTTATAAGATTTGTGCCTAATATAGTATTTCTGCTAAATTACAATATTTCTGCTTTTTATACTATTTGTGCTAAAACATAGTATTTCTACTAAATGTAGTATTTATGCTTAATCATACTATTTCTGCTTTTTATGGGATTTGTGCCTGATATAGTATTTCTGCTTTTTATAGGATTTTTGCTCAAACATAGTATTTCTACTAAATGTAGTGTTTATGCTTAATCATCCTATTTCTGCTTTTTATAGGATTTGTGCTTAATATAGTATTTCTGCTAAATTATAGTATTTCTGCTTTTTATAGTATTTGTGCTAAAACATAGTATTTCTACTAAATGTAGTATTTATGCTTAATCATAGTATTTCTATATATTTCTGCCAGGTCCCCAGGCAGCCAATCCTCTGTGAGGACTGAGAAATTCAAATTTTCAAATCAGGGCCTGCACGGCTTCCCAGCCAATCATATATGTGTCCTGAGGCATTCAAATTTGCATATTGGGGCCTTCATGGCTTCTAAGCCAGCCAATCATATCTGAGGGCTGAGGAATTCAAATCCACAAATCAGGGCCTGCACGGCTTCCCAGCCAGCCAATCATATATGTGGTCTCAGGCATTCATATTTGCATATTGGGGAATTCGTGGCTTCTAAGTCAACAAGTCATCCATGTCATATATCTCTAAAAATTCACATTTTAATGATAAATTGTTAACACTGGAAGATTCCCCCATCTCTTCTGAACCAAACAGTGTAAGAATGACCGCTCTAGCCCCTACGGTTAGGAAATTATGGTCATTTGTTTGAGGGGAGTCCTCACTATGAGAAATAGGCTGCAATAATCCTGTGCCTCTCTGTGCTGCTGCGTGTGTAAAAAGATGCACCTGTTTTGGCGGGAAAACGTAAACAGCCACTCTGATTGGTGGATTTAAATTCGGCAGCTCTCTCCCTCTGTGTCTGTCTGTGTGTGTGTGTGTGTGTGTGTGTGTGTGTGTGTGTGTGTTTAGTGGGAGAGAGAGGACCCTGCCCTTATTTGGCAGCATGTCATTGTAGGATTTAAATTGAATATAGTTAGACTGATTGACTGGATTAGAGCCTGTGTTTGTGTGTCCCTCTCTGCATTTCTGTTTCAATATGCCTCCATATTTGTAATTTTGTAAGTTATTGCTATTCTGCTAAATCATAGTATTTCTGGTACTTTTTGGTACTTGTGCTAAAACATAGTATTTCTACTAAATGTAGTATTTCTGCTTTTTATACTATTTGTGCTAAATTATAATATTTCTGCTTTTTATACTATTTGTGCTAAATTATAATATTTCTGCTTTTTATACTATTTGTGCTAAAACATAGTATTTCTACTAAATGTAGTATTTCTGCTTTTTATACTATTTGTGCTAAATTATAATATTTCTGCTTTTTATACTATTTGTGCTAAATTATAATATTTCTGCTTTTTATACTATTTGTGCTAAATTATAATATTTCTGCTTTTTATACTATTTGTGCTAAATTATAATATTTCTGCTTTTTATACTATTTGTGCTAAAACATAGTATTTCTACTAAATGTAGTATTTCTGCTTTTTATACTATTTGTGCTAAATTATAATATTTCTGCTTTTTATACTATTTGTGCTAAATTATAATATTTCTGCTTTTTATACTATTTGTGCTAAAACATAGTATTTCTACTAAATGTAGTATTTCTGCTTTTTATACTATTTGTGCTAAATTATAATATTTCTGCTTTTTATACTATTTGTGCTAAATTATAATATTTCTGCTTTTTATACTATTTGTGCTAAATTATAATATTTCTGCTTTTTATAGTATTTGTGCTAAAACATAGTATTTCTACTAAATGTAGTATTTATGCTTAATCATAGTATTTCTATATATATCTGCCAGGTCCCCAGGCAGCCAATCCTCTGTGAGGACTGAGAAATTCAAATTTTCAAATCAGGGCCTGCACGGCTTCCCAGCCAATCATATATGTGTCCTGAGGCATTCAAATTTGCATATTGGGGCCTTCATGGCTTCTAAGCCAGCCAATCATATCTGAGGGCTGAGGAATTCAAATCCACAAATCAGGGCCTGCACAGCTTCCCAGCCAGCCAATCATGTATGTGGGCTCCAGGCATTTAAATTTGCATATTGGGGAATTCGTGGCTTCTAAGTCAACAAGTCATCCATGTCATATATCTCTAAAAATTCATATTTTAATGATAAATTGTCAACACTTGAAGATTCCCCCATCTCTTCTGAACAAAACGGTGTAAGAATGACCGCTCTAGCCCCTATGGTTAGGAAATTATGGTCATTTGTTTGAGGGGAATCCTCACTATGTGAAATAAACTGAAAGAAGCAGGTCTATGTCTCTGTGCTGCGTGTGTAAAAAGATGCACCTTTTTTGGCGGGAAAACGTAAACAGCCTCTCTGATTGGTGGATTCAAATTCAGCAGCTCCCAGGCTGACCTAGAAACTTAGTCCTCTCTCCCTGTGTGTGTGTGTGTGTGTGTGTGTGTGTGTGTTTGTGTGTGTGTTTAGTGGGAGAGAGAGGACCCTGCCCTTATTTGACAGCATGTCATTGTAGGATTTAAATTGAACATAGTTAAACTGGTTGACTGGATTACAGCCTGTGTTTGTGTGTCCCTCTGTGCATTTGTGTTTCAATAAGTTATTACTATTCTGCTAAATCATAGTATTTCTGGTACTTTTCGGTACTTGTGCTAAATACAGTATTTCTGCTAAATCATACTATTTCTGCTTTTCATAGGATTTATGCCTAATATAGTATTTCTGCTAAATTATAGTATTTCTGCTTTTTATAGGATTTGTGCCTAACATAGTATTTCTGCTAAATTATAGTATTTCTGCTTTTTATAGGATTTGTGCTTAACATAGTATTTCTGCTAAATTATAGTATTTCTGCTTTTTATACTATTTGTTCTAAATTATAGTATTTCTGCTTTTTATAGGATTTGTGCTTAACATAGTATTTCTGCTAAATTATAGTATTTCTGCTTTTTATACTATTTGTTCTAAATTATAGTATTTCTGCTTTTTATACTATTTGTTCTAAATTATAGTATTTCTGCTAAATTATAGTTTTTCTTCTTTTTATAATATTTGTGCTAAAACATAGTATTTCTACTAAATGTAGTATTTATGCTTAATAATAGTATTTCTATATATTTCTGCCAGGTCCCCAGGCAGCCACTCAAATAAGTGTCCTGAGGCATTCAAATTTGCATATTGGGGCCTTCGTGGCTTCTAAGCCAGCCAATCATATCTGAGGGCTGAGGAATTCAAACCCACAAATCAGGGCCTGCACGGCTTCCCAGCCAGCCAATCACATATGTGGTCTCAGGCATTCAAATTTGCATATTGGGGAATTCGTGGCTTCTAAGTCAACAAGTCATCCATGTCATATATCTCTAAAAATTCATATTTTAATATTAAATTGTCAACACTTGAAGATTCCCCCATCTCTTCTGAACAAAACGGTGTAAGAATGACCGTTCTAGCCCCTACGGTTTGGAAATTATGGTCATTTGTTTGAGGGGAGTCCTCACTATGAGAAATAGGCTGCAATAATCCTGTGCCTCTCTCTGCTGCGTGTGTAAAAAGATGCACCTGTTTTGGCGGGAAAAAGTACACAGGCTCTCTGATTGGTGGATTCAAATTCAGCAGCTCCCAGGCTGACCTAGAAACTTACTTCTCTCTCCCTGTGTGTGTGTGTGTGTGTGTGTGTGTGTGTGTGTGTGTGTGTGTGTGTGTGTGTGTGTGCGTGTGTGTGTGTGTGTGTGTGACAGAGAGAGAGAGAGAGAGAGAGAGAGAAAGGCTTTTAATGGGATGATCTCATTCTAAGATTTAAATTCAATATATTTAGACTGGTTGACTGAATTGGATCTTGTGTGTGTGTCTCTCTGTGCATGTGTGTTTCCTCATGTGTACATATTTGTGATTGTGTGGCTGTAATAAATTTTTTTGCAGATTTTTGTCATTTAACAAGTATATTTGAGGGACCCTCAGCATGTTCAGCATTTTTTCAGCTGTCCATTTTGCTTTTCCAATTTTTCTGTTTAACTTATTACTATTGTGCTAAATCATACTATTTCTGCTATTTTATAAGATTTGTGCCTAATATACTATTTCTGCTTTTATAAGATTTGTGCTTAATATAGTATTTCTGCTAAATGTAGTATTTATGCTTAATCATACTATTTCTGCTTTTCATAGTATTTGTGCTTAATATAGTATTTCTGCTAAATTTAGTATTTCTGATTAATTATAGTTTTTCTACTAAATCATAGTACAGTATTTCTGCTTTTTATGGGATTTGTGCTAAAACAAAGTATTTCTACTAAATGTAGTATTTGTGCTTAATCATACCATTTCTGCTTTTTATAGGATTTGTGCTTAATATAGTATTTCTGCTAAATTATAGTATTTCTGCCAAATTATAATATTTGTGCTAAAACATAGTCTCAATTTAAAATTACAATATTCATAGTTCATCACAGTGTCTCTGGTAAATCACAATATTTCTGCTCTGTTGTACTATTTTTCTAAATCATAGTGTTTCTGTAATGTTTAAGTATTTTTGGCTAAATATATTCTTTCTGTTATCTTATACTATTTCTCCTAAATTCTTGTATTTTTGAGAAGTTATCATGTTTCTGGTAAGTTACAATATTTCTGCTAAATTCTGCTATGCTATTGTATTTCTGCCAAGTATTGTGTTTCCTCTAAGATATTGCAGTTCTGCTAAGTTATTCCATTTTAGCAAACTTCTTTTGCTTCTGCAAAGTTTTTACAATTTCTGCAACTTTTCAGCTTTTTCAGCTACTTTTTGCATACAGCTTCAGCTTTAAGCATCCACACTGCATTTTCGCAGGAAATGCAAATTTTTCTAGTTGTGTGGATGCTTTAAGCATCCACACTATTGAGTTCCTGTTTCTCTTTATTGTGTGGATGCTTTAAGCATCCACACTATTGAGTTCCTGTTTCTCTTTATTGTGTGGATGCTTTAAGCATCCACACTATTGAGTTCCTGTTTCTCTTTATTCTTTATTATTATTCCGGGTGTTTCCGTACACTTTTCGCCGTTAAACTACTTCCACAATTTTCAGCCGATTTTCACCGTTCAAATTTTAAACTATTCAGCTATTTTTGCTAATTCCTGCTATGATTTTTGCTATTTTTAACTATTATACTTTTTAAAATATTCCACTTTTTTCCTTTAATTTGTCCCATTGAAATGAATGGGAAACTTCAGCAATTCTGCTAAAATTTGCTTGTTTTTGAAACTTAACTACTTCCTCATATTTTCACCTAGAACAACCATTCAAACTTTAAAATGTTCACAAATTATTGGGCTATTCAGGTATGATTCAGCTTTTTCAAATCTTTTACTGTTTTACTTTTATGCCTCTTAAAGTTTTGAGTTGTAAAATTGTGATTTTTCACAAAATACATGTGTTGTTATGGTTGCTATGCTCTTGGCTTCCAGTGTGCCACTGAAGGTTTTGCAATTTTCACTTCATGTCCGAACAACTTCCTGCTACTTGCTCAATTTTCACTCAACTTCCACAAATTATACATCAAAACGTAGGTATTTTTGCTGGCTTTCAGAAAATGTCACCATCATTGTTGTGGGATTTATAGAATTTTTGCAAATCTCCTCAGACTAACACAAGGTCAGAAAACTCTCCATATAAAGTGAATGGAGAGCTTGTTCAAAATCACCGCTGGATTTCTGTAATGAGAGGCATATTCGAATCGTCATATCTCCTTAACGAAGCAAAGTTAAGACATGAGGCTTGTCCCCGAATATCTTCAGACACCCCTGACGCTCACAATTCAAGAATTTCTTTCTCACCTATTACCGTTCTGAAATGAGTTGGACTTGTTTGAGGGTAGGAAATTCGTCCTTCGCTCAGATTTCTTCAGATTTCAAACTGTGGAAATGAACCACTTTTTTCTCTCGTCATAACTTTTTGTTGGATTTCCACAGAGACCTGAAAATTTCCATGATTGTTCACCAAAGCCTGCTGTCTCTTACGGTGAAAGAATGATATCGATACTCCAAATAGATTTCGAGTTACAAAGCGTTGTTTGAGGGCAAGTCAAGGCAGTTTTTGCTTCGCTCTACTCAGTTATGGTGCATTACAAGTCAAATATCTTTAATAATTCATATTTTAATGATAAATTGTAAACACTGGAAGATTCCCCCATCTCTTCTGAACAAAACGGTGTAAGAATGACCGCTCTAGCCCCTACGGTTTGGAAATTATGGTCATTTGTTTGAGGGGAGTCCTCACTATGAGAAATAGGCTGCAATAATCCTGTGCCTCTCTGTGCTGCGTGTGTAAAAAGAGGCACCTGTTTTGGCGGGAAAAAGTACACAGGCTCTCTGATTGGTGGATTCAAATTCAGCAGCTCCCAGGCTGACCTAGAAACTTACTTCTCTCTCCCTGTGCATTTTTTTGCTGATTTTTTCATTTAACAAGTATATTTGAGGGACCCTCAGCATGTTTAGCATTTTTTCAGCTGTCCATTTTGCTTTTCCAATTTTTCTGTTTAACTTATTACTATTGTGCTAAATAATACTATTTCTGCTATTTTATAAGATTTGTGCCTAATATAGTATTTCTGCTAAATTACAATATTTCTGCTTTTTATAGTATTTGTGCTAAAACATAGTATTTCTACTAAATGTAGTATTTATGCTTAATCATACTATTTCTGCTTTTTATGGGATTTGTGCCTAATATAGTATTTCTGCTTTTTATAGGATTTTTGCTCAAACATAGTATTTCTACTAACTGTAGTGTTTATGCTTAATCATCCTATTTCTGCTTTTTATAGGATTTGTGCTTAATATAGTATTTCTGCTAAATTATAGTATTTCTGCTTTTTATAGTATTTGTGCTAAAACATAGTATTTCTACTAAATGTAGTATTTATGCTTAATCATAGTATTTCTATATATTTCTGCCAGGTCCCCAGGCAGCCAATCCTCTGTGAGGACTGAGAAATTCAAATTTTCAAATCAGGGCCTGCACGGCTTCCCAGCCAATCATATATGTGTCCTGAGGCATTCAAATTTGCATATTGGGGCCTTCATGGCTTCTAAGCCAGCCAATCATATCTGAGGGCTGAGGAATTCAAATCCACAAATCGGGGCCTGCACAGCTTCCCAGCCAGCCAATCATGTATGTGGGCTCCAGGTATTCAAATTTGCATATTGGGGAATTCGTGGCTTCTAAGTCAACAAGTCATCCATGTCGTATATCTCTAAAAATTCATATTTGAATGATAAATTGTCAACACTTGAAGATTCCCCCATCTCTTCTGAACAAAACGGTGTAAGAATGACCGCTCTAGCCCCTACGGTTAGGAAATTATGGTCATTTGTTTGAGGGGAATCCTCACTATGTGAAATAAACTGAAAGAAGCAGGTCTATGTCTCTGTGCTGCGTGTGTAAAAAGATGCACCTGTTTTGGCGGGAAAACGTAAACAGCCTCTCTGATTGGTGGATTCAAATTCAGCAGCTCCCAGGCTGACCTAGAAACTTACTTCTCTCTCCCTGTGCATTTTTTTGCTGATTTTTTCATTTAACAAGTATATTTGAGGGACCCTCAGCATGTTCAGCATTTTTTCAGCTGTCCATTTTGCTTTTCCAATTTTTCTGTTTAACTTATTACTATTGTGCTAAATAATACTATTTCTGCTATTTTATAAGATTTGTGCCTAATATAGTATTTCTGCTAAATTACAATATTTCTGCTTTTTATAGTATTTGTGCTAAAACATAGTATTTCTACTAAATATAGTATTTATGCTTAATCATACTATTTCTGCTTTTTATGGGATTTGTGCCTAATATAGTATTTCTGCTTTTTATAGGATTTTTGCTCAAACATAGTATTTCTACTAAATGTAGTATTTATGCTTAATCATAGTATTTCTATATATTTCTGCCAGGTCCCCAGGCAGCCAATCCTCTGTGAGGACTGAGAAATTCAAATTTTCAAATCAGGGCCTGCACGGCTTCCCAGCCAATCATATATGTGTCCTGAGGCATTCAAATTTGCATATTGGGGCCTTCATGGCTTCTAAGCCAGCCAATCATATCTGAGGGCTGAGGAATTCAAATCCACAAATCAGGGCCTGCACGGCTTCCCAGCCAGCCAATCATATATGTGGCCTCAGGCATTCAAATTTGCATATTGGGGGAATTCGTGGCTTCTAAGTCAACAAGTCATCCATGTCGTATATCTCTAAAAATTCACATTTTAATGATAAATTGTTAACACTGGAAGATTCCCCCATCTCTTCTGAACAAAACGGTGTAAGAATGACCGCTCTAGCCCCTACGGTTAGGAAATTATGGTCATTTGTTTGAGGGGAGTCCTCACTATGAGAAATAGGCTGCAATAATCCTGTGCCTCTCTGTGCTGCTGCGTGTGTAAAAAGATGCACCTGTTTTGGCGGGAAAAAGTACACAGGCTCTCTGATTGGTGGATTCAAATTCAGCAGCTCCCAGGCTGACCTAGAAACTTACTTCTCTCTCCCTGTGCATTTTTATGCTGATTTTTTCATTTAACAAGAATATTTGAGGGACCCTCAGCATGTTCAGCATTTTTTCAGCTGTCCATTTTGCTTTTCCAATTTTTCTGTTTAACTTATTACTATTGTGCTAAATCATACTGTTTCTGCTATTTCATAAGATTTGTGCTTAATATAGTATTTCTGCTTTTAATAGGATTTGTGCTTAATATAGTATTTCTGCTTTTTATAGAATTTGTGCTTAATATAGTATTTCTGCTTTTTATATGATTTGTGCTTAATATGGTATTTCTGCTAAATTATAGTATTTCTGCTTTTTATAGGATTTGTGCTAAAACATAGTATTTCTACTAAATGTAGTATTTATGCTTAATCATACTATTTCTGCTTTTTATAGGATTTGTGCTTAATATAGTATTTCTGCTAAATTATAGTATTTATGCTTTTTATAGGATTTGTGCTAAAACATAGTATTTCTACTAAATGTAGTATTTATGCTTAATCATAGTATTTCTATATATTTCTGCCTGGTCCCCAGGCAGCCAATCCTCTGTGAGGACTTAGACATTCAAATTTTCAAATCAGGTCCTGCACGGTTTCCCAGCCAATCATATATGTGTCCTGAGGCATTCAAATTTGCATATTGGGGACTTCATGGCTTCTAAGCCAGCCAATCATATCTGAGGGCTGAGGAATTCAAATCCACAAATCAGGGCCTGCACAGCTTCCCAGCCAGCCAATCATGTATGTGGGCTCCAGGTATTCAAATTTGCATATTGGGGAATTCGTGGCTTCTAAGTCAACAAGTCATCCGTGTCATATATCTCTAAAAATTCATATTTTAATGATAAATTGTCAACACTTGAAGATTCCCCCATCTCTTCTGAACAAAACGGTGTAAGAATGACCGTTCTAGCTCCTACGGTTAGGAAATTATGGTCATTTGTTTGAGGGGAGTCGTCATTATGAGAAATAGACTGCAATGATCCTGTGTCTCTCTGTGCTGCGTGTGTAAAAAGGATGCACCTGTTTTGGAGGGAAAGAGTGCACAGGCTCTCTGATTGGTGGATTCAAATTCAGCAGCTCCCAGGCTGACCTAGAAACTCACTTTTCTCTCCGTGTGTGTGTGTGTGTGTGTGTGTGTGTGTGTGTGTGTGTGTGTGTGACAGAGAGAGAGAGAGAGAGAAAGGCTTTTAATGGGATGATCTCATTCTAAGATTCAAATTCAATATATTTAGACTGGTTGACTGAATTGGATCTTGTGTGTGTGTCTCTCTGTGCATGTGTGTTTTCTTATGTGTACATATTTGTGATTGTGTGGCTGTTATAGATTTTTTTGCTGATTTTTTTCATTTAACAAGTATAGTTGAGGGACCTTCAGCATGTTCATCATTTTTTCAGCTGTCCATTTTTGCTTTTCCAATTTTTCTGTTTAAGTTATTACTATTGTGCTAAATCATACTATTTCTGCTATTTTATAAGATTTGTGCCAAATACCGTATTTCTGCCAAATATAGTATTTCTGATTAATTATAGTTTTTTCTACCAAATCATAGTACAGTATTTCTGCTTTTTATAGGGTTTGTGCTTAATATAGTATTTCTGCTAAATTATAGTATTTCTGCTTTTTATAGTATTTGTGCTAAATTATAGTATTTCTGCCAAATTATAATATTTGTGCTAAAACATAGTCTTAATTTAAAATTACAATATTCATAGTTCATCACAGTGTCTCTGGTAAATCACAATATTTCTGCTCTGTTGTACTATTTTTCTAAATCATAGTGTTTCTGTAATGTTTAAGTATTTTTGGCTAAATATATTCTTTCTGTTATCTTATACTATTTCTCCTAAATTCTTGTATTTTTGAGAAGTTATCATGTTTCTGGTAAGTTACAATATTTCTGCTAAATTCTGCTATGCTATTGTATTTCTGCCAAGTATTATGTTTCTTCTAAGATATTGCAGTTCTGCTAAGTTATTCCATTTTAGCAAACTTCTTTTGCTTCTGCAAAGTTTTTACAATTTCTGCAACTTTTCAGCTTTTTCAGCTACTTTTTGCATACAGCTTCAGCTTTAAGCATCCACACTGCATTTTCGCAGGAAATGCAAATTTTTCTAGTTGTGTGGATGCTTTAAGCATCCACACTATTGAGTTCCTGTTTCTCTTTATTCTTTATTGTGTGGATGCTTTAAGCATCCACACTATTGAGTTCCTGTTTCTCTTTATTCTTTATTATTATTCTAGTTGCTTCCGTACACTTTTCGCCGTTTAACTACTTCCACAATTTTTGTGCTATTTTCACCGTTCAAACTTTAAACTATTCAGCTATTTTTGCTAATTCCTGCTACGATTTTTGCTATTTTTAACTATTATACTTTTTAAAATATTAAGCTTTTTTCCTTTAATTTGTCCCATTGAAATGAATGGGAAACTTCTGCAATTCTGCTAAATTTTGCCTGTTTTTGAAACTTAACTACTTCCTCATATTTTCACCTAGAACAACCATTCAAATTTTAAAATGTTCACAAATTATTTGGCTATTCAGGTATGATTCAGCTTTTTCAAATCTTCTACTGTTTTACTTTTATGCCTCTTAAAGTTTTGAGTGTCAAAATTGTGATTTTTCACAAAATACATGTGTTGTTATGGTTGCTATGCTCTTGGCTTCCAGTGTGCCACTGAAGGTTTTGCAATTTTCACTTCATGTCCGAACAACTTCCTGCTACTTGCTCAATTTTCACTCAACTTCCACAAATTATACATCAAAACGTAGGTATTTTTGCTGGCTTTCAGAAAATGTCACCATCATTGTTGTGGGATTTATAGAATTTTTGCAAATCTCCTCAGACTAACACAAGGTCAGAAAACTCTCCATATAAAGTGAATGGAGAGCTTGTTCAAAATCACCGCTGGATTTCTGTAATGAGAGGCATATTCGAATCGTCATATCTCCTTAACGAAGCAAAGTTAAGACATGAGGCTTGTCCCCGAATATCTTCAGACACCCCTGACGCTCACAATTCAAGAATTTCTTTCTCACCTATTACCGTTCTGAAATGAGTTGGACTTGTTCGAGGGTAGGAAATTCGTCCTTCGCTCAGATTTCTTCAGATTTCAAACTGTGGAAATGAACCACTTTTTTCTCTCGTCATAACTTTTTGTTGGATTTCCACAGAGACCTGAAAATTTCCATGATTGTTCACCAAAGCCTGCTGTCTCTTACGGTGAAAGAATGATATCGATACTCCAAATAGATTTCGAGTTAGAAAGCGTTGTTTGAGGGCAAGTCAAGGCAGTTTTTGCTTCGCTCTACTCAGTTATGGTGCATTACAAGTCAAATATCTTTAATAATTCATATTTTAATGATAAATTGTAAACACTGGAAGATTCCCCCATCTCTTCTGAACAAAACGGTGTAAGAATGACCGCTCTAGCCCCTACGGTTTGGAAATTATGGTCATTTGTTTGAGGGGAGTCCTCACTATGAGAAATAGGCTGCAATAATCCTGTGCCTCTCTCTGCTGCGTGTGTAAAAAGAGGCACATGTTTTGGCGGGAAAAAGTACACAGGCTCTCTGATTGGTGGATTCAAATTCAGCAGCTCCCAGGCTGACCTAGAAACTTACTTCTCTCTCCCTGTGCATTTTTTTGCTGATTTTTTCATTTAACAAGTATATTTGAGGGACCCTCAGCATGTTCAGCATTTTTTCAGCTGTCCATTTTGCTTTTCCAATTTTTCTGTTTAACTTATTACTATTGTGCTAAATAATACTATTTCTGCTATTTTATAAGATTTGTGCCTAATATAGTATTTCTGCTAAATTACAATATTTCTGCTTTTTATACTATTTGTGCTAAAACATAGTATTTCTACTAAATGTAGTATTTATGCTTAATCATACTATTTCTGCTTTTTATGGGATTTGTGCCTAATATAGTATTTCTGCTTTTTATAGTACTTTTGCTCAAACATAGTATTTCTACTAAATGTAGTGTTTATGCTTAATCATCCTATTTCTGCTTTTTATAGGATTTGTGCTTAATATAGTATTTCTGCTAAATTATAGTATTTCTGCTTTTTATAGTATTTGTGCTAAAACATAGTATTTCTACTAAATGTAGTATTTATGCTTAATCATAGTATTTCTATATATTTCTGCCAACGTCCCCAGGCAGCCAATCCTCTGTGAGGACTGAGAAATTCAAATTTTCAAATCAAGGCCTGCACGGCTTCCCAGCCAATCATATATGTGTCCTGAGGCATTCAAATTTGCATATTGGGGCCTTCATGGCTTCTAAGCCAGCCAATCATATCTGAGGGCTGAGGAATTCAAATCCACAAATCAGGGCCTGCACAGCTTCCCAGCCAGCCAATCATATATGTGGTCTCAGGCATTCATATTTGCATATTGGGGAATTCGTGGCTTCTAAGTCAACAAGTCATCCATGTCATATATCTCTAAAAATTCACATTTTAATGATAAACTGTTAACACTGGAAGATTCCCCCATCTCTTCTGAACAAAACAGTATAAGAATGACCGCTCTAGCCCCTACGGTTAGGAAATTATGGTCATTTGTTTGAGGGGAGTCCTCACTATGAGAAATAGGCTGCAATAATCCTGTGCCTCTCTGTGCTGCTGCGTGTGTAAAAAGATGCACCTGTTTTGGCGGGAAAACGTAAACAGCCACTCTGATTGGTGGATTTAAATTTGGCAGCTCTCTCCCTCTGTGTGTGTGTGTGTGTGTGTATGTGTGTGTGTGTGTGTGTGTGTGTGTGTGTGTGTGTGTTTAGTGGGAGAGAGAGGACCCTGCCCTTATTTGGCAGCATGTCATTGTAGGATTTAAATTGAATATAGTTAGACTGGTTGGCTGGATTAGAGCCTGTGTTTGTGTGTCCCTCTGTGCATTTGTGTTTCAATAAGTTATTACTATTCTGCTAAATCATAGTATTTCTGGTACTTTTCGGTACTTGTGCTAAATACAGTATTTCTGCTAAATTATAGTATTTCTGCTTTTTATAGGATTTGTGCCTAACATAGTATTTCTGCTAAATTATAGTATTTCTGCTTTTTATAGGATTTGTGCTTAACATAGTATTTCTGCTAAATTATAGTATTTCTGCTTTTTATACTATTTGTTCTAAATTATAGTATTTCTGCTTTTTATAGTACTTTTGCTCAAACATAGTATTTCTACTAAATGTAGTGTTTATGCTTAATCATCCTATTTCTGCTTTTTATAGGATTTGTGCTTAATATAGTATTTCTGCTAAATTATAGTATTTCTGCTTTTTATAGTATTTGTGCTAAAACATAGTATTTCTACTAAATGTAGTATTTATGCTTAATCATAGTATTTCTATATATTTCTGCCAGGTCCCCAGGCAGCCAATCCTCTGTGAGGACTGAGAAATTCAAATTTTCAAATCAGGGCCTGCACGGCTTCCCAGCCAATCATATATGTGTCCTGAGGCATTCAAATTTGCATATTGGGGCCTTCATGGCTTCTAAGCCAGCCAATCATATCTGAGGGCTGAGGAATTCAAATCCACAAATCAGGGCCTGCACAGCTTCCCAGCCAGCCAATCATGTATGTGGGCTCCAGGTATTCAAATTTGCATATTGGGGAATTCGTGGCTTCTAAGTCAATAAGTCATCCATGTCATATATCTCTAAAAATTCATATTTTAATATTAAATTGTCAACACTTGAAGATTCCCCCATCTCTTCTGAACAAAACGGTGTAAGAATGACCGTTCTAGCCCCTACGGTTAGGAAATTACGGTCATTTGTTTGAGGGGAGTCGTCACTATGAGAAATAGACTGCAATAATCCTGTGTCTCTCTGTGCTGCTGCGTGTGTAAAAAAGATGCACCTGTTTTGGTGGGGAAAAGTGCACAGCCTCTCTGATTGGTGGATTCAAATTCACCAGCTCCCAGGCTGACCTAGAAACTCACTTCTCTCTCCCTGTGTGTGTGTGTGTGTGTGTGTGTGTGTGTGTGTGTGTGTGTGTGTGTGTGTGTGTGTGTGTGACAGAGAGAGAGAGAGAGAGAGAGAGAGAGAGAGAGAGAAAGGCTTTTAATGGGATGATCTCATTCTAAGATTTAAATTCAATATATTTAGACTGGTTGACTGAATTGGATCTTGTGTGTGGGTCTCTCTGTGCATGTGTGTTTCCTCATGTGTACATATTTGTGATTGTGTGGCTGTAATAAATTTTTTTGCAGATTTTTGTCATTTAACAAGTATATTTGAGGGACCCTCAGCATGTTCAGCATTTTTTCAGCTGTCCATTTTGCTTTTCCAATTTTTCTGTTTAACTTATTACTATTGTGCTAAATCATACTGTTTCTGCTATTTTATAAGATTTGTGCTTAATATACTATTTCTGCTTTTATAGGATTTGTGCTTAATATAGTATTTCTGCTAAATGTAGTATTTATGCTTAATCATACTATTTCTGCTTTTCATAGTATTTGTGCTTAATATAGTATTTCTGCTAAATTTAGTATTTCTGATTAATTATAGTTTTTCTACTAAATCATAGTACAGTATTTCTGCTTTTTATGGGATTTGTGCTAAAACAAAGTATTTCTACTAAATGTAGTATTTGTGCTTAATCATACCATTTCTGCTTTTTATAGGATTTGTGCTTAATATAGTATTTCTGCTAAATTATAGTATTTCTGCCAAATTATAATATTTGTGCTAAAACATAGTCTCAATTTAAAATTACAATATTCATAGTTCATCACAGTGTCTCTGGTAAATCACAATATTTCTGCTCTGTTGTACTATTTTTCTAAATCATAGTGTTTCTGTAATGTTTAAGTATTTTTGGCTAAATATATTCTTTCTGTTATCTTATACTATTTCTCCTAAATTCTTGTATTTTTGAGAAGTTATCATGTTTCTGGTAAGTTACAATATTTCTGCTAAATTCTGCTATGCTATTGTATTTCTGCCAAGTATTATGTTTCCTCTAAGATATTGCAGTTCTGCTAAGTTATTCCATTTTAGCAAAGTTCTTTTGCTTCTGCAAAGTTTTTACAATTTCTGCAACTTTTCAGCTTTTTCAGCTACTTTTTGCATACAGCTTCAGCTTTAAGCATCCACACTGCATTTTCGCAGGAAATGCAAATTTTTCTAGTTATTATTCTAGTTGCTTCCGTACACTTTTCGCCGTTTAACTACTTCCACAATTTTTGTGCTATTTTCACCGTTCAAACTTTAAACTATTCAGCTATTTTTGCTAATTCCTGCTACGATTTTTGCTATTTTTAACTATTATACTTTTTAAAATATTAAGCTTTTTTCCTTTAATTTGTCCCATTGAAATGAATGGGAAACTTCTGCAATTCTGCTAAATTTTGCCTGTTTTTGAAACTTAACTACTTCCTCATATTTTCACCTAGAACAACCATTCAAATTTTAAAATGTTCACAAATTATTTGGCTATTCAGGTATGATTCAGCTTTTTCAAATCTTCTACTGTTTTACTTTTATGCCTCTTAAAGTTTTGAGTTGCAAAATTGTGATTTTTCACAAAATACATGCGTTGTTATGGTTGCTATGCTCTTGGCTTCCAGTGTGCCACTGAAGGTTTTGCAATTTTCACTTCATGTCCGAACAACTTCTTGCTACTTGCTCAATTTTCACTCAACTTCCACAAATTATACATCAAAACGTAGGTATTTTTGCTGGCTTTCAGAAAATGTCACTATCATTGTTGTGGGATTTATAGAATTTTTGCAAATCTCCTCAGACCAACACAAGGTCTCAAAACTCTCCATATAAAGTCAATGGAGAGCTTGTTCAAAATCATCGCTGGATTTCTGTAATGAGAGGCATATTCGAATCGTCATATCTCCTTAACGAAGCGACTTTAAGACATGAGGCTTGTCCCCGAATATCTTCAGACACCCCTGACGCTCACAATTCAAGAATTTCTTTCTCACCTATTACCGTTCTGAAATGAGTTGGACTTGTTTGAGGGTAGGAAATTTGTCCTTCGCTCAGATTTCTTCAGATTTAAAACTCTGGAAATGAACCACTTTTTTCTCTCGTCATAACTTTTTTTTGGATTTCCACAGAGACCTGAAAATTTCCATGACTGTTCACCAAAGCCTGCTGTCTCTTACGGTGAAAGAATGATATCGATACTCCAAATAGATTTCGAGTTACAAAGCGTTGTTTGAGGGCAAGTCAAGGCAGTTTTTGCTTCGCTCTACTCAGTTATGGTGCATTAGAAGTCAAATATCTTTAATAATTCATATTTTAATGATAAATTGTAAACACTGGAAGATTCCCCCATCTCTTCTGAACAAAACGGTGTAAGAATGACCGCTCTAGCCCCTACGGTTTAGAAATTATGGTCATTTGTTTGAGGGGAGTCCTCACTATGAGAAATAGGCTGCAATAATCCTGTGCCTCTCTCTGCTGCGTGTGTAAAAAGATGCACCTGTTTTGGCGGGAAAAAGTACACAGGCTCTCTGATTGGTGGATTCAAATTCAGCAGCTCCCAGGCTGACCTAGAAACTTACTTCTCTCTCCCTGTGCATTTTTTTGCTGATTTTTTCATTTAACAAGTATATTTGAGGGACCCTCAGCATGTTCAGCATTTTTTCAGCTGTCCATTTTGCTTTTCCAATTTTTCTGTTTAACTTATTACTATTGTGCTAAATCATACTGTTTCTGCTATTTTATAAGATTTGTGCTTAATATAGTATTTCTGCTTTTAATAGGATTTGTGCTTAATATAGTATTTCTGCTTTTTATAGAATTTGTGCTTAATATAGTATTTCTGCTTTTTATAGAATTTGTGCTTAATATAGTATTTCTGCTTTTTATAGGATTTGTGCTTAATATAGTATTTCTGCTAAATTATAGTATTTCTGCTTTTTATAGTATTTGTGCTAAAACATAGTATTTCTACTAAATGTAGTATTTATGCTTAATCATAGTATTTCTATATATTTCTGCCAGGTCCCCAGGCAGCCAATCCTCTGTGAGGACTGAGAAATTCAAATTTTCAAATCAGGGCCTGCACGGTTTCCCAGCCAATCATATATGTGTCCTGAGGCATTCAAATTTGCATATTGGGGCCTTCATGGCTTCTAAGCCAGCCAATCATATCTGAGGGCTGAGGAATTCAAATCCACAAATCAGGGCCTGCACGGCTTCCCAGCCAGCCAATCATATATGTGGCCTCAGGCATTCAAATTTGCATATTGGGGGAATTCGTGGCTTCTAAGTCAACAAGTCATCCATGTCGTATATCTCTAAAAATTCACATTTTAATGATAAATTGTTAACACTGGAAGATTCCCCCATCTCTTCTGAACAAAACAGTGTAAGAATGACCGCTCTAGCCCCTACGGTTTAGAAATTATGGTCATTTGTTTGAGGGGAGTCCTCACTATGAGAAATAGGCTGCAATAATCCTGTGCCTCTCTCTGCTGCGTGTGTAAAAAGATGCACCTGTTTTGGCGGGAAAAAGTACACAGGCTCTCTGATTGGTGGATTCAAATTCAGCAGCTCCCAGGCTGACCTAGAAACTTACTTCTCTCTCCCTGTGCATTTTTTTGCGGATTTTTTCATTTAACAAGTATATTTGAGGGACCCTCAGCATGTTCAGCATTTTTTCAGCTGTCCATTTTGCTTTTCCAATTTTTCTGTTTAACTTATTACTATTGTGCTAAATCATACTGTTTCTGCTATTTTATAAGATTTGTGCTTAATATAGTATTTCTGCTTTTAATAGGATTTGTGCTTAATATAGTATTTCTGCTTTTTATAGAATTTGTGCTTAATATAGTATTTCTGCTTTTTATAGAATTTGTGCTTAATATAGTATTTCTGCTTTTTATAGGATTTGTGCTTAATATAGTATTTCTGCTAAATTATAGTATTTCTGCTTTTTATAGTATTTGTGCTAAAACATAGTATTTCTACTAAATGTAGTATTTATGCTTAATCATAGTATTTCTATATATTTCTGCCAGGTCCCCAGGCAGCCAATCCTCTGTGAGGACTTAGACATTCAAATTTTCAAATCAGGGCCTGCACGGTTTCCCAGCCAATCATATATGTGTCCTGAGGCATTCAAATTTGCATATTGGGGCCTTCATGGCTTCTAAGCCAGCCAATCATATCTGAGGGCTGAGGAATTCAAATCCACAAATCAGGGCCTGCACAGCTTCCCAGCCAGCCAATCATGTATGTGGGCTCCAGGTATTCAAATTTGCATATTGGGGAATTCGTGGCTTCTAAGTCAACAAGTCATCCATGTCATATATCTCTAAAAATTCATATTTTAATGATAAATTGTCAACACTTGAAGATTCCCCCATCTCTTCTGAACAAAACGGTGTAAGAATGACCGCTCTAGCCCCTATGGTTAGGAAATTATGGTCATTTGTTTGAGGGGAATCCTCACTATGTGAAATAAACTGAAAGAAGCAGGTCTATGTCTCTGTGCTGCGTGTGTAAAAAGATGCACCTGTTTTGGCGGGAAAACGTAAACAGCCTCTCTGATTGGTGGATTCAAATTCAGCAGCTCCCAGGCTGACCTAGAAACTTAGTCCTCTCTCCCTGTGTGTGTGTGTGTGTGTGTGTGTGTGTGTGTGTGTGTGTGTGTGTGTGTGTGTGTGTGTGTGTGTGTGTTTAGTGGGAGAGAGAGGACCCTGCCCTTATTTGACAGCATGTCATTGTAGGATTTAAATTGAACATAGTTAGACTGGTTGACTGGATTAGAGCCTGTGTTTGTGTGTCCCTCTGTGCATTTGTGTTTCAATAAGTTATTACTATTCTGCTAAATCATAGTATTTCTGGTACTTTTCGGTACTTGTGCTAAATACAGTATTTCTGCTAAATCATACTATTTCTGGTACTTTTCGGTACTTGTGCTAAATACAGTATTTCTGCTTTTCATAGGATTTATGCCTAATATAGTATTTCTGCTAAATTATAGTATATCTGCTTTTTATAGGATTTGTGCCTAACATAGTATTTCTGCTAAATTATAGTATTTCTGCTTTTTATAGGATTTGTGCCTAACATAGTATTTCTGCTTTTTATACTATTTGTTCTAAATTATAGTATTTCTGCTTTTTATAGGATTTGTGCTTAATATAGTATTTCTGCTAAATTATAGTTTTTCTTCTTTTTATAGTATTTGTGCTAAAACATAGTATTTCTACTAAATGTAGTATTTATGCTTAATAATAGTATTTCTATATATTTCTGCCAGGTCCCCAGGCAGCCAATCCTCTGTGAGGACTGAGACATTCAAATTTTCAAATCAGGGCCTGCACAGTTTCCCAGCCAATCAAATAAGTGTCCTGAGGCATTCAAATTTGCATATTGGGGCCTTCGTGGCTTCTAAGCCAGCCAATCATATCTGAGGGCTGAGGAATTCAAATCCACAAATCAGGGCCTGCACGGCTTCCCAGCCAGCCAATCACATATGTGGTCTCAGGCATTCAAATTTGCATATTGGGGAATTCGTGGCTTCTAAGTCAACAAGTCATCCATGTCATATATCTCTAAAAATTCATATTTTAATATTAAATTGTCAACACTTGAAGATTCCCCCATCTCTTCTGAACAAAACGGTGTAAGAATGACCGTTCTAGCCCCTACGGTTAGGAAATTACGGTCATTTGTTTGAGGGGAGTCATCACTATGAGAAATAGACTGCAAAAATCCTGTGTCTCTCTGTGCTGCTGCGTGTGTAAACAGATGCACCTGTTTTGGTGGGGAAAAGTGCACAGCCTCTCTGATTGGTGGATTCAAATTCAGCAGCTCCCAGGCTGACCTAGAAACTTACTTCTCTCTCCCTGTGTGTGTGTGTGTGTGTGTGTGTGTGTGTGTGTGTGTGTGTGTGTGTGACAGAGAGAGAGAGAGAGAGAGAGAAAGCCTTTTAATGGGATGATCCCATTGTAAGATTCAAATTCAATATATTTAGACTGGTTGACTGAATTGGATCTTGTGTGTGTGTCTCTCTGTGCATGTGTGTTTCCTCATGTGTACATATTTGTGATTGTGTGGCAGTCATAAATTTTTTTGCTGATTTTTGTCATTTAACAAGTATATTTGAGGGAACCTCAGCATGTTCAGCATTTTTTCAGCTGTCCATTTTGCTTTTCCAATTTTTCTGTTTAACTTATTACTATTGTGCTAAATCACACTATTTCTGCTATTTTATAAGATTTGTGCTTAATATACTATTTCTGCTTTTATAGGATTTGTGCTTAATATAGTATTTCTGCTTTTTATAGAATTTGTGCTTAATATAGTATTTCTGCTTTTTATAGGATTTGTGCTTAATATAGTATTTCTGCTAAATTATAGTATTTCTGCTTTTTATAGGATTTGTGCTAAAACATAGTATTTCTACTAAATGTAGTATTTATGCTTAATCATAGTATTTCTATATATTTCTGCCAGGTCCCCAGGCAGCCAATCCTCTGTGAGGACTCAGACATTCAAATACACAGATCAGGGCCTGCATGGCCTCCCAGCCAGCCAATCATATCTGAGGTCTTCCGTTTCCTCTCTCGTCATATCTCAGTGACAGATGTACATAGAGCAATGTAAATAGCAGTCAAAGTACACCAAAGTCCGCTGATTCAGCCAGTAGAAGAATTATGCTTCTAGTCCACCTAGTTTTTGAGTTACACAACGTTTTGTAACTCCAGAAAACGGCATTTTTCGCCTCTCACCGTCATCTAATTCTGACTCCTTATGAGCCTGTTTTTCAAATCGGCTCCTCCCTTTCCCAGTGGCGCAGTTGGTAATGACACGGGTCTGCAAGTCAAAGATCGTGGGTTCGATTCCACCTTGGTCAACATGTTTTTTTTCCCTACAAATTAATACACTGTCACAGACCAGTAATTCATATTCATCATTTATTACAATTCTGCAAACTTTTATGATTTTACCAGCTTTTCTAATATGGACCTCACATTCTTGTTAACACTCCATGGCACAAATACTCTTCCCTTTAAGCTCTGTGTATGTGTGTGTGTGTGTGTGTGTGTGTGTGTGTGTGTGTGTGTGTATCAATATTTCTCCCATTTTAAAGTATTACTCCTCCATAATTGTATTTCTGTTAAATCAAAGTACTTTTACTACATCTTAGTAGTTCTGCTCAATCATAGTATTTGTTCTAAATCATTTTTATTATGCCATATTGTAGTATTTCTGCTAAATCATACTATTTCTACTATATTATATTTTTCTTTATAAATATAGCATTTCTGCTATAGAATTGTATTTCTGCTATGTTATAATATTTGTGCAAAACCAGAGTATTTGTGCTAAAACATAGTATTTCATCTAAATGTAGTATTTCTGGGTAATCATAGTATTTCTATATATTTGTGGCAGGTCCCCAGGGAGTCAATCCTCTGTGAGAACTGTAATATTCAAATTTACATATCAGAGACATACAAATTGCATATTGAGGCCTCCATGGCTTCCCAGCCAGCTGAGGACAAGTCAAAGCAGTTTTTGCTTCACTTCTATTCAGTTATGGTCTATTACAAGTCAAATATCTTCAATAATTCCTATTTTAATGATAAATTGTCAACACTGGAAGATTCCCCCATCTTTTCTGAACAAAACGGTGTAAGAATGACCGCTCTAGCCCTTACGGTTAGGAAACTATGGTCATTTGTTTGAGGGGAGTCCTCATTATGAGAAATAGACTGCAAAGATCCTGTGCCTCTCTGTGTCTGTGCTGCAGGCACCAGTTTTGCTGGGAAAAAGTACACAGCCTCTCTGATTGGTGGATTCAAATTCAGCAGCTCCCAGGCTGCTTGACTGAAAACTTGCTTCTCTCTCCGTGTGTGTGTGTGTGTGTGTGTGTGACAGAGAGAGAGAGAAAGCCTTTTAATGGGATGATCTCATTGTAAGATTCATATTCAATATATTTAGACTGGTTGACTGAATTGGATCTTGTGTGTGTGTCTCTCTGTGCATGTGTGTTTCCTTATGTGTACATATTTGTGATTGTGTGGCTATTATATTTTTTTTTGCTGATTTTTTTCATTTAACAAGTATATTTGACGGACCCTCAGCATGTTCAGCATTTTTTAGCTGTCCATTTTGCTTTTCCATTTTGTCTGTTTAAGTTATTACTATTGTGCTAAATCATGCTATTTCTGCTATTTTATAAGATTTGTGCTTAATATAGTATTTCTGCTTTTTATAGGATTTCTGCTTAATATAGTATTTCTGCTAAATGTAGTATTTATGCTTAATCATACTATTTCTATACATTTCTTCTCTTCTGAACAAAACGGTGTAAGAATTAAGAATGACTGTTCAAGCCCTTACGGTTAGGAAATTATGGTCATTTGTTTGAGGGGAATCCTTACTGGATAAGGTTTATATATATATATATATAAATATATTGTCTTTAAAACATCTTTGCAGACTGTCCTGGACTGGTTGTCTTTTTTGTTTGTTTTTTTTTAGGTCTGGTGAACTCTATCACCAGCTATTTGGTGTTGGTGTTCAGGAGAAGAGCCTTCTAATAATATTTATTTAACTTATAGAATTAAAGTTCTGCTAGTTTTTTTCTGTAGCAAATAGATATTGTATAAAATATTTAAAATTACCTACATTTTTTATGTTTACAATGCCCATTGTGTGTAATACTGGAATTTCCTACGACCCGTGAACGCCTCATCTTTTACCTGACTGCCGGACATCCGCCTTTCTGAACACTTCGTTGAGTCCGCTCTGGGTGAGTGCTGCGCCTCTGCTTCTCCTCTCCTCTCCTAAATGTCTATACTCTGTTTGCGCGATTTAACAAGTTCTTGTTAGTGATTTATAAAGCCAGCCGAGGTATAACTCATGTTAAAGTAACACAATGGTTGCTTTTTAGTGAAAAGTTGTCATTTTTGTATGTAAAAGCAGTGTTTGATGAGCTAAAGCTAACAACCCAATGCTAACGACTAGCCTTCTTATGAGCCCAGTGTGAAATGAAGATTTGACTGTAAACCACGGTTATTGTGTTGTTTTATTAATTACATTTGGTGTGTTCGTGTTTCTCAGTCTGTTAAATAAGGTGCAGTTAGTTCTCTTCACAAATCAGTTGGTTAAAACAGCCTCATTCTTTATGCTGTAAAGTTTTAAACAAACCGCCATCTTAGATTCAGTGTCAGCTGTCGGCAAGATCAAAGGAGCCATTTTACCGCCTCTGACCGAACACGGGAGAAAAAGAGTCGCGTGTGTGCAGGTCTTGTGGATTAATTAAGAGAAAGGAGGGGGGGAGAAACTGGGGATTAAACATAGGCTATGTCCCCACATACACGGGTATTTTTGAAAACTGGGACTTTACGTTTTCGTTTTAAAAAACAATCCCGTCCACACGTAAATGCAGAAATGAAGGAAAACTCTGCTAGGAACATACCAAAGCAACAGGTGGCGATATATTCCTAACCGTGTAGAAATGTTGGCCAATCAGAAAAGTCTAGAAGCCTCGGTGGGAAATAGCAAACAAAGATGGGGCATAAAAGCAGAACCGAGTCATATGTGTCGGGGGACAGTAACTGTGTGTGTATATGTAAGCATTTAAACACTGCAGAGAGAACAATTAACAGTAACCGTATTGTAGAAATGCATTTCACTGAAACAATAACGTGGCGCACAGTGTGACGTCAAAAAAGGCGCTGCGTTTTCTCAGTTTCCCTGTCCACACATAAATGCAAAAACAAAGTTTTCAAAAATATCCTGGCAAGCGTTTTTAGTTTTTCAGTGACCGAAAACGCCGTTTAAGTGTGGACGAAAGGTGCAAACGGATAGAAAAATCTCCATTTTCAAAAGTACCTGTGTACATGTGGACATAGCCCAAGAATAATAAGAACTCCTAATTTGTAGACTTTAATTTTTAAGAACTGTTTAACAAGGCTTGTTTGTGCCAACCTAAATCTGCAGCACAGTTTAAATTCTGACTTTGTGGAAAATTAATGAAATAAACAACAGCCCACCTTCACATAAATAAAATATGGCAGTATATTATTATTAGTATGGTACATAGATATTTATTTAAAAACTACAGCATATTTAATGATACTATGTGCAGTTGATAATATTTTAGGAAGTAGAATTTGAATGCAGACCACCTCAAATATTAAAGCCTTAAAAATATACATCGTGCAGTTTTTCATGTATGAGTGTTTTGCAATCTTAAATGAGAGGTAGACCAAAGAAAACAGAGGAGAGTTGTTGTTTGTATTCCAGCTGTAGTAAACAAAGAAGTTTAGTGAATCTTTTTGACAACAGAGAGTGATGCAGTATTGATGCTGATTTGAGTTTTCTGATCCTGTATTTTTGCTCTTTGTCTTTTGTTACACAGAGTGAACTAGAAGCTTGGTTTTGCCTTTGCTGGTAAGTAAACAGTGATTGTAACTGAAGCAATATGAAATTGGGATTGTGTAACATGTTTAGCAATTTATATACCATAGTTTGGCTTTCTGTGATATCTTGCCATTTGCTCATGGGCAAAAACACATTTAGGATTTATAAGCAGTAAAGCCCCCCCAATAGATCTCTGAGTGTCCTGTAAAATTATGATATTATTTTATGCCATGTTATACCCCTAATTAAAGATTGTGAAGTATTATGTAGTTTTAGTTTGCATTATTCTCCTGAATTAGAAGAAGCTGATAACTATTGCATTAGTTAAACTGATTTGCATTACATTAAATTGCTGACTTGTTGTGAATGAATGATATTGTTTTATGATGCATTATATTGCTGAGTTATAAGAAATACTGTTCGCAGAAGGTTATTGTCTAATTTGTCTGAGTAGAAGAGAACAGAGTGTGCTGGAGTTTTCTGCCCCATTTCAGCAGGAGCAGATAAACAGGGAGCCAAGGTCGTAGCTTAGGCGCTGTGTGAGAGAGAGCATGTGAATGTTTAGGCTTTTTATGATAAGGTGGAGGCACCAGAGGTTATAAAAGTTTGAGCAATGCTCCACCATTTTGAGATTTTGAGGCTGTCTGCATCAGTGTCCATCTCCCACGTGTGTGATCATTAAATCATCGTTTGACTCAACCCGGCCGGACCAGTGTTGTTAGTGTGGTTTTTTCTCTTGTCTCCATCCCCAATATTTTGAACCTTAACAGCCCCTAAAAATGTCCCTGAAGTTTAATAGGCCATTTATGTCTAATTTTAATTTTAAAGGCTTATCAAAGCATTTCTGTAGTAATTATTGTTTTTATTACACATGTTAAGGCCATTTGAGACTCTGCAATTAAATGTTGCCCTCTTTAGACTAAAGTGAGTTCATTTTGTCTGAGGTAAAGTGCTGGGAAAAGTCTTTTTTTTTTCTTGCAGATTTATTTTGTTCATGCTTTTTTGTCACATGTTTCAAATCATCTAACAGGGATGATATGAATAAATACAAAAAAGCATTTTAAAGTGATGATTTCACGTATGAAGCAGAGAAAACCAAACCAAAGCTATCTGTTCTAATGTGAGAACATGCTGGTCTCTAATACCCAGCTGTGGAAGCCCTGATACGAAGAACTACCATCAAGCATTTATAGTATCAAGTATTATTTGTGATTGTTGCATGCTTTGAAACTGTGATGTTATCATTTGATCAAGTGTGCAGTGCGAGCAAATCCTTGCTTGTGGTATCTGATGTGTTATGTAATAGCACCAAAGTATTAGAGCTTTACGTTAATGAGGAATTTCTGTGGCTTATTGCAGATTGATAAAACGACACATCACCTTAATAAAGACAGAAATCTTTAATAAGGTGCAGAAAGAGAAGATGGGGTGTTTATAGTAAAGCTGTTGTAAACAAAGAATTTAACAGATTTTTTTTTTCACTACAGATTGTGATGCAGTATTGACTCTGATGCTGATTTTAGTTGTCTGATTCTGTATTTTTGTTCTTTTGTTACAGAGTGAAACAGAACTTTGGTTTTGCGTTTGCTGGTAAGTAAGCAGCAATTGTAACTGCAGTAATATGACATTGTCACTGTGTAACATGTTTAGCAACTTACCTAACGTAGTTTGGTTTTTGTGACATTACCATTTATTGATGGGCAAAATCAAATGGTCAGAATTTATACCTTGTAGCAGCAAAGGCCCCACACATGACCTCTGACTGTCCCTGAAGTTTAACAGGCCATTTGTGTCTGATTTTTATGTTTGAACACAAACAACTGTTTTTATACAGTTGTTTGTGTTCTCCGTTTGTTTGTGGATTTACGTAGCAGAGCACCACAGTTGTTGATTTATATCTTCACTCATATTCTGCTTATGTATTACATTAAAGTCAGACCACTATAGAAGTATTTTTGCCTGAGTGAACAGAAGTGGTAGGTTAAACATTTAAGCAATAATAAAAAACTCAGAGGACCAGAGTTGTGAGTAGGCAATGTTGTGTATGTTAAAGCCTGTGTGTAATTTATATACAATAAGTTTAAATCAGTTTCTTAATAATTTGCTTGATACAATGTGTTTAAAATTTTATATAAAAGGGAAATATTGAAAAATACAAAAAGATTCCTGCCAACAGGTACAATGGAAGGACTCTTTATTATAATTTTTGTAATTGCAAAAATGGTGTGCCACTGTTGTTACTATAACATGTCAGAATTTACATGTATTTTAGGATTTACATATTCAGATCAGAACTAAAACCTAATGAGGTTTTCCGTTGATTCTAACAGTTGTGGTTTTTTCACACTTTATTAAGCACTGACTTGTGATAGAAAATGATGGAGCTAAAAAGCCATAATCTGTACCAACAAATATTGGTGCCTCTTTTTTGCACTTCTGTAGTATGCATGCCTTTATTACACATGTTATCACCATGTGAGACTCTGTAACTGAAGTTTGTCCTCTTTAGACTACAGTGAGTTCATAAAGGCTTGAAGAAATTGAGGATTTTACTAGTTATTTCATGTCACAGTAAATTGGATTGTGTGCGAAGAGGTTCAACAGTGTAAGTCATTAAACAGTGATCTGATGTGTTGTTTCCTTTCTCTAGGATACTGATCTGATCGTCGCAAGTCTGGTAAGTAAAGGTTTTGTCTGCGGTACAGTGCTGAGAAAGGTCTTTTTTCCTTGCAGATTTATTTTGTTTATGCTTTTTTCACATGTTTCAAATCATCTAACAAGGATGACCTGGATAAATACAAAAAGCAGTTTTAAAGTGATGATTTCATTTTTGAACCAGAACAACCTGGTCTAATGTAAAAACATGTTGGTCTCTAATACCCAGCTGTGGATGCCCTGATAGCAACAATTACCATCAAGCATTTACAGTAACTGGTAATGACTGGTTTACATCACTGGTTGATTTTGGTCCACTATAATTTCAGAATTGTCATAATTAGATCCAAACAGGACAGGCAAAAAAAGAAAAGAAAAAAGTCTTAATTAAGGCCCAATATAGGGTTTTCAAGTCATGCCAAGTATCTTAATTTCATTAAAGTCCAGACTGATTAGTTTACACCATGTGTTTTGTTTCATTCATTCAATTGGACTTGCTTGTGTGCTTCAGATCCTAAGTGTGATTAAACTTAAGCCCAGGACCTGATGAGTTGATGTAGGTCCTGAAGTAGTAAAGGAACTCTGGGACATCACAGTAACAGCACCATGTTTGACTTTAATGCTGGTGTTTTTCTCTCACTATAGATGATTCAGTTTAGTGCAGTTAGTCAGCACAGCTCTTGGTTATCATCGAGATATTATTAGGCAACTTGTTTTTGCATGTTCAGCTACAACATCTGGGAGGGTTTCTGTTTTCTGAGGTCTCCAGATCCTTAGTAGTCTCTTTGTAAACCTTTACAGAACTATATGTGTTTGTTTCACATTAGAGCAGCTCACGACTAGCAGTTTAGGGACAATTAAATATTCACATAGGACAGGGGTCTCAAACTCCACTCTTCAAGTGCTGGTGTCCTGAAGCTTTTCCACGTGTCCCTGTTACAAAACACCTGAATAACATTTGTAGGTCATTAGTGAGAGTATAGAATTTGACTGTGTGCTGAAGTGGCATCCCCTAAGACTACTCAAATGTAAGTAATTTAAGTGTTTGGAAAAATGTACTTCTAAAAGTACTTTCATTGCATCATGTTCATTCACTCATGAGCTGCTATAACATGAATCAAATTCCTGAATTACCACCTCAGCATGCAGTCACGTTCTGTAGAGTTTTGCTAATGACCTACTAATGTTATTCAGGTGTGTTGCAACAGGGACACATAGAAAAGTTTCTGGACACCAGGCCTTAAGGACCAGAGTTTGAGACCACTGGTGGTAGGGCATTGTGGATTTCAAAAGCTTCTTCCCTTAAATCACTGCCTAAAAACTGCTTTTTGTAATTTGTCATAATGACTTGCAAAGTATAGGTGGGATGAAAACATAAACATAAGACATTTTATAGTGGCCTGATATTTTTATCAAGGCTGTTTTTTGAAAATAATCCTGGCCTAATTTACAAAAGATGAACTGTCTGAAAGTCATGTTTGTTTGTTTAAGAAATGTGGGAATGTCCAGCAAAGATCTTACATGCAACAGCTCAGATACAGCACTCACTTCTGTTCTTTTTATCATGAAATGATCTACAAAGAAATGATCATCATACTAAATTTTGCTAATTAGGCCTTTATATCAGCTATGATAAGTTTATTATAGATTTAGTGTAGTGCTTATTGCTGTGCATCAAACATGCCCCAAATGTGACTGAAATATGTAGAAACTGCTGTGTAGAAACTAGCTGTCTCCAAATTTCTCATTTTGCCAAAATTCATACAGAGTGACCTGAAACTGTGCTGTAACCTCAGTGTGTTGGTTTTGTTGGACCATTTAATATTTACAGTAAGTTACTGTAGCAGCACGTCTTAGTTTGAGTTTATAGACTTAGTTTATTGTTTTAATAGAATGTAAAAATGTCCTTATAACAGTTCCACCATCATTTGTTAAACATTGTCATTCTGTTCAGTCCAATAATTTACTGTAGAAGTCTTTAGTATTTAAAGCCCTACATGTATTGTATTTTTGAGATTATAAGGCATAATGTCAATAAACAAGCCTGTTTTTAAGGCAGATTAAGCCAAACAAACAGTCAGATAAGTCAAACTTTATTCAAGTCATTCACAAACAACTCTCAACACTGTTCAGTTGTAACACATAAAATACAGAACAATACACTCACTTTTTCAGTTCATTCCTCATCCACAAATCCATCAAACTCTTCATGGGTTGATCAGTTTGAAATCTGCTTCTTAAGCATGTCTCTTAGCACGTGCCAGGTCCTTGTACACACACCATAATGTTATGTTGAAGCACCGTACGAATTACTCTGCGAGGGTCCTGACTATGGTAGCCATAATGCTCTGACAATACATCAAGCAGCGCAGCTTTGTAGCTTACGAAGTCTTACTAAAATATTTGACAGAATTTTGAGCGCTGTGTACCACAGAAATCCCGTTTGAGGTCAGTAAGCATAACCAGAATCGATACGCTAGGCACATTGTATGTTTTTGAGATAATGACAGGATTTTAGGTGTGCCATATAGTCTGAAGAATATGGTAAATCCAAGCATGTTGGAAATATGACTAATTCCATGCCTTTTGTGTCTTACAGGTGACCTGCTGCAGAAGATCCTCTCTCTCTCTCTATCATTATAAGCAATTCTGTCTATCCTATCACTCTCCCAACTCTATCTAATTTGAAAGCCATTCTATCTTGTATCCCTCTATCCCTACTGCTCTATCTAATTTGAAAGCCATTCTATCTTGTATCCCTCTATCCCTACTGCTCTATCTAATTTGAAAGCCATTCTATCTTGTATCCCTCTATCCCTACTGCTCTATCTAATTTGAAAGCCATTCTATCTTGTATCCCTCTATCCCTACTGCTCTATCTAATTTGAAAGCCATTCTATCTTGTATCCCTCTATCCCTACTGCTCTATCTAATTTGAAAGCCATTCCATCTTGTATCCCTCTATCTCTACTGCTCTATCTAATTTGAGAATCCAAGTTTTGAGAATCCTTTCAGAATCCAATTTTCAGAAATCCAAGTTACCAGAACTTGATCTATCTGTTACAGAATTCTGAGAGATCTCTGCTCTCACTGCTCTTTCTTTCCTGTCATTAAGCTCTCTCACATTCAGTCATTTTGCTTTAAATTACAAGTTGAATATACAGTAGTAGAATTACAGTACAGTAGAACTTATAGTAGAAACTACTTACACAGCCCTACATTTGTCATTTTAATTTTGCATTAGACTTTAGTTTGGACTGCTAGTTTGGCTTACTTTGATCAATTGCATAAAATATCACCTTTTTATAAGTTTATTTGTAATAAGATAATCTGGTTATTTTGTAATACATACATTCAGATAAATAATAAATCAGATCCAGTCTGTTAGTCTGTTTCATTGGCTATAACATTTGACTGCAAGTTTATAGTATTATTATTTGAGGACTAACCCATTTTGTCACTCAGTGTAAGTATTCAGTCAGTATTGTCATCGAGAAGTGCCTGAGGACCCAGACTTCCTGTTTCCTGACTGCTGCAGAACATCCAGCTGAAGAAACCCCGTTTCTAAAAGAGGTACAATAAAACGGACCAAATTGTTTCCAGAGAACTTTGAATTTCCTTTATTTTGAGTTTGGAGTACAAATCAGCTTTTTAACATCTATTCATATATTCATAAAAACATTTTATAGTATAATAGTACATTTCTCAGATTTAACAGTAACTTAAGGAGTTATAAGTTTTTCTGTGTTTCAAGGTTCAGTTTTGTTTATATTTGTGTATAACCACATATAAGCTCCAGATTGTACTTCAGCAAAATGCCAAGAAAAAGTCAAAGGTCGCAGTCCTTGAAGCTTAGATGGCAAAAGCAGAAAGAACAGGTGAATGTTTCTCAGAGCAGTGAGCAGGTAAAGGTGTGTGTTTCAGCTTTTCCCAGCACAGAAGTGCAGAGCAGTGTTCAGACAGCCACAGTGTCTTATGCAGATGTGGTAAAGAGAAGTGTTCCCTCAGTGTCTGTCCCAGAGCCTGGAGTTATGCAGGTAATCCAGACTAAACCCCAGCTAACTGTACAAACACAGCATGATGGAGAGACAGCCACAGTGTCTTATGCAGATGTGGTAAAAAGAAGTGTTCCCTCAGTGTCTGTCCCAGAGCCTGAAGTTATGCAGGTAATCCAGACTGAACCCCAGCTAACTGTACAAACACAGCATGATGGACAAGCTCCAGTACAGTCTCATGTACAGGTTACAAACAGTGAAAGTCCACGAGTGAGTAGCGTCTGTGCTTCCCGAAGCCAGGCTTCTCCTAGGTATGGAAAGTACCGGAATCAGCAATGCATGGCTAACAGCTTGGTTTTCCTGTCATTCTTACACGAGGATGAATTTATTACCAGAGCAGATCTAAACCGTGTGTTGGACAAAGGCCATGCCGTCTATTCAGATGCCAGACTGAGGTTTGTGAACAGTGTGTTTCTAGCCTGCGATGAACTTCCTTCAGTTGTTACCAGCCGCAGACACGAGTATCAAGTCGACATGTCTCAGTTTGCTCATTACGGCACATTTGATGGTACAGATCACTTTCCGAGCCTTGAACAGGGACTACAGCGTTTGGCTTCAGAGTTTCGCTATGCTTTGCTAGTCATGGGAGGAACAGTCATCGCTGTTAGCAGGCTGACTTCAGGTGAATATGCATATTTTGACCCTCACCCACGTAAGTCTACTGGTATGCCATTGTCGCTAAGTGTAAGTGGTGGAACTGCAGTTATGTTGAAGTTCACACGTCTTAATGACATGATTGACAGGATCAAACGTTTGTACAGAATGTTTAGCATCGCACCAAGCTGCACTTATGAGCTACAGCCCATCGAGTTTCACAGTGAAAACGCTGCTGACCAAAGAGATGCTGATGAAAACAGACAAACAGCTACAACTGTTCCAGCACCAGCTTTAAATGAACCTGAATTTGAAACTCCAAAGTCCACTGAGCAGACACCGAACACTGTGGCCGACACTTTAGCTACTGAAGTGATGTCATCCAGAGTGGATTATTCAAATGAGCCAGCTGCTGAGCTGAACAATCGTCCTTCTGATTATTTAGAAATAGAAACCTCTGCATCTTCTGTAAGAGACACTCAGGTAACATCAGATTCTGTTCCTCAGAATGATTCAAACAGTGCCTCCAGTTCAACTAAGATAACACAGGAACTCTCAGATAAACTGCTGAAATATAGTAAACATGAAAGGCAAAAAATGAGGAGAAGATTATTGACCCAACAAAAGCTACCACAGAGAAAGGAAAATCAGAAGACGAAAGAAAGGCAGATGTACAGGTTTGATGAAAGCTTCAAGACAAAGAAAAAAAACTCAACTAAGAAGTGTAATGATCCTGATCACAGACAGAAAAAGAGCATGTACAAAAATGAACTGTATAAATTAAATGCTACCTATAAGGAGAAACAGAGAGAACATTTTAGAAAGATGTATAGAGAAAGTGCTAAAATTAGAGAGAGAAAAAGAGAATGTGTCATAAGGACATATAAAGACAATCCCCTATTCAGAGAAAAGCAGAAGGAACGTGTAACAAGAACATATAGAGAGTCTCCCATATTCAGAGATAAGCAGAAAGAGCGTATAAGAAGAATATACAGAACTTGTGCTGTATTCAGAGAGAAACATAAAGCTTACATGAGGTCATATGTATATAACCTATATAAAAAAAGCGAAGATTTTAAACAGAAAAAACGATCTTATATGACAAAGCGGTATGGAGAAGAAAAACAATTTCAGCAACAACACAAGGGCAATATGAGAGAACGAATGAGAGTAAAATATTGGAACAGTTTTTCTTTCAGACAGATGCATAATATCAGATGTGCAATGAACATAAAACGGAAATATCGCCAGATGCATCGACCAGCTGAGAGTTTACAGTGTCATCCAGAGAACACTTTAATGAATGAGGCCATATCTCGTTTCAGATCAAACATTAAGTCAGCACCATCTTATGTTTGTACTGTTTGTCTAAAAGCTTCTTTTCCTAATCAGGTGAAAATCTGCAAAAGAGAAAATTACTCAAAACACCAGACTGTAGCTCATCAGTGCCTAACTGGTAAATTTGTTCATGTGTGTGATGAAGCATGTAATGATCACTGCAGCTTTCCTGTTGAGAGAAAAAAAGAGTATATCTGTCACACATGTCACAGTTCCCTCAAAAGTGGATGCATGCCCAGGCTTGCTGCTGTTAATGGTTTAGAACTGCAGGATATTCCAGATGAACTTTGTGATCTCAACATTCTGGAGAGACATCTGATTGCCAAATGCATACCATTTGCTAAGATTATTCCTCTTCCAAAGGGGAGACAGAGACTCATACGTGGTAATGTGGTGTGTGTACCATCTGAGGTCCAACAAACAGTTGACTCTTTACCGAGGATCAGAAGCCAATCACAGATCATGAGGATAAAGCTGAAAAGACGACTGTGCTACAAAGGCCATCAGCTGTTCCAGACTGTCACCTGGTCTAAACTCATTCAAGCTCTGCGTAAACTGAAACAAATTCATCCACAGTACACAGATATTATTATCAGAGATGATGCATTGCTTTGTGATCCAACGTTACCTGATGATGACAGCAGTGATGAAGCCAGCATGGCAAGTGATGATTATAATGAAGCAGATTTAATGGAAATTGACAACTATGAAAAAGATGCCCTTTTGTGTGAAAGTGAGTCTCAAAGTGACCAACATATTAATATGCAATCCTGTGATGAACAACCAGAGGAACAAAATCCAGATGAACCAGAAAGTGATTTGAACAATGGAGGTTTTGCTCTAGAAAGTTGTCTGCAGCCTGTAGACATTTCAGAAGAGATTCTCTGTTTCACTGATAACACATATTGTGTGGCTCCTGCAGAAAGAAACAATCCTGTTAGCTTCTTCAGAACTCCTCATTTGGAAGCCATGGCATTTCCTGTGCAGTTTCCTACTGGTCAGAATACACTGGATGAAAAGAGACGTCTTAAACTCACACCAAGTGCTTACTTCAAGTCAAGGCTTTTCAACATTGATGCAAGATTTGCTAAAGACACAAATTACCTGTTTTTCTCACAGTTTGTCACTGAAATACACTTGGCTAATTCCAGCATGACAATACAGCTAAGGAAAGGTAAAACTATGACCAAAGATGGACGCAAAATCACATCAGGAATGTTACAAAGTAAGACAGAAGTAGAGAAGCTGGTAAGAAATAAAGATGCAATCAGATTTATGCAGCCACTCAGAGGAACTCCAGCTTACTGGCAGAAAACTACCAGAGATCTATTCAGCATGGTTCGCCAAATAGGAACACCTCAGTTCTTTGTCACTTTCTCTGCTGCTGAGATGAGATGGCCTGAAGTGATTCAAGCAATAAAGAGACAGCAAGGTGAAGAGGTTGATTTTGAAGCCCTGGACTGGTCAGAAAAGTGTGAAATTCTAAGATCAAATCCAGTAACCACCATGCGAATGTTTGATAAACGTGTTGAGGCTTTGTTCAGAGATTTGCTTTTTTCTCCTGCACAGCCCCTTGGTGAGATCATTGATTACTTTTACAGAGTTGAGTTCCAGCACAGAGGTAGTCCACATATACACATGTTGCTGTGGATTCGAGAAAAGGTAGAAGCAGATGTGGATGACGACCAAACTGTCTGTGACTTTGTTGACAGATACATCTCAGCTCAACTCCCTGATCCAGAAAAACAACCTGAACTGCACAAAAAAGTCACTGAGCTACAAAAGCACAGCAAAAACCACACAAAGACATGCTTTAAGAGTGTGAACTCTGGTTGTAGATTTGGGTTTCCCAAACCACCAGCCACAAGAACAATGATTGTGAGACAGGATGAGGATTCAGACACTGAAGCTGCAAAAGCCAAACTCAGACCTTTGTTGAACCTACTGAAGGAACCTGAAGCTGCTTCCCTCACCATAGAGCAGATTCTGTCACGATGCAACTTGACAATGAATGAGTATGAACAATGCCTCCAAGACATAAACAAGAAAACAGCTCTGATTCTGAAACGTGACCCAAATGAGTGTTGGATCAACAATTACAACCCAGACCTGCTTGAAGCCTGGAACTCTAATTTAGATGTCTCATTCATTTTGAATGCCTATTCATGTATAGAATACCTCTGTAAATATATAACAAAGAAAGAATCTGGCCTCTCTGAATACCTGAAGACAGTTATTGACAACTCTGATAAGAACACCGTCAATGAGTGTGATGAAATGAGAGCTGTGATGCAGGCTTACTCAAAAAAGAGAGAAATCAGCGCACAGGAGTGTGTGACTCGAGTCTGTGGCCTAAAAATGAAAAAATGTTCCCGCAGTGTTGTATTTGTACCAACGGATGATAACCCAGTAAAAATGAGTCGGCCCATGAGCTTCCTGGAAAGCACAACACACGACAGTTGTAATATTTGGATGACAAGTTTGAGTGATAAATACAAATGCAGACCTGAGACCCCAGAATATGAGGAAATGTCGCTGGCTGATTTTGCTGCCTTGTGCAGGTTGGTGAGTGGTCCAAATGAAGGAAAAGATGTGCTTCCTCTTCTAAACCAGCTTGGATTTGTACAAAGGCGAAAGAATGATAAACCAGCTATAATCAGATATTACCACTGTTCACAGGAAAAAGATCCTGAGCAATATTATGGTCGACTGTTGAGACTTTACCTTCCACACAGATCAGAGCAGGAACTGAAACCACAAGGGTTCCAAACCTATCAGTCCTTCTACAACTCAGGTTTTGTACGACTTCCATGTTCAGACCACAGTGAGTCTGTGAAAAGGGTTGTGAAAAGAAATAAAGACAAGTATGAGAAGAAGTCTGAGGATATTGAGAGTGCACTGGAAGAGTTTGAACAAAATAGGGATGTTGTGATTGATGAATGGTGTAATCTTGCTCCTGAATCTGAAGTTGTGAGGCTGCAATGTGATGAGAATCTTCCTGAGAGACATTCTGATGATGAGAACGAACAGGAGAATGTCCCCGACTACAGTCGTCAGTCTGATGCTGTAACAGAGATCAGAGCCATCAGAGAACAACCTGCAGTAGATCCAGCCGTGGTACGTGTAATGTATCAGAATCTGAACCAGAAGCAGGCCTGCGTGTTCTATGCCATAAGAGACTGGTGTATTCAGCGAGTTTGTGGTTTGAACCCAGATCCATTTTTCTTCTATATCAACGGTGGTGCAGGAACTGGAAAGTCACATCTGATTAAGTGTATTCATTCTGAAGCATCAAAGATCCTGAGCAGACTGCCTGCTAATGCAGAAGAAGCTGACATATCAAATCCAACTGTTTTACTGACTTCATTTACCGGTACAGCAGCTTTTTCTATCAGTGGCTCTACGTTACATTCTCTACTGAAACTACCCAGGAGTCTGAAACCACCCATTCAAGGACTTGGTAACCAACTGGATGAAGTCAGATCTGAGCTGATGAATGCTGAAATTATTGTTATTGATGAGATTTCAATGGTTTCAAAACCCCTTTTTGCTTATGTGGATGCAAGACTGAAACAAATCAAAGGCACTCAGAGACCTTTTGGTGGAATGTCAGTTTTAGCTGTTGGAGATTTTTACCAGCTGCCACCAGTGCGACAGTCTAAACCTCTCTGTGTTTACGATCCAGAACAGATTGACCTATGGCAGGAACATTTTCAGATGATCACTCTAACCGAGATCATGCGTCAGAAAGATGATGTGGCCTTTGCAGAGATGCTGAACAGGATTAGAGTCAAAGAAAAGACAGATGAGCTTTCTCAGTGCGACAGAGATTTGTTGTCACAGGCTGTGACTGCACCAGAAGAATGTCCAACTGAGGTCTTACACATTTATGCCACCAACAAGAATGTGGAATCCCACAACACAGATACCCTGAAGAAGCTTCATTCAAACATCATAATCATCAATGCAGATGATTTCCAGAAGGATAAATGTACAGGCAGAATGGAACGAAGAGACAAACCATTTACAGGTGGGAGAAATGATTTACCTGACACTCTGAATGTTGCTGAAGGAGCTCGAGTTATGCTGACCAGAAACTTGGACACACTAAACGGTTTGGTCAACGGTGCTTTTGGTATACTGGTAAAGGTGGTGAGATCTGAAAATGATGGACACATAATTAAACTGGGGCTCAGGATGGACAACCGGCAGCCTATGAGACACAACCGCAGTGCTAATGCAGCTTCTGATGATCTGGTTTACATTGAGAGAGCAGAGGAGAGTCTGAAGTTTAAAGGAGCAGTACGCAGACAGTTTCCTGTAAAGCTAGCATTCGCTTGCACAATTCACAAAACTCAGGGTCTTACAACACAGACAGCTGTAGTTTCAATGAAGAACATTTTTGAACCAGGTATGGCTTACGTTGCTCTCAGCAGGGTGACATCTCTCAGTGGACTCTATTTGCAGGACTTGGATGAGAAAAAGATTTATGCCAATCCCGAGGTAACTGCAGCGCTCCAAACCATGAGACAAGCCAGTGTTGAGGAAATGATGCCTCTTCTTCAGGTCAGAGAAACAGCCAGCAGACTTGACACTCTTACACTGATCCATCACAATACGGAGGGTTTGCCATCTCACATCAGTGACATCAAGAGTCATCATGAAATGTGTTTAGCAGATGTTTTGTGTCTCACTGAGTCTCACCTTCAAGGCTCCTTTGTTGCAGACAGTCTTCATTTGGATGGCTACACCATGTTCAAACGCAACAGACATGTGTCCTACACAAACTTTCCTCACATGGCCAGCAGAAGTGGTGGGGGAGTTGTTGTGTATTTGAGGAATCATTTTCAGGTTCAGGTAAAACAGTATCTGCATAATGTCACTGATCTTGAGTTTTTAGTGTTGAAGGTTCAGGCTCCATTCCCTGCACTCATTGCTGTTGTGTACAGACCCCCTGACTACAGTTTGACACCATTCATGCAAAACCTGGTAAGTCTTTTAGATTCACTTGAAATAATGGACTGTCACCCAATAATTGTGTGTGGAGATTTTAATGAGAACCAGTTGCAGAGTGGAAGAAAACAGATTCTGGAGCAGTTTCAGTCGAGAGGGTATTCACAGCTGATCACTTCTGGCACTACAGACAAGAACACCCTGCTTGACCTCATTTTTATTTCTCAGCCACAGAAATGTCTATATTCAGGTGTTCTGAGATCATATTACAGTTACCACAACCCTGTGTTTTGTGTCCTGTCCTCGAGCCAATCATGAAGTCGTCTGGTGAGTTTTGAAACAATTACAGATCATGTTTGTTACAGAGTTTACTGATTGTAGAGCATGAAAAATATTTTTCATTGAAAAAATTGTCTTCCCTACTCTGTCTGTAAGAAGACCCTTTCTTATTGCAATGTTATTAATCATTTCACCAAATCATTGCTGAACTTCATGCAGAGCAGAGAACATCTGCTATCATGCACCTCTGATCTGAAATGTGCTGCAACATTTATTAAACCAACATCATTTCTTTTATTCTCATGTTTTAAATGACTAAATCTTTTTACTGTGACGTATGTAGCTCAACAAACGAGATCTTCCCCTCCAAGGGCTTGAAAATATGAAATAGTAAATAAATAAATCCCACATAAATGCAGGTATTTATTATGGGTCACATGAATAAATACAGACAATTATATTTTCTTGATTATAGTAGCTTTTGTAGAATCAAAAGTTTTTGTGATGAATGAGTTTTTGCTTATCATGTTTTACAGGTAAAAAAATGTCAAAAGTTATAAACTATCTTTAGGCTACCAGAGATGTCTATAATGATACATTATGTAGAGAAAAACATTAGTACAGCTTACAGAATATGTATAAAAACTGATTTAGAAGTAAATGGATAGTTTTCTGAAAGTTCCCGACTACAGTTTAACACCACCCACCCAGATCAGCCCCCAAGTGTCTATGTAATGCTGGTATGGTGTGTGAGTTTGACTTGGCCTTTATCCGGGTGGGTTTGGGTTTGGGTGGATAAAGGCCAAGTCAGAATTCTCTGAGCAGCTGGAAAAAGCTGCTAATAAACAAAGACATCAAAAAGTGTGGGCTTTAGGTGTAGCCCCCGCTTTCTGATGCACTAATTAGACTTAGTAACCGACACCCCATACCAGCATTATATAGACACTTGGGGGCTGAGCTGGGTGGGTGGTGTTATAAGCACGTGTTTTGTTAGATATATTTTTTCAGACACCATCTTCATGAACTGCTGAGCCAAACCTGATCCATCAGTGCTGGACTGCACAGATAACTACATGCCACAAGGAGACTGCTGTGTTATGAACTGCCATACCAGTGTGTCTTCAATGGAGAAGATGACACACCCATCACCTGACCTCCTGCCTGATCTGGAGACCATCATCATGCTGCCACACTACACACCTCTGAGACCATCAATGATGACTCATACTGAGGAAACTGTATTTCCTGTCAGAGATGCTCAGTGATCCTCAGAGCAGAGAGCGGTATGATTCTTTATCTTTGATAAAAAAAAATGTCAGTGTTTTTAATTCAATTAATTAATTTAAATCCTGTTTATTGCATAAATAATTCCACACTCAAATGATTATACTTGTTGACACTTTTTGAGTTTTAATTCACATTATGGATTACAAATCTATGCTTTTTCTACTCTGTCTCTCTGTGCAGGTATTGCTGTCTTCTGAGTTCTTCAGTGTTCCAACTGAGACATTCAAACCTCACTGCAGAGCTCATGTCTTTCCTCACCATCATGTGAGTGTGAGATTGCTCTGGATTCTGGTTATATGGCCTGCAGCACCTATAAGGTATTTCAATATTGTTCATTGTATAACTTATTTGTAGTTTTTAGGCCTTAACACAACTAAAATGTTCCTTTTTCTGTATTTTTTAGAATAAGCTCGTCCAGTGTGCCTGCATTCCAGCTTCACAGAAAAGAACATCAGACACCAGCGAGGGAGGATAAGAAAGACAGACACAACAACATTGTCATCCCCTATGTAGCCGGTGTATCAGAAAAACTCAGGAGAGTTTTCTCCAAATACGACATCCCAGTGTACTTCAGACCCAGTAACACACTCAGACAGAAACTGGTTCACCTGAAAGACAAAACTCCTAAACACAAACTTAACAATGTGGTGTATGCTGTACAGTGCAGCGAGGAATGCCCAGACTTCTACATCGGAGAGACCAAACAGCCACTTCACAAGCACATGGCACAACATAGAAGAGCCACCTCCACGGGACAAGACTCAGCAGTTCATCTGCATCTAAAGGACAAAGGTCAGTCTTTGAGGATGCCAATGTTCACATTTTGGACAGATGGAGGAGTGAAAGAAGCCATTTACGTCCACTGTGAGCGACCATCTTTAAACAGAGGCGGTGGTTTACGACACCAACTGTCTGCCATCTATAATCCAGTTTTGAGTTCCCTCCCCAGACACCGTAACGTCCACTCACATCCTGGGAGTGGGCGTGGGTGATTTCCTGACCTCGGGAAATCACATAATAGGGTGGGGCCAGGTTTCACAATGAGCTCACCCGAAACCCTGGCTGATTGGGACCCACACCCACTTTCACACCTTGGCTCATGTGATTAGGTAGAGGATCATCAGGGGGTTCTTTGTCCCTCTTTGGGGGGAAACTCCCACTGGGTTTAAATCTGGGACTCTCCACCATTGACCCTTAGAACTGAAGAAGCTTCTCGGATGAGAGGTGAAACGTCTTCAAGGAACTCAAAGAAGTCCAGACGCTTTTCTTTCCAAGCTCCTTAGACTTCACTTGTGTTAATTACATTTTATTTGTTGTTGTTTTCTTTTAGATTTATATGCAGTGATTGGATGTGGTGGAGCTTTGTTAACCGTGTGGAAAACATCTGTTTGTGATGATATTTACAATGAGGCTTTAAGGTGACAGTTTCCATGTAATTTCAATCCTCTTACTAAGCAAAAACATGTTTGCAATTAACATATTTTTTCAGTTTTGTCTTTTGGATTTATGGTTAACATTCCTCTGTGACAGCAAATACTAAACTGGTCCAAGTAACCAGCATATCATTGGTCAAAGGCAAAAAGGACCACATGTCACACTAGCAATGAATTTTTGACTGTGTTTGTGTTAGTATAGAGTAGGTCTAACAGTGGTTTTCCACATCTGCTCTAATATATATAGATAATGGGTCAGACATATAAAGTCATTTTGAAAAGTTCATAAAGGTCATTTATATGTGTTCCTCTTTATCATTTTATATCAGGTCACACAGCTGACTTGAGTTTTGATCAGAGTAGAACCATAACATTCATGCTAATGGTTCTACTGTTTACAGTTACTTTATGATGGATTTCACCCTGGTCACAGCACTATGTGAAAAGCTGTTAGAGGTAAAGTTAAGCCAATTAATACATCATCATAAGTCACTCTCTAACGCAGGGCAGTGATTATTATTCACTGTAATTTATTCCACAACAATGTTCTTTATTTGATTCTTTAAATATGCACATCGATTGTTTAGCTCTGTGACTCTCCACACCTGAAATATATCACAATGTGGACTTCATTTTGACAGTATTTTGTCCATATTTATCATCGAATCATCTTGTGCACTTATTAACTAAATGTTGTTTGTTTGTTTTTTTTGTTTGTTTGTTTGGGGGTTTTTTGTTGCCATTTTTACCTTTCACCAACTGTGTAAATTCTGCAATTTTACCTTGGTTTTGTTTCACATCAGTTTATCTGCTGGCTGGTATTCCTGTCTTCCTTCTCTCACCCCAACCGGTCGCAGCAGATGGCCGCCCCTCCCTGAGCCTGGTTCTGCTGGAGGTTTCTTCCTGTTAAAAGGGAGTTTTTCCTTCCCACTGTCGCCAAAGTGCTTGCTCATAGGGGGTCATATGTCATATGATTGTTGGGTTTTTCTCTGTATCTATGAAGCGCCTTAAGGCGACTTTTGTTGTGATTTGTTGCTATATAAATTGAATTGAATTGGTTTTCTTTCTTTTCTAATGTTTCTGGTCATTTTTCACAGTTAAACAAGTAACTTTGAGGTTACGTCATCGTTTTCAGCTGTTATCTGTATACATTTTTTTTCCTAATAATTACATTTCTGCAAAATTATAGCAGTTCTGGTAAGTTGTAATATTTCTGCCAAGTTATTAATTTTTTAATAAATTATTACATTTCTGCTAAGTTGTAGCTTCTGGTAAACTACAACATTTCTGCTGAATTGTTATGTTTCTTCTAAGTTATTGCATTTCTGCTAAGTTATTACATTTTTGCTAACTTGATGTTCTTCTGCAAAGTTATTAAAATTTCAACAACTTTTTAAACACTGACTTTGATTTCTTCAGCTTCTTCAGCTATTTTCAACTATTTTCAGCAGACAGCTTCAGCTTTACAGTTTCCTCTAAGTGATTGCAGTTCTGCTAAGTTATTCCATTTTAGCAAAGTTCCTTTGCTTCTGCAAAGTTTTTACAATTTCTGCAACTTTTCAGCTTTTTCAGCTACTTTTTGCATACAGCTTCAGCTTTAAGCATCCACACTGCATTTTCGCAGGAAATGCAAATTTTTCTAGTTGTGTGGATGCTTTAAGCATCCACACTATTGAGTTCCTGTTTCTCTTTATTCTTTATTATTATTATTCTAGTTGCTTCCGTACACTTTTCGCCGTTAAACTACTTCCACAATTTTCAGCCGATTTTCACCGTTCAAATTTTAAACTATTCAGCTATTTTTGCTAATTCCTGCTATGATTTTTGCTATTTTTAACTATTATACTTTTTAAAATATTCCACTTTTTTCCTTTAATTTGTCCCATTGAAATGAATGGGAAACTTCAGCAATTCTGCTAAAATTTGCTTGTTTTTGAAACTTAACTACTTCCTCATATTTTCACCTAGAACAACCATTCAAACTTTAAAATGTTCACAAATTATTGGGCTATTCAGGTATGATTCAGCTTTTTCAAATCTTTTACTGTTTTACTTTTATGCCTCTTAAAGTTTTGAGTTGCAAAATTGTGATTTTTCACAAAATACATGTGTTGTTATGGTTGCTATGCTCTTGGCTTCCAGTGTGCCACTGAAGGTTTTGCAATTTTCACTTCATGTCCGAACAACTTCCTGCTACTTGCTCAATTTTCACTCAACTTCCACAAATTATACATCAAAACGTAGGTATTTTTGCTGGCTTTCAGAAAATGTCACCATCATTGTTGTGGGATTTATAGAATTTTTGCAAATCTCCTCAGACTAACACAAGGTCAGAAAACTCTCCATATAAAGTGAATGGAGAGCTTGTTCAAAATCACCGCTGGATTTCTGTAATGAGAGGCATATTCGAATCGTCATATCTCCTTAACGAAGCAAAGTTAAGACATGAGGCTTGTCCCGGCATATCTTCAGACACTCCTGACGCTCACAATTCAAGAATTTCTTTCTCACCTATTACCGTTCTGAAATGAGTTGGACTTGTTTGAGGGTAGGAAATTCGTCCTTCGCTCAGATTTCTTCAGATTTCAAACTGTGGAAATGAACCACTTTTTTCTCTCGTCATAACTTTTTGTTGGATTTCCACAGAGACCTGAAAATTTCCATGATTGTTCACCAAAGCCTGCTGTCTCTTACGGTGAAAGAATGATATCGATACTCCAAATAGATTTCGAGTTAGAAAGCGTTGTTTGAGGGCAAGTCAAGGCAGTTTTTGCTTCGCTCTACTCAGTTATGGTGCATTACAAGTCAAATATCTTTAATAATTCATATTTTAATGATAAATTGTAAACACTGGAAGATTCCCCCATCTCTTCTGAACAAAACGGTGTAAGAATGACCGCTCTAGCCCCTACGGTTTGGAAATTATGGTCATTTGTTTGAGGGGAGTCCTCACTATGAGAAATAGGCTGCAATAATCCTGTGCCTCTCTGTGCTGCGTGTGTAAAAAGAGGCACATGTTTTGGCGGGAAAACGTACACAGGCTCTCTGATTGGTGGATTCAAATTCAGCAGCTCCCAGGCTGACCTAGAAACTTACTTCTCTCTCCCTGTGCATTTTTTTGCTGATTTTTTTCATTTAACAAGTATATTTGAGGGACCCTCAGCATGTTAAGCATTTTTTCAGCTGTCCATTTTGCTTTTCCAATTTTTCTGTTTAACTTATTACTATTGTGCTAAATAATACTATTTCTGCTATTTTATAAGATTTGTGCCTAATATAGTATTTCTGCTAAATTACAATATTTCTGCTTTTTATACTATTTGTGCTAAAACATAGTATTTCTACTAAATGTAGTATTTATGCTTAATCATACTATTTCTGCTTTTTATGGGATTTGTGCCTAATATAGTATTTCTGCTTTTTATAGGATTTTTGCTCAAACATAGTATTTCTACTAAATGTAGTGTTTATGCTTAATCATCCTATTTCTGCTTTTTATAGGATTTGTGCTTAATATAGTATTTCTGCTAAATTATAGTATTTCTGCTTTTTATAGTATTTGTGCTAAAACATAGTATTTCTACTAAATGTAGTATTTATGCTTAATCATAGTATTTCTATATATTTCTGCCAGGTCCCCAGGCAGCCAATCCTCTGTGAGGACTGAGAAATTCAAATTTTCAAATCAAGGCCTGCACGGCTTCCCAGCCAATCATATATGTGTCCTGAGGCATTCAAATTTGCATATTGGGGCCTTCATGGCTTCTAAGCCAGCCAATCATATCTGAGGGCTGAGGAATTCAAATCCACAAATCAGGGCCTGCACGGCTTCCCAGCCAGCCAATCATATATGTGGTCTCAGGCATTCATATTTGCATATTGGGGAATTCGTGGCTTCTAAGTCAACAAGTCATCCATGTCATATATCTCTAAAAATTCACATTTTAATGATAAACTGTTAACACTGGAAGATTCCCCCATCTCTTCTGAACAAAACAGTGTAAGAATGACCGCTCTAGCCCCTACGGTTAGGAAATTATGGTCATTTGTTTGAGGGGAGTCGTCACTATGAGAAATAGGCTGCAATAATCCTGTGCCTCTCTGTGCTGCTGCGTGTGTAAAAAGATGCACCTGTTTTGGCGGGAAAACGTAAACAGCCACCCTGATTGGTGGATTTAAATTTGGCAGCTCTCTCCCTCTGTGTGTGTGTGTGTGTGTGTGTGTGTGTGTGTTTAGTGGGAGAGAGAGGACCCTGCCCTTATTTGGCAGCATGTCATTGTAGGATTTAAATTGAATATAGTTAGACTGGTTGACTGGATTAGAGCCTGTGTTTGTGTGTCCCTCTGTGCATTTGTGTTTCAATAAGTTATTACTATTCTGCTAAATCATAGTATTTCTGGTACTTTTCGGTACTTGTGCTAAATACAGTATTTCTGCTAAATTATAGTATTTCTGCTTTTTATAGGATTTGTGCCTAACATAGTATTTCTGCTAAATTATAGTATTTCTGCTTTTTATAGGATTTGTGCTTAACATAGTATTTCTGCTAAATTATAGTATTTCTGCTTTTTATACTATTTGTTCTAAATTATAGTATTTCTGCTTTTTATAGTACTTTTGCTCAAACATAGTATTTCTACTAAATGTAGTGTTTATGCTTAATCATCCTATTTCTGCTTTTTATAGTATTTCTGCTAAATTATAGTATTTCTGCTTTTTATAGTATTTGTGCTAAAACATAGTATTTCTACTAAATGTAGTATTTATGCTTAATCATAGTATTTCTATATATTTCTGCCAGGTCCCCAGGCAGCCAATCCTCTGTGAGGACTGAGAAATTCAAATTTTCAAATCAGGGCCTGCACGGCTTCCCAGCCAATCATATATGTGTCCTGAGGCATTCAAATTTGCATATTGGGGCCTTCATGGCTTCTAAGCCAGCCAATCATATCTGAGGGCTGAGGAATTCAAATCCACAAATCAGGGCCTGCACAGCTTCCCAGCCAGCCAATCATGTATGTGGGCTCCAGGTATTCAAATTTGCATATTGGGGAATTCGTGGCTTCTAAGTCAACAAGTCATCCATGTCATATATCTCTAAAAATTCACATTTTAATGAGAAACTGTTAACACTGGAAGATTCCCCCATCTCTTCAGAACAAAACAGTGTAAGAATGACCGCTCTAGCCCCTACGGTTAGGAAATTATGGTCATTTGTTTGAGGGGAGTCCTCACTATGAGAAATAGGCTGCAATAATCCTGTGCCTCTCTGTGCTGCTGCGTGTGTAAAAAGATGCACCTGTTTTGGCGGGAAAACGTAAACAGCCACTCTGATTGGTGGATTTAAATTTGGCAGCTCTCTCCCTCTGTGTGTGTGTGTGTGTGTGTGTGTGTGTGTGTGTGTGTGTGTGTGTGTGTGTGTGTGTGTGTGTGTGTGTTTAGTGGGAGAGAGAGGACCCTGCCCTTATTTGGCAGCATGTCATTGTAGGATTTAAATTGAATATAGTTAGACTGGTTGACTGGATTAGAGCCTGTGTTTGTGTGTCCCTCTGTGCATTTGTGTTTCAATAAGTTATTACTATTCTGCTAAATCATAGTATTTCTGGTACTTTTCGGTACTTGTGCTAAATACAGTATTTTTGCTAAATTATAGTATTTCTGCTTTTTATAGGATTTGTGCCTAACATAGTATTTCTGCTAAATTATAGTATTTCTGCTTTTTATAGGATTTGTGCTTAACATAGTATTTCTGCTAAATTATAGTATTTCTGCTTTTTATACTATTTGTTCTAAATTATAGTATTTCTGCTTTTTATAGTACTTTTGCTCAAACATAGTATTTCTACTAAATGTAGTGTTTATGCTTAATCATCCTATTTCTGCTTTTTATAGGATTTGTGCTTAATATAGTATTTCTGCTAAATTATAGTATTTCTGCTTTTTATAGTATTTGTGCTAAAACATAGTATTTCTACTAAATGTAGTATTTATGCTTAATCATAGTATTTCTATATATTTCTGCCAGGTCCCCAGGCAGCCAATCCTCTGTGAGGACTGAGAAATTCAAATTTTCAAATCAGGGCCTGCACGGCTTCCCAGCCAATCATATATGTGTCCTGAGGCATTCAAATTTGCATATTGGGGCCTTCATGGCTTCTAAGCCAGCCAATCATATCTGAGGGCTGAGGAATTCAAATCCACAAATCAGGGCCTGCACAGCTTCCCAGCCAGCCAATCATGTATGTGGGCTCCAGGTATTCAAATTTGCATATTGGGGAATTCGTGGCTTCTAAGTCAACAAGTCATCCATGTCATATATCTCTAAAAATTCATATTTTAATATTAAATTGTCAACACTTGAAGATTCCCCCATCTCTTCTGAACAAAACGGTGTAAGAATGACCGTTCTAGCCCCTACGGTTAGGAAATTACGGTCATTTGTTTGAGGGGAGTCGTCACTATGAGAAATAGACTGCAATAATCCTGTGTCTCTCTGTGCTGCTGCGTGTGTAAACAGATGCACCTGTTTTGGTGGGGAAAAGTGCACAGCCTCTCTGATTGGTGGATTCAAATTCACCAGCTCCCAGGCTGACCTAGAAACTTACTTCTCTCTCCCTGTGTGTGTGTGTGTGTGTGTGTGTGTGTGTGTGTGACAGAGAGAGAGAGAGAGAGAGAGAGAGAAAGGCTTTTAATGGGATGATCTCATTCTAAGATTTAAATTCAATATATTTAGACTGGTTGACTGAATTGGATCTTGTGTGTGGGTCTCTCTGTGCATGTGTGTTTCCTCATGTGTACATATTTGTGATTGTGTGGCTGTAATAAATTTTTTTGCAGATTTTTGTCATTTAACAAGTATATTTGAGGGACCCTCAGCATGTTCAGCATTTTTTCAGCTGTCCATTTTGCTTTTCCAATTTTTCTGTTTAACTTATTACTATTGTGCTAAATCATACTATTTCTGCTATTTTATAAGATTTGTGCTTAATATACTATTTCTGCTTTTATAGGATTTGTGCTTAATATAGTATTTCTGCTAAATGTAGTATTTATGCTTAATCATACTATTTCTGCTTTTCATAGTATTTGTGCTTAATATAGTATTTCTGCTAAATTTAGTATTTCTGATTAATTATAGTTTTTCTACTAAATCATAGTACAGTATTTCTGCTTTTTATGGGATTTGTGCTAAAACAAAGTATTTCTACTAAATGTAGTATTTGTGCTTAATCATACCATTTCTGCTTTTTATAGGATTTGTGCTTAATATAGTATTTCTGCTAAATTATAGTATTTCTGCCAAATTATAATATTTGTGCTAAAACATAGTCTCAATTTAAAATTACAATATTCATAGTTCATCACAGTGTCTCTGGTAAATCACAATATTTCTGCTCTGTTGTACTATTTTTCTAAATCATAGTGTTTCTGTAATGTTTAAGTATTTTTGGCTAAATATATTCTTTCTGTTATCTTATACTATTTCTCCTAAATTCTTGTATTTTTGAGAAGTTATCATGTTTCTGGTAAGTTACAATATTTCTGCTAAATTCTGCTATGCTATTGTATTTCTGCCAAGTATTATGTTTCCTCTAAGATATTGCAGTTCTGCTAAGTTATTCCATTTTAGCAAACTTCTTTTGCTTCTGCAAAGTTTTTACAATTTCTGCAACTTTTCAGCTTTTTCAGCTACTTTTTGCATACAGCTTCAGCTTTAAGCATCCACACTGCATTTTCGCAGGAAATGCAAATTTTTCTAGTTATTATTATTATTCCGGGTGTTTCCGTACACTTTTCGCCGTTTAACTACTTCCACAATTTTTGTGCTATTTTCACCGTTCAAACTTTAAACTATTCAGCTATTTTTGCTAATTCCTGCTACGATTTTTGCTATTTTTAACTATTATACTTTTTAAAATATTAAGCTTTTTTCCTTTAATTTGTCCCATTGAAATGAATGGGAAACTTCTGCAATTCTGCTAAATTTTGCCTGTTTTTGAAACTTAACTACTTCCTCATATTTTCACCTAGAACAACCATTCAAATTTTAAAATGTTCACAAATTATTTGGCTATTCAGGTATGATTCAGCTTTTTCAAATCTTCTACTGTTTTACTTTTATGCCTCTTAAAGTTTTGAGTTGCAAAATTGTGATTTTTCACAAAATACATGTGTTGTTATGGTTGCTATGCTCTTGGCTTCCAGTGTGCCACTGAAGGTTTTGCAATTTTCACTTCATGTCCGAACAACTTCCTGCTACTTGCTCAATTTTCACTCAACTTCCACAAATTATACATCAAAACGTAGGTATTTTTGCTGGCTTTCAGAAAATGTCACCATCATTGTTGTGGGATTTATAGAATTTTTGCAAATCTCCTCAGACTAACACAAGGTCAGAAAACTCTCCATATAAAGTGAATGGAGAGCTTGTTCAAAATCACCGCTGGATTTCTGTAATGAGAGGCATATTCGAATCGTCATATCTCCTTAACGAAGCAAAGTTAAGACATGAGGCTTGTCCCCGAATATCTTCAGACACCCCTGACGCTCACAATTCAAGAATTTCTTTCTCACCTATTACCGTTCTGAAATGAGTTGGACTTGTTTGAGGGTAGGAAATTCGTCCTTCGCTCAGATTTCTTCAGATTTCAAACTGTGGAAATGAACCACTTTTTTCTCTCGTCATAACTTTTTGTTGGATTTCCACAGAGACCTGAAAATTTCCATGATTGTTCACCAAAGCCTGCTGTCTCTTACGGTGAAAGAATGATATCGATACTCCAAATAGATTTCGAGTTAGAAAGCGTTGTTTGAGGGCAAGTCAAGGCAGTTTTTGCTTCGCTCTACTCAGTTATGGTGCATTACAAGTCAAATATCTTTAATAATTCATATTTTAATGATAAATTGTAAACACTGGAAGATTCCCCCATCTCTTCTGAACAAAACGGTGTAAGAATGACCGCTCTAGCCCCTACGGTTTGGAAATTATGGTCATTTGTTTGAGGGGAGTCCTCACTATGAGAAATAGGCTGCAATAATCCTGTGCCTCTCTGTGCTGCGTGTGTAAAAAGAGGCACATGTTTTGGCGGGAAAAAGTACACAGGCTCTCTGATTGGTGGATTCAAATTCAGCAGCTCCCAGGCTGACCTAGAAACTTACTTCTCTCTCCCTGTGCATTTTTTTTGCTGATTTTTTCATTTAACAAGTATATTTGAGGGACCCTCAGCATGTTCAGCATTTTTTCAGCTGTCCATTTTGCTTTTCCAATTTTTCTGTTTAACTTATTACTATTGTGCTAAATAATACTATTTCTGCTATTTTATAAGATTTGTGCCTAATATAGTATTTCTGCTAAATTACAATATTTCTGCTTTTTATACTATTTGTGCTAAAACATAGTATTTCTACTAAATGTAGTATTTATGCTTAATCATACTATTTCTGCTTTTTATGGGATTTGTGCCTAATATAGTATTTCTGCTTTTTATAGGATTTTTGCTCAAACATAGTATTTCTACTAAATGTAGTGTTTATGCTTAATCATCCTATTTCTGCTTTTTATAGGATTTGTGCTTAATATAGTATTGCTGCTAAATTATAGTATTTCTGCTTTTTATAGTATTTGTGCTAAAACATAGTATTTCTACTAAATGTAGTATTTATGCTTAATCATAGTATTTCTATATATTTCTGCCAGGTCCCCAGGCAGCCAATCCTCTGTGAGGACTGAGAAATTCAAATTTTCAAATCAGGGCCTGCACGGCTTCCCAGCCAATCATATATGTGTCCTGAGGCATTCAAATTTGCATATTGGGGCCTTCATGGCTTCTAAGCCAGCCAATCATATCTGAGGGCTGAGGAATTCAAATCCACAAATCAGGGCCTGCACGGCTTCCCAGCCAGCCAATCATATATGTGGTCTCAGGCATTCATATTTGCATATTGGGGAATTCGTGGCTTCTAAGTCAACAAGTCATCCATGTCATATATCTCTAAAAATTCACATTTTAATGATAAATTGTTAACACTGGAAGATTCCCCCATCTCTTCTGAACAAAACAGTGTAAGAATGACCGCTCTAGCCCCTACGGTTAGGAAATTATGGTCATTTGTTTGAGGGGAGTCCTCACTATGAGAAATAGGCTGCAATAATCCTGTGCCTCTCTGTGCTGCTGCGTGTGTAAAAAGATGCACCTGTTTTGGCGGGAAAACGTAAACAGCCACTCTGATTGGTGGATTTAAATTCGGCAGCTCTCTCCCTCTGTGTGTGTGTGTGTGTGTGTGTGTGTGTGTGTGTGTGTGTGTGTGTGTGTGTGTTTAGTGGGAGAGAGAGGACCCTGCCCTTATTTGGCAGCATGTCATTGTAGGATTTAAATTGAATATAGTTAGACTGGTTGACTGGATTAGAGCCTGTGTTTGTGTGTCCCTCTGTGCATTTCTGTTTCAATATGCCTCCATATTTGTAATTTTGTAAGTTATTACTATTCTGCTAAATCATAGTATTTCTGGTACTTTTCGGTACTTGTGCTAAATACAGTATTTCTGCTAAATCATACTATTTCTGCTTTTCATAAGATTTGTGCCTAATATAGTATTTCTGCTAAATTATAGTATTTATTATTTTTATAGGATTTGTGCCAAACATAGTATTTCTGCTAAATTATAGTATTTCTGCTTTTTATACTATTTGTGCTTAATATAGGATTTGTGCCTAATATAGTATTTCTGCTTTTTATAGGATTTGTACCTAATATAGTATTTCTGCTTTTTATAGGATTTGTGCTTAATATAGTATTTCTGCTAAATTATAGTATTTCTGCTTTTTATAGTATTTGTGCTAAAACATAGTATTTCTACTAAATGTAGTATTTATGCTTAATCATAGTATTTCTATATATTTCTGCCAGGTCCCCAGGCAGCCAATCCTCTGTGAGGACTGAGAAATTCAAATTTTCAAATCAGGGCCTGCACGGCTTCCCAGCCAATCATATATGTGTCCTGAGGCATTCAAATTTGCATATTGGGGCCTTCATGGCTTCTAAGCCAGCCAATCATATCTGAGGGCTGAGGAATTCAAATCCACAAATCAGGGCCTGCACAGCTTCCCAGCCAGCCAATCATGTATGTGGGCTCCAGGTATTCAAATTTGCATATTGGGGAATTCGTGGCTTCTAAGTCAACAAGTCATCCATGTCATATATCTCTAAAAATTCATATTTTAATATTAAATTGTCAACACTTGAAGATTCCCCCATCTCTTCTGAACAAAACGGTGTAAGAATGACCGTTCTAGCCCCTACGGTTAGGAAATTACGGTCATTTGTTTGAGGGGAGTCGTCACTATGAGAAATAGACTGCAATAATCCTGTGTCTCTCTGTGCTGCTGCGTGTGTAAACAGATGCACCTGTTTTGGTGGGGAAAAGTGCACAGCCTCTCTGATTGGTGGATTCAAATTCACCAGCTCCCAGGCTGACCTAGAAACTTACTTCTCTCTCCCTGTGTGTGTGTGTGTGTGTGTGTGTGTGTGACAGAGAGAGAGAGAGAGAGAGAGAGAGAAAGGCTTTTAATGGGATGATCTCATTCTAAGATTTAAATTCAATATATTTAGACTGGCTGACTGAATTGGATCTTGTGTGTGGGTCTCTCTGTGCATGTGTGTTTCCTCATGTCTACATATTTGTGATTGTGTGGCTGTAATAAATTTTTTTGCAGATTTTTGTCATTTAACAAGTATATTTGAGGGACCCTCAGCATGTTCAGCATTTTTTCAGCTGTCCATTTTGCTTTTCCAATTTTTCTGTTTAACTTATTACTATTGTGCTAAATCAAACTATTTCTGCTATTTTATAAGATTTGTGCTTAATATACTATTTCTGCTTTTATAGGATTTGTGCTTAATATAGTATTTCTTCTAAATGTAGTATTTATGCTTAATCATACTATTTCTGCTTTTCATAGTATTTGTGCTTAATATAGTATTTCTGCTAAATTTAGGATTTCTGATTAATTATAGTTTTTCTACTAAATCATAGTACAGTATTTCTGCTTTTTATGGGATTTGTGCTAAAACAAAGTATTTCTACTAAATGTAGTTTTTGTGCTTAATCATACCATTTCTGCTTTTTATAGGATTTGTGCTTAATATAGTATTTCTGCTAAATTATAGTATTTCTGCCAAATTATAATATTTGTGCTAAAACATAGTCTCAATTTAAAATTACAATATTCATAGTTCATCACAGTGTCTCTGGTAAATCACAATATTTCTGCTCTGTTGTACTATTTTTCTAAATCATAGTGTTTCTGTAATGTTTAAGTATTTTTGGCTAAATATATTCTTTCTGTTATCTTATACTATTTCTCCTAAATTCTTGTATTTTTGAGAAGTTATCATGTTTCTGGTAAGTTACAATATTTCTGCTAAATTCTGCTATGCTATTGTATTTCTGCCAAGTATTATGTTTCCTCTAAGATATTGCAGTTCTGCTAAGTTATTCCATTTTAGCAAACTTCTTTTGCTTCTGCAAAGTTTTTACAATTTCTGCAACTTTTCAGCTTTTTCAGCTACTTTTTGCATACAGCTTCAGCTTTAAAGCATCCACACTGCATTTTCGCAGGAAATGCAAATTTTTCTAGTTGTGTGGATGCTTTAAGCATCCACACTATTGAGTTCCTGTTTCTCTTTATTCTTTATTGTGTGGATGCTTTAAGCATCCACACTATTGAGTTCCTGTTTCTCTTTATTCTTTATACTTTATTCTAGTTGCTTCCGTACACTTTTCGCCGTTAAACTACTTCCACAATTTTCAGCCGATTTTCACCGTTCAAATTTTAAACTATTCTGCTATTTTTGCTAATTCCTGCTATGACTTTTGGTATTTTTAACTATTATACTTTTTAAAATATTCCACTTTTTTCCTTTAATTTGTCCCATTGAAATGAATGGGAAACTTCAGCAATTCTGCTAAAATTTGCTTGTTTTTGAAACTTAACTACTTCCTCATACTTTCACCTAGAACAACCATTTAAACTTTAAAATGTTCACAAATTATTGGGCTATTCAGGTATGATTCAGCTTTTTCAAATCTTTTACTGTT